>NC_083287.1:56129558-56462891 GCF_963506605.1 Zootoca vivipara | reverse complement strand
CCCTGGAGAGGGTAGGGGGTTGCCATTTACTCCCCTAGCAACCGCCAAATTCCTCACGAAGGTCAGAGAGATGGAAAACAGGTCCGCCATTCCTGCAGGCGGAAACCGGAACCTGGAGGTTTCCACTGTTTGTAAGGCCGTTCTATCCAAGTACAATTTGGAAAGCCCATTGTATGACCTTGAGCCACTCGCTGTCTGCAAGCCTAACCTACCTCAAAGTGTTGTTGTGAGGATAAATGGGGAAGGGGTCGTCTTCTTCTTCTTTGGCGATTACTCGTATCCGAGTAAGATTGTCTTCCATAAACACAGTTTTAACAATGGGTCCATAAGTGACTGTGGAGGCGAATTCTGGATCCACACGTCCTTCCACATTGGGGACATTGGTTTCCGGGCAGGAGCTGATCAAGGTGTAGATTTGCCAAACGTGCCTTCCTCTTAGCACGTTTCTCCCTTGCATCCTGAGATCAAGTGTCTTCAAAGCCCATGACACCTTTGGTAAAGGCTGTTCTCCAATTGGAGCGCTCGCAGACCAGTGTTTCCCAGTTGTTGCTGTTTATACTGCATTTTTTTTTTAGATTTGCCTTGAGATGTGTAAAAGTGATGTGTAAAAGACACCGTTGATGGAATCTTTCGAGGAGTTGGAGATGGCATTTATAAGTGGTCCATGTTTCACAAGCATATATCAATCAATCACTTTATTTCAGCTTTAAGCTCATAACAGACAAAAACAAGAACAAATACACGCACAAATTTGATTTAGAATTAATAATAAAAGGCTTAATAGATATACAAAATTAAATATAATATAATAAGAAAATTTCAAATTCCACACAGCAATCCATTACGTCTTATATGACAAAACAGAAGTTAAAATTTTTGCCATTTGTAAAGTTACAAATGGATCTGTATCTTGCAATAGAAAGGCAAGATGAAAATCTGCTGGGTGCCCAGGAAATTTTTGATTTAATGGTAGCAATAAATTCTTCCGGACAGCACAATATAAAGGACAGATAAACACTATGTGCTGAAGGGTATCAATCGAATGATTATCACAGGAACATAAAACCGAAACTTGGCCCTTAGAGAATCTATGAAAGAGAGAATTTGAAGGGAACACATTAAAATGCGCTTTAATAAAAGCAAAATGATGAATGGCAATAGGGAGAGATGATAGGTAAGGTGGCACATGAATTGAAGGAGTAACACCCAAACGTCACAGGGAGCATGACCCCCCACCAAGCATAAGATTACATTGCATCTCTATATCGTCCAATCTTTGATTAATAATTTTTTTTGCTATGGTAAGATTCAATTCAAGGATTCTAAGGGCGAGATTCCAATAAGTAAAAGTTTAGCATGAATCTTTCTGGCCCAAGGACTGCTAAACTCATCAGGCCAAAGACATTGGGCTAGATAGTTGTTCATAAACTTTAATTAGTTTATGTTGTTGTAATTATAAAGGAGACTTGGACGAAGGCTGCCCAGTACGCTTCCAGCCTTTTGGTCCCCTGTAGCAGAGTTGCATGGCGGCTGAGAAGTCACAGTGGATCAACAGAGTCGTAAATCAGGACTGCTGGAGAGCAGCTGGAGAGGTTTTATTTACATTGACCCTGGAGACTTAGCGCAGACATGCTTTCATCTCTGGGCAAAAACAAAACTGACTCAGCACACAGGCATGAATAACTCAAAACAAAGATAAGAACTACAAGCCCCAAGAGCAAGAGACAAGCAAGAGAGAGAGAGAGAGCACATGTAGAAACTACTCCTTTTATACAGAGTCTCGCACATGCCCGTATATTCCCAACATGCTCAGTGACAGAGCGTAACATCCTTTGGATAATTAGCTATTGCATACCAACACCCCCTCGTGCTCGCATCACTGAGCTATAAACAATGATATGTTTATCTTAAATTTAAACCGGAACAGAAATCTTTATGGCATTGAAAACTTAGAGCTTTTGTGTGAAACCATATGCAAGATTTTCCTTGCTGGACAATATTTTAGCTGGAACAAACCTTCTCTGATACTTTGGCATACGTTTTGATAACGAATATCCGAATGTTTGGTGTGTGCTTTGAATTGGCCGGATTCTGCAAGCTTTAAGCACGGTTTGTTATCTTCCCATACTCTGATGGGTAGACTGCAATCTTCAAACTGTTCTTGCACCAACTGCTTGTTGTTGTTTAGTCGTTTAGTCGTGTCCGACTCTTCGTGACCCCATGGACCATAGCACGCCAGGCACTCCTGTCTTCCACTGCCTCCCGCAGTTTGGTCAAACTCATGTTCGTAGCTTCGAGAACACTGTCCAACCATCTTGTCCTCTGTTGTCCCCTTCTCCTAGTGCCCTCCATCTTTCCCAACATCAAGATCTTTTCCAAGGATTCTTCTCTTCTCATGAGGTGGCCAAAGTATTGGAGCCTCAGCTTCATGATCTGTCCTTCCAGTGAGCACTCAGGGCTGATTTCCTTCAGAATGGATAGGTTTGATCTTCTTGCAGTCCATGGGACTCTCAAGAGTCTCCTCCAGCACCATAATTCAAAAGCATCAATTCTTCGGCGATCAGCCTTCTTTATGGTCCAGCTCTCACTTCCATACATCACTACTGGGGAAACCATAGCTTTAACTATACGGACCTTTGTTGGCAAGGTGATGTCTCTGCTTTTTAAGATGCTGTCTAGGTTTGTCATTGTTTTTTCCCAAGAAGCAGGCGTCTTTTAATTTCGTGACTGCTGTCACCATCTGCAGTGATCAAGGAGCCCAAGAAAGTAAAATCTCTCACTGCCTCCATTTCTTCCCCTTCTATTTGCCAGGAGGTGATGGGACCAGTGGCCATGATCTTGGTTTTTTTGATGTTGAGCTTCAGACCATATTTTGTGCTCTCTTCTTTCACCCTCATTAAAAGGTTCTTTAATTCCTCCTCACTTTCTGCCATCAAGGTTGTGTCATCTGCATATCTGAGGTTGTACCAACTGCTTATAAAATTCAATTTCTTGGCATAAATCCGAAAGAGCATTGAATTCCGATTCAGAGTTTGCTTTTTGGAACGCCAACCAATTAAGGCATTTCCAAATTTTACGGCCATCCCAGGCACTGATTTTCTGTCTGAATCAGCATCAGCCCAGCTGCTGTCTGCCCAGCACTCAAGATGTGTGCTGCCCTCTGCTGACAATTTGAGGCAAAACCCTCTGGTGGCCTGTAGGTACCTTAACACTCCTTTAATCCCTTGCCACACATGAATTGTGGGTTTCTCAGCTTGCCTACTCAGCATGTTTACAGCAAATGTGATATCAGGTCGAGTCCACTGAGCGATATGTAGTAGACTCCCTAGAGCAGACTGGTAGATCCCTGGATTGCTGAACTCAGTATGTTGTTCAGCCTGGGCATCTTTTACAAAAAGATACAGACAAGCGTCTGCCAGACACTTTCTGTATCCCATGCTCTCCAGAGCGTCATTTAGGCCGATGTTCCAATTGCAGGCAGATTGCTTGAGCCCGTAAATGGATTTATGTGGCCGCCAAACCTGGTTAGGCGTGTCGCCCTCAAAACCAGGCGGAGGCAACATGTATATCTCCTCCTGTAGCTCTGAGTTGAGATACACAAAATATGTATTTTCAATGGGTTAGTATTGCACAGGATGAACTTTTTTTCAGAATCAATCATGTATATATTAGCTATTAAGGGTGCCCAAGCCGAACCCATTGCTACCCCTTTCACATGTAAATAGAACTGGTCCAAGTGTCTAAAATAATTATGGTCCAATATGATAATCCAGTACGTCAAGAAGAAAATGGGTGGGAGGTTCATTGATAGATCTAGAGTCAATAAGTTATTGTATAATCAGTCTGGCTTCAGGCAAAGGTACGTTTGTATAACGGGATTCTACGTCTAAGGGCTTGTTAGAGATAATGTGTAAGCATGGTGTCAGCTCCCTTTAAAAAAGGTCAATACCTATGGGAAATGGGGGGGGCACGCCGGAGGGATCTTCGCACCACAGCGCCAGATATAACTAAGACGGCCCTGAGCTCGGCGACATGGAAAACAATCCATCCTTCTTTTTTTAGATGGTTCTTTGTTGGTTAAAATTACATATTTATAGAACACATACAATACAAACATAAACAAACATAACATCAACATTTACAAAACAAAATAATTTAACTTCTACAGATAGTACTTCCAGTCCTTCTCATTAGACACTTTACTATCTCTTTCTTTCCCCCACCATATGTTATTTTTATTGCTATTATTATTGCTCCTCACCTTCCACCAGTAAGTTCTTATATGTTATCCAGCTCCCTTGCATATTCTTTTTTTTTTTACTGCAATTGCCTCCTGAGGGGAAATCCATCTTGGCGTCTTCGGCTCTAAGAATCTTTTGTATTTTTCCCAAACTTTAAACAGGGCATTTCTTATTACATGATTTGAGAAGCTTTTATGGGCTTTTATTTTTCCATAGGGTAGGTAGGCATGCCACCTGAATCGAATGTCATGTCCCTCCAAATCCAATAGTTCAGTATTTTTTAACAGAAACCACTCCTTCAACCATGTCAGACATACTGCCTCATAGTATATTTTTAGGCCAGGGAGACCAAAACCTCCTCTATCATTAGTATCTATCAAAACCTTATGTTTAATTCTTGGTCTTCTCCCTGACCATATAAACCTTGAAATCTCTTTCTGCCAATTTTCTATGTTTCAAATTTCTTATGATTGGTATTGTCTGGAACAGAAAGAGTAACTTCGGCAGTACGTTTAATTTTATCGCAGAAATTCGACCCAGAAATGAAATATGTAATCTATTCCATATTTCCATGTCTCTTTTGATTTCTCCCCATGTTTTCACATAGTTGTCCTCAAACAAATTTATATTCTTTGGGGTAAGCCAAATTCCTAAGTATTTGATTTTCGAATACACTTTCAATTTTGTTATATTCTCAATTTCTTCCTGCTCTGCAAATGATAGGGGTTTTTTTTGCTAATAATGTGGTTTTATCTATATTCAATTTAAACCCTGAGACGTTCCCATATTCTTTCATGATATCCATTACCTTAATTAAACCTCCTTTCGGCTGTTCAGTTGTTACAATAAGGTCATCCGCAAAAGATGTTAATTTATATTTATTTTTCCCCAATTGAATACCTTTAATCATTTCTCTTTTTTTACATAAGATCTCTAATATCAATATGAAAATTAGCGGTGAGAGAGGGCACCCTTGTCTCACTCCCTTGTTTATTTCACATCCCTGAGTAATTGATCCATTAACCAAAATTTTAGCTGTTTGTCTAGTATAGATAGCTTGAATACCTTTTTGAAAATGTTCTCCGAAATCCATATGGTGTAGTACGCCCCTCATAAATTTCCAAAAAACCCTATCAAAGGCTTTTTCAGCGTCCACTGCCATCAGTACCGCCGGCTTGTCTATTCGTAAATCTAGATATTCCAAAAGGTCAACTATAATTCTCGTATTATTTTTTATATGTCTACCGGGGAGGAAACCTGCTTGATCTCCATGTATGATGTATTGTAGAATTTTCTTTGCTCTTTGTGCCAATACGTATGCGTAAAGTTTATAATCGTTATTTAATAGTGACATTGGTCTAAAGTTTGTTATGTCTTGATGGTCTTTACTCTGTTTAGGTATGAGTGTGATAAAACTGTTTCCAGGATTCTGGCATTGCCCCTTACGATAACACCTTATTCATAACCTTCTTGATGGGCTCTAATATCATATCGTCAATTGTTTTATAATATACTGCCGGGAAACCATCTGGCCCCGGGGGTTTTCCTGATTTAGCTTCCCTAATTGCTTTTTGTACCTCAAAGGCTGTTACGGGTCCATTCAACAGGTCTTTCTGCTCCTTCGTGATCCTCGGGAGACAATTTTGATCTAAATATTTCCGAATCTCTTCCTCCGTCTCTTCCCCTTCTTTATAAAGATCTCTATAATAGTCGCCAAATTTATTTTCTATTTTCTTTGGGTCATACGGTGTATGGATAAGGATAACACCAGAGCTAATCAAAGCCTGTTTCAGTAGTTTAAAAGCGCTGACACTCATCAGTCCATGTCACCTTCACTGGCAGGGCTTTCTTACACAGGTTTGTCAATGGGGTGGCGATACGAACAAAATGAACAATGAACTAGCGATGATAATTTGCCACGTCCAGGAAAGATTGTACATCTCTTTTGGTCTGTGGCTGGGGCCACTCCTGGATCCCCTGGACCTTGGCCTCCAGAGTTTTGATGTAGCCCGAGCCAACTCTGAACCCTAGGTAGACCACCTCCCCCTGGGCAAACTGGCACTCAGCCATCTTTATTGTGAGGTTTGCCTCTCGCAATCGCACAAACACACTTCGTACATACTCAAGATGTGCTTTCCATGTGTTAGAGAATACAGACACGTCATCTAAATAAGCACAACAATAGGAACTCGTATCAGCATTTTTTTTTCAAACTACAATGCATAAAAATATAACATTTTTGTATATAGTTCCTGTAAAGGTTTCCATAACAGAAGTTTCCATAACAAAGTCCATTTCCCCCCCTAATCCTTCACCCTCCCTTCCCACCCTCTTCCCTAGTCGGGCCTTCCTTCTTCAAATCTTTAGCCATGTACACAGTCTGTTCATTCGTGCTTGTATATTCGGGTTCAAAGCCGAGACAATGGGCCAATGCTGCCAAAACGTGCAGAGTTCAAATGTGATACAACACAGGCAGAACAGGAAGGCACAGAAATAACCAAAGTCTTAATGTATTAACAGGAAATAAGGTAAACACAAAGTACAGGCGATACAAAGTGGATCAGCAACGACGCGACAGACAGGTTGCCAGCGTTTAAGACCTGTTTTGCCCAATATTGGGCTTCAGTTATTCTTTCTGTTATTTTAATACATTCAAGTTAAGTTCGTTAGTATTTAAACAAAATATCTAAATTGGTGTTTGGACAAGCGAATTTGTACAAGCAATACTTACAGTGAAAGTACAGTTTCTTATTTAGGCTTAGGCCCCAGTGTTTTCTTGTTAATTTTTCAAATTCACTAACAACAAAAATTGTGGCAGAACCACATGGAATAAAACAAAGGACGGCAGAGATTTCAACCAGCAAAGTCTCTGGGGGGAAAGTGCATGCTTCCTCCTCCTGCCCAGATCTTTTTATTTCCATACGAAAAGGTTACAGAAATTCAAATCATCCAATAGCAATTCATCTTGACTCTTCAGATCCCTCCCAGGTTACTCCCACAATGAACATGATACCCTGGGAAGATCTGGAAACAAACAAGGAAACGCTAAAAGGTTATTCCAACTACAAAGGGAACTACATCTAAAGACAGGAAAGGGGCCAAGAAATTCCTGAAGGGATTATCAAAGCAGTGACAGGAAAAACAGGTTTATCGCCCCTACAAAGCTTGCCAGGAAGGGGAGAACTGCAAATGCCCCTTTTGGCCAGATAACACCAAATGTTTTACAGCCAGGCAGGAAACAAATGGCAACAGATGCCTGTCTCTTGCAAACCAGACTGAAACGTGCTTGCAAGGTAGAAGATCATGGAGTATACACACATCCCACAGGATCCACACCAAGAAACCAAACATTCTATAACCCAGGCGGGAGTAGTCTGTCCAAATGGAGCCACCAGCTCAGAACATCCTCCTCAACCACTCATAAAGTTATAAATGCATGATTCCATAAATCAATCCCTGAGATGCGGTCACTACATGATCCCTACATGCCATCTTTCCTTTTTTTAATTTGTTTCTTGTGCTAGGGAAGGTACCCAGAGCACTTAGAAAAGAAGGGGTGTTGCATCCTCATCACAATCCCGCAGCTGGCGTTTAATAGCGTACAAATCCTTCCTGGAAAGCCCTACTGAAGGTCTAGGCAGAAAAAGCGGTGAACATAGGGCAAAAAGAGATGGAATACACTGTATGAAACAACAAGTTCCCACTATGAGAACTAAAATCATGAATCCATACGTTAACCAAGTTCGAAGCCATCCAAACCCTGGCAGCCATGACCAGAAATTCTCCCACCAAGGCGGCAAAGTGTGTACTGTTATATTGTGGGCCAAAATTTGCAACTGGTCAATTTGCTTTTGCACATGATAGCTATTGTCAGACAAATTGAAACAACACATGCCAGACACTGATTCACATCCTAAATGGTTCTGCAGCATGAGGTAGTCTACAGCAGCTTTCAAAGTAATTACAGCTTCCCTTAATGCTTTTTGTTCTTGATTCAAAAGAGATAATGCACGTGAAGTATGATTAATTGTTTTTGCCAAAGAGCAAGCAAGTTGAGCTCCCGTTCTAGCATTTAAACAGATAAACCCGGGATGCCAACTCATGAGGTAGCTAACGCAACATATTCTGCTTTAGAAAAAAGTTGGATATTGGAATCACACTGATCTGATAAAGTCTCAACATCACGTTGAACACGGACCGGGGAATACAGTTGCCCTTTCTTTTTTAAAAAAGAACGATCAGGCATAACCAGCGTCAGCCTGCTAAGGCAACATTGAGAGTCCGAAAGATTGGCTGGAATATAACTATATGTCATATCATTGCACGTAAAGAACCAGCCAGGAGGTAGTAGCATGTGTGCGTTAATAAAAGTCATGTTCTGAACTCGAGAACAATTCCATGAAGGCTTTCCTGTGGGAACACATGTAGAATAATGTCTGCTGCAATTAACCATCCTGGCACAAGGGGTCGCAGGAGTAGCAGCAACACGAGGTGTATACAGGGAGATAGAATCTAAAGGCAATTTCCTGGCAGCCGTTCCCCAACCATAAATATGATTATATGTGAATGCATGTTTGTCCCCATGATGGTAAAACCATTTTCCAATATCTGTGTCAGGGAACATTTGAAAAGGCTCTTTGCATACAGGAATAATACAATCACCTAAAATACTACGCATTTCATAAGATTCACTGAGACAAAACTGAGACACATTTGCAATTTGTGCCAAATTCAACCATAAATTGGAATTTATAGAAGGAGATTACAAAGGCAAGGAAACAGATTGAGTACATGGAAAACATATAGCACATAAAATACATAATACAATCATCATCGAATTCATATTTAATTGAGCAATCAAGGCAGCAAGAAACGTATCAGGAGTCTCTGGAATTTCATTTCGCTCAAGTTGAGCCTGGGTTTCAGCAGTCAAAGTCCTTATCATATCCCAGGTGATACCACGGGCGGAATCATGGGCCGGTCTCCTCCTCCTCCAGCGAAAGGATCGACGGGTCAGGGACAAGGAGGGGTCGATCAACGGAATCAGGTCCTCCGGGGTCTTGGTTTCCTTGAGAGCGGTGTGCCAACTCATGATTAACACAATAAGGTTTCACACAGCGACCTGGAATCCACAAAGGACCTTGAGGGGTTAAAATAGAAGCAAAACCCCTTCCCCAAGTTATAAGCTCCGCAGGACCCTTCCAATCAGGTTCCGGGAGCTGCCGATAAAGAACAAGAGGACGTTCTATAGGCAACTCCTTACGGAAATGGCGTTCCATAGGCGAAACCTTGCTAAAAGAGGAACAAGTCAATTGATTTAGAGTAAATAAAACAACAGATACAACATCAGATAAATCCTGTGGGCGAACCCCACGATCACCAAGCTGCTTCCCTAGCAGCTGTTTAAAAGTTCTGTGAGCTCTCTCAACTATTGCTTGACCAGTGGAATTGAAAGGAATGCCATGAGAGAGGCGAATATCCCACTGCATACAAAAAGTGCGAAATGCAGCCGAAGTGTATGCAGGGCCATTGTCAGTCTTAATTCCCAAAGGTTTTCCCATCACAGCAAATGCACGCAGGCAATGTTGAATAACATGGCGAGCAGTTTCACCCTTTAAAGGTGTTGCCCATATAAAGCCAGAGTGCGTATCAATGCAAAGATGCAAATAGCTGTGGGGAGCAAAAGCTGTAACTCTAGTAACATCCATTTGCCATAATTGATTAGACTCAGAACCTCTGGGGTTAACACCATCAAAAGGAAAGAACAAGAGGGGCAGCCTCCCACAATGTCTTTAGCACACACAGGGGTGTCGAACTCAAATTCATCGGGGGCCGCATCAGCAGTTTGGTCACCCTCAAAGGGCCGGTTGTATCTGTAGGACTATGTGTCCACTCTTTATTATCATAAATTAATAAAGATGCATGGATATTATTTGCTCCCCTTTGTGAATAATTTTTTACACCATATCTATTTTCATTTCTGTCCTCATTGTCTCCTCTGCTTTTATTAAATCATAAAGTCCTTCCACTTTCAGCCAGAATTGTTTTCCTATTTTTTCTAAAAGGTTTTTTTTGTAATTAAATTCCCTTGTTCGTCAAATATATCTTTCAATTTGTAAAATCCCTGGTCTTCTAATTTCTTCCACCATCCGGGTTCCCTTTGGCCCTTCTGCATATATTTTAAAAGCATCCACCTTGAATATAATGGCATCCATTTCATGTTCAATTTTTTCCAAATTCTTAACCCAGTTTTTCTTGGGCCTATTGTCTTCTTCCAAGCCGTGTTGATGTCTCTATTAAATATCCCTTCTCTTCCTATTCCTTCATTTATTTCGTTCTCCAGCCTGATCCATTTAATCCCATCTTTATATCCAATATCTATTGATTTTTTTTAATTTGAATGTTTCAAGATAAAGTTCTAAATTCAGTATTCCCCATCCCATCTCATCTTGCGGTGCATCATTTACTATGTCTGGGGTTCTCACTCTTTTGCTCCCAAATATCCAATTTTTAAATGCAATTTTTAAATGCTCCCAAATATCCAATTTTTAAATAAGTAAAACAATTTCAGTACTAGAAACATTTTCACTGCTCTCACCCTCCCTAGGGTGGATAAATTCTTATTTTTCCATGATTTTATATCCTTCTTAATCTTTCTCTAAGCTTCTTTGCAATTTACATCTGGGATCCTTGCAATATTTTTAATAATGTTTAACCCCAAGTATTTAATTTTCCCCCTGTTGATATCCATCCTTGTCATTTTTGCAATTTCCTTCTTCCCCTCTTTACTTACATCCCAAAATAAACTTTCCGACTTCTCCAAGTTTACTCCCAACCCCGACTCCTCTTTAAAGTCCTTCAGGATTATCATAAGTTCTCTTATACCCTTGAGGGGGTTGGTAAATAATAACAGGATATCATCCGCATGCATGTTTAACTTAATTTATTCCTTCCCTTTCTTGTATCCTTTTATCCTTACAGAGTTTCATATCCTGTCTGCCGGATACTCCATGCCCAATACAAATAGCAGTGGTGAGAGTGAACATCCTTAACTCCTCTTTGTGTATTGAATGGATCTGAAACCCCCTCATTCACTCTGACTACTGCCTTCCCTTCTCTATACAATTCTCGAATTGCTTCCACAAAATTTTCTCCTAATCCTACCTCCCGCATGATATTCCATAAGAACTTTTGATTAATCATATCAAAGGCCTTAGAATCATAGAATCATAGAGTTGGAAGAGACCACAAGGGACGTCCAGTCCAACCCCCTGCCAAGCAGGAAACACCATCAAAGCATTCTTGACATATGGCTGTCAAGCCTCTGCTTAAAGACCTCCAAAGAAGGAGACTCCACCACACTCCTTGGTAGCAAATTCCACTGCCGAACAGCTCTTACTGTCAGGAAGTTCTTCCTAATGTTTAGGTGGAATCTTCTTTCTTGAAGTTTGAATCCATTGCTCCGTGTCCACTTCTCTGGAGCAGCAGAAAACAATCTTTCTCCCTCTTCCATATGACATCCTTTCATATATTTGAACATGGCTATCATATCACCCCTTAACCTTCTCTTCTCCAGGCTAAACATACCCAGCTTCCCAAGTCATTCCTCATAAGGCACCGTTTCCAGGCCTTTGACCATTTTGGTTGCCCTCTTCTGGACGAAAATTGCCTTATACACATCCAATTTTAAGACCACCAATTTGCTTTTGTCCCTACTTGTTAGCACATTTAGGATGTTTCGTATAGGATGGTCTATGTGTCTACCCTTGACAAATCCGTATTGATCTTCCCTAATTATTTTGGGTAATACCTGTTCCAGTCGTCTTGCCAGGATCTTAGTAAATATCTTATAGTCTTGATTTAATAAACTGATTGGTCTGTATGACCCCACCTCTGTAGGGTCCTTTTGTGTTTTTTTCAATCACTACTATTTCAGCTAGTTTCCAGGTGTCTGGGGCTTTCCCCCCCTTCTAAAATATTGTTGAATACTTTTTTCATTTCTGAACCCGGTATATCAATTGTTTCCTTATAAAAGTCTATAGTAATACCATCTAGTCCTGGTGACTTCTTACTCTTAAATGATTTCACTGTGTTTTCTGTTTCCTCCAATGATATTTCCTCCTTCAGTCTTAATCTATCACTTTCTTCAATTTTAAACTCCAAGCTTTCCCTACTAATATTTCTTCTTCTTCTTCTTTATATAGAGATTGATAAAACTCTGCAAATTCTTCCCTTATTTCTTTAGAGCTTTGTGTGAGTACTTTCGTCCTAGTCTTAATGGCCTTCACCCTCTGTTTATCCCTTCTTTTCTTTAGATAGTTTGCCAATCTTTTATATGATCCTATTGAGTTTCTCTGAAAATCATTTTTAATCATATTGTCTCTCTTCCACACCGCAACTATATCTTAACTCATCCAATTCCTGTTTTAACTTTCTTAACTGCTCCTGTCTGCTCTATTGAAATTTAACCTGTTGCTGTAGAATTTCAATCTCTTTAATTTTTTCCTGCCTCCCCACATACCAATTCATCTTAATCACACTCTCTTTCAATATACAATGTCCTCTTATAACAGCTTTGAAGGCGTCCCATGCTACCGGTATCTCAGCTGACCCCTCATTCTCTTTAAAGTACCAACCAATTTGTTTTTCTGATATTTTCCCTATCAGTCTCTATTGCCATTATTAGGTTATTATACCTCCATCTCTTGGTTTTCCCATCCTCCTCCAGTCCCAGCTCCACAAATAGTGGGGCATGGTCTGAAATCCATATTTCCATATTCTTTGCCATTCTGAACCTAGTTTCATTCCCTTCTTTAATTTAATTAGTCGATGTAAGAGAAGGTCTTATATCTGTTGGAGAAGAAGGTAGGTTTGGTATTGGGGTTTCCCCTTTCAAAAACATCCTTTAATCCCCATTTAGCTAATTTAAAGGTACTATCATTCTTTATATTCCAATTAAAGTCTGCTGTAACAATAACTTCCCCTTCAGCATAAAGCTGCAGTCTATTCAGAATTTTCTTCATAATTTTTTTCTGTCTTATATATATAGTTGGGGCTATATATATTAGCTATTGTAAAGATTGTTTGTGACACTTTAATTTTTAGGAATATAAATCTACCATCATTATTATTATTTTTCTGGCTCAGAACCTCCGGTCTAAGATTTATATTACATAATATAGCGACCCCTCTGGCCTTATTCGTCGCTTTTGATTCTGCTATTACTCCCCATTGCTGAGAACCTAACACAGGTCTGTTATTTGCTTTGGCTCTATGTGTCTCCTGAAGGTATAAAAGATCCGCTTTCATTTTCTTTGCCAATACCCTATAGTGTTTAGTATTTGAACCCAACCTGTTGACATTAAGAGATAAAACCTTTAAATATCTATCCATTATCCCAACTACAGTTCATTTTTTGAATCTCCCTGCGTATATACTTTATTTTTTCAATTCCATCCCATTCAGCCCCCCTCCCCCATCCCCTGTGAGACTCCAATAGGGATCTCCTTGATCCCTGTCTACAGGTTATCCTGGAGAACCACGCTTATCCCCCTTCACTCCTGGGAGGTTTATATCCTTAAATATATTTACAAAAGCCCATTTTAAAGGTCTCTTGTATTTGTTATTCATTGTTTCTTGCTACTTCCGTCTTCTCCCGACTTCCGCCTCCTTTTACTCTCTTGTCTCAGCACTAGAGATTCTTCACTCGACTCTTCCACATCTTCAATCCAGAGGAAGATGGCGTCGGAGCAGAGCTACAAGATTCGGAGCTCGTAGGTAACAGAACTATAATCTGTGACAGCTGCACCTGGGAAGTAAATTTTCTCTTTTCCAATATTATATCTTAAATGCATTAATTACCGAGGTTCAGTTGCCATCATACTGCCTTATCTGCATCTGGGCAAAATTCCAGACTGCGGTTGGGTTATGAGAAGAGCTCTAGGCAAGAAGCCCGATTATCAACAGACAGTGGAACAGGCCTGATAAGGAAAAGACGATAGACTCTGTGGAGGCTAAATGAGAAAGTCGTGTAACACCTGCCTCAGTTGAACTTTTAGGGTCCTGAATCTGATTATATTGGCTGTAAAGATTGTTATCATCAGTTCCCATGCGGGCGTTAAAGTCCCCCCCCCCATTATAATCAGTGTCGAAGGGTGGGAAGATTCTATGGACTCTAGGAAAGTATCTAACTCTGCCCAGTTAGCTTTAACTATAGATTTTTTTTTGCCAAGGGGGCAGGTAGACATTGACCAGTACAAGTGCATCTCTCTTGAATTTAAGTATGACTGCCGTGGCTAAGGAATTGCAGTTTGGGAGGGCTTTTAAGGAATGTTCCAGCTCTGTGGAGATAAAGCTGGCTAAACCTCCACTCGGCCTGCCTCCCCTTACAGAAGGAGTAGCATATAGGGAGTGACAAGTGTAGCCATTAAACAGAATGGGGTCGCTATGCCAGGTCTCCTGCAGGAGGATGATATCGAATCGCTTCAAGAACACTGCAAGTTGTTGATTGTTTTTCTTAGCACGCCACCCTGCAATATTCCAGGACAACAGCTTTAATTCTCTGTCTCTCCATGATGCAAGTTTGTGGAATCCACGGTGTCCAGTAACCCCTTTACATCTAAAAAAAACCCACTCCCATTAAGTTTGTCAATAGGCATCTGCTTCATAGAGGGATGATTATCCTTGGCTCTAGGAGACTTAAAGGGAGGGTTTGAACTTGGGGGAGTAGCTGTTTCATTTGGAGAGAGTTTTTGATAGCTGAGCCAGGTGCTCGGGGATGTCACAGTCTGGTTTAATTCTGCCTTACCATACACCAACGGGGGCTGCGGTTGGTATTCCGAATCTACACATTTAAAGGAGCCTCCCACTGTCCTCTTGCCCACTAGGCACTTGGGGGATATAGGCCATATGTGTGAGCCTTCCATAGTCTCAACATGGGGCTCCTTTTTAACCAGTCTGCTTCTCAGAGTGTCCAAGATTTCCTTTTGGGCTGGCATCTGCAGTGACCAAAACCGATGTATTAAAGCATGTTCTTCTACGGAGAAAGAGTCCTCTCTGTCGTTCGAATGAAGTTGTATCTCAGGAGGGACTATGTCTTCCTGCTGGTGCCCTAGGCTCCGGTTTTGTTGCATGTGCGCTCTGACATTTTGTTCCTCTGTTCCTGGTCTCCCTTCCCCCTTGGCCAATAGAGGGAGGATAGTGGGGCTCTATTTTCAAAGATTCCTAATAAATCTATTCCTTTCTTTAAAAATAGATTTCTTGTTCTAAAGATGAAATTGACCAGTTTATGATCTGTGAAAGTGATCAGGGCACGTACCGAATGTCCATCTTGATATAGGTAATCTATACTGACTAAGTTGGTTGCTTTAACTGCCCCAGGTAAAATGCTGTTTATAATAGTCAGCAGGTGCCTCACACGGTCTGTCCCTGTGCAAGGACCCAGTGGTTTTGGATAGTTCGCGAATACGATCTTTTCCGGGCTTAGGACCAGGGGCCATTCTTTCTTTATACAAGGGGCTTTGAATTCCAGCAAGTTCCCGTCTATGTTCGAAATTCCCGACTTACTTCTGTTTACAGTTACGACGGGGGCCCTAAGTGGATTCAAGACGGGAGCATCCAGGTGTGGTTTGGTTGCTTTTGTCAGGCCGGGCGAGCACAAGGGAAGAACAGCCGTGGAGGGGTTTATTTCTTTGAGCGTACTTGGAGAATTATTTTCCACATATGGGAGGGGTTTTTGGTCTTTGGTGAGTCTTTCTTGTCAATCTCTTTGGTGCCTTGCGCTTTGGGGTTTTTTGTGGATAGTTCAGTTCAGTTTTTATTACAGCAAAAGCCAGCAATACAGAATAACATAATTCCAAACGAAAGAAAATCAGCTATAACAACACCAGGAACAAAACAATTACACAAAAGGGATTTGCGATGTGTCATTCAATAGAAGGGATTTACGTTTCTTGGTAGCTAAAGTGCAGAATTTAGCCACGTCATATGACACTGGGGTTGAGGAATCTTCCAGAAGGAATTTTTGTAAGAGTTCGGGGGGAAATTCCAAATAATATTGCAAGGGTGTAAATTTTGATAAAAGGGGTAAAATGAGTTGAGCTCGTTCTTCACTGTAAAATCCACAAAATAAAAGAATGTGAGTCACGGATTCTACCTTGTTAGACATGCAAGGGCAAAGGCGCTCATGAATTGGTAGCCGCATAAATTTACCGCATTGCCTCAAAGCGGGCTCTAGAGAAGGCCCATCTATAAGCTCCGTTAGTAATGTTAGATAAGTAAGGGGCAGCTGTAAAATTAGGCCACAATTTTAGACATCTATAATTCTCCGGGAGTAAGGCATCTTCTTGTTGTAATTCAACATCGTGAAGTCTCGGAGTAATTTTTTTTTTTTTTGCCTTGTTCAGATTTCCATTAAAAAGATCTTCAGGATTTAGACCAATTTGTTTGATCTAGTTATTTGCATAAGCCAGGGTGGGTAGGGAACTGCGGCCAGGAAATGAGGTAGCATTCCCTTTGGATTGTAATGGATTTTCAACCAGAGGGATATTGCTTGCTCGCAGACTTTTAGTTCCACTCTGGGAAGTCCTGCCTCTTGCCTTAACACTGCATTAGGTGTGCTCTTTGGGGTACCGAATAGTGATCTTAAAATTTTTGATTGTACTGTTTCAAGGGTCTTAAGATTGGCAGAAGGTCCGATTTGAGAGCCACACAGGAGCTGGGCTAAAGATTTTGCCTGAAAGACTTTTAGGGACATAGGAAGTTTGCAATTCTTCCTGCTGAGGTAGCTGATGCGGTCAAGTGTGTTGACAATTTGGCATTGTAGGAGAAGGTTATGCCTAAATATTGGAAGATCTCAGTTTGTTCTATGGCATTTCCCTTTATACTCCAATTGTCTTTCTTAAAGGAACGGTCAAACCGTACAATTTTAGTTTTGGCAAAATTAATTGTTAACAATTCGGTGTTGCATTGGTCGCTAAACTTCCCTAAGGCACGTTTCAAACCAACTTTAGTTTGAGAGAGAAGAACAGCGTCGTCCACATACATTAGAACTGGTACTTTTCTACCACTAGAGAACACAGGAGGGTGGGTATCAATTTCATGACAGCATGTGATCAGAGAATTAACATAGATGTTGAATAAAAAAGGAGCTAGTAAACATCCTTGTCTAACCCCTCTTTGGACTGGGATTTCTCTAGAAAGTCTGCCATCCTGTGCAAATCTTATCTGAAGGGTATTATTTTCATGAAGCTTAATCATCAGAAGTAATAGCCTTCTGTTAATACCCATGTTGGCCAATTTAGCCCAAAGCCTACCCCTAGACACAGAATCAAATGCTGCCTTTAGGTCCACAAAGGCTGCATACAATGACTTTTTCCAATGTTTCACGTATTTATAGATATAATCCAACACTAAGCAGTGATCAATAGTGGAACGTCCAGATGTAAAGCCTGCTTGTTCAATTTCTAGTAAATCATTATGGTCCAACCATTCACACAATTTTAGGCACAGATGTTTTGTATATAGTTTGCAGATCACATTCAGAAGACTAATTGGTCTATAGTTAGATGGATCAGAGGGGTTACCCTTTTTAAATATAGGAACAATTATGGCCAGTCCCCAATCTTTAGGAATTTGAGCTGTCGTATCTATATATGAAAATAGATTTGCGAGAACTGGGGCCCACCAATTTATTTGCGCTTTCAAAAGTTCAACAACAATGAAGTCACTTCCTGGAGCTTTACCAGATTTCATTTGTAGAATGAACAAAGTGATTTCAGATTCAGATATTGGGGGCCATGGTGCAGCATTATCTAAAGAGATGTCAAGAGGCACGGGATGCCATTGGTCCCTAAACACCACCTTATAATGCTCTTCCCATATATCTGCAGGGATTGTTGTGCCCTCATTATGTGATAATTTTCCAAAAATTGACATTGTATTTTTCTAGGGAGGCTTTGATGAGGGCCTGCCAGATAAGAGAATCTGCGTCTCTTTTTTTGGTTTTTAATAGCTCTTTGTAATTCTTTTTTTAAGTTGTAATTCAGATTTAGTAATTGGATTAGGATTTTGCTGGAAGACCTTAAAGTATTCTCTGAGTATAAGTTATGCCTGGATACATTCACGATCAAGCCATTTTTTATTAGTAGAGTATTCATTATGGTTAGAGCTTATAGGTCTTGAAAACAGTGAAGTTTTTGGGTTAATAAGTTGTATTGATCAATTGGGGAAGTCTCTTTGACGTTGTTGGAGGTCAAATTATCCCAGAAAAGCTGACCTTCTGCTGATTGTGTCCAGAGGCTAAACCTGTTATTGCCATGAGGGGACCATTTGATTCTGGTTCTGCCTCTTTGTTGTAAATAGAGGGATTAGCTGGAACAACTTTATTAAAATAAAAATGCCATCTTCAACGTAGTCCACCCTTCCATGGCCTGGAGGAAAACACCTGCCGGGCGGACTTCCACTCCATGGAAATCACCAGGAACTGCCCCACCTCTGCACCCATCTCGACTGATTGCCCCTCCTGCCAAACAAAAGGGAACACCATCAGTGACAGGAGAAGAGCAATTGACATCTCGCCATCTGAAAGAAAAAGTCATCTCCGCACCCAGCTAATCTGATCGCCACCCATCCTCCTTGTCCTTCCCCTCCCTCCCAGTCCAGGGCTTTTCATGCAGGACAGGAGGGTATAAAAGGGGACTTCACCATTTTCCGGGGTTCCTTCCTTCTTTCCAGAGGCAGGGACCCTACAGCTGTAGCTTTGCATTCTGCAATAAAGGGATCTGCTTGTTTTACCTGACAGCAAAACGTGGTCTCTGTCATTCTCCCGACGGAGGCGAACCTAGCGCAATTCCGGAGCTTCCGATCAGCGTCCGTCCTCCTTAAAAGGCAGCGCATTTTGGGGTCCAAATTTCCATAACAAGGCAAAGATTCACATGGTACAGCAAGCCTTTTCCTGGAGATGGTCAGTAGCTGGGCATGTCAAGGCTTCCGCCCTGGCATCACGCACTCAACAAAGAAACCCTTTCACTTTTATACTTTAATCTTCCCTCAGGGCGTGAAAGTAACCCCACGAGGGGACAAGGAACACAGCCAATCAACAATTGTTTTCTGTTCAAATTAACCCATCAGAATCGAGCTGGCCATTAGAGATGTCACTCAAAGAAACACTCTCCAGGCCTGCAGGTGATTTACATTTCAAATGGCCTTCAGCTCTTTGTCTTCCACATGTGAAGGCAATCACACTCTTATCAGGACTCCTTCCTCTAAACCAGGGGTTCCCAACAAAATTTTCTCAAGGACCCCTCATCGAGCCGCTATTGTGACAAGGACCCCCATTAATTAATTACTTGCTTGAACATCAAATGCATTATCTTCCTCTTCATCTGTGGGCCTTTGTCGTTTTAACGAACCACTTTTTAACCAATGGTCCATTTTTAACTACGCGAACTGTAGCTTCCGCGAAAAACAACGCTTTGTTTACAAACACTACTGTTTTGCAAAGAGGCAGCGCGCGCCAGGGAGGAGGGAGAGGAATGGAGAAGACAGGGCACCTGCGCAGTAGCACACAAATGAAGCCGACGCGCGCAAAGCATCTTGGGGAGGTGAGCGTTTAGAATGTGCGCGCTGCCTCTTTGCAAAACAGTAGTGTTTGTAAAGCGCCACCTAACGGCATACAGCAGAACTACTGCCTCTATCTAATTCTAGTTTTGCGCTAGACTCTGCTCATGCAGGAAGCGGCCAAAACAAAAAATCTGTTATCATATGAAATAAATTTAATATATTTTTTATTCTAATAGCAGCTCGCAGACCCCTGGGGGCCCCCGGACCACCTGTTGGGAACCACTGCTCTAAACAAACTTTTTCAGCTGTAACCCCTTGTAATTAACGCTCGCATCAAAGTAAAGGATGCGGGGTGTGTGAATTCCGTTCTCAGGCTAGGCTTTCTTGGGGTAAAAAGGACACATTCCCAGCTTAGCCTCCCAGAGTCCCTTGCAACATTTCCCAACATGCACTGCGCAAGAGCCATAGTCTCTGGTACTTCATGACAGTGGATATAAGAGGTGATGATAATAAGTTGAAGAGTTTCTGCCACTGTTTTTTACTGATATGTTGAGTTCTTCTCGATGGCTTAATTTTTTATGTTTTTAGTTTTCTTCGTCTTGGGTTCCGGTTTTCTTTTGCGTGAGTTCTTTTTACGTGGTATGTGGATTCTAGCGTCTGAGTCTGGAGTCTGATCTGTGACTCTTTTTGCCTGTTTGACATTCTCCACAAGCGTCAGGAGTAGGCCATTTGTTACTGCTAGGAAATTTTTTATATTGTGGAGGTCTGTGCGTATCCGATTTATTTGGTCATGTAGCTGGTCACCTCTCTCTTCTAAACTGTTGGCATTTGCTGTAGGCTGAGGGCCTTGCTGGTTTTTCCTGAGATTCTGAGTTGATTTTTGAAGATTGAGGCCATTGGAGTTAGGGGAATTACTCGTCATGTCGTTCTCAGCTAGGGCAAGTTCCTGCGCCCAGCTCATGGAGTAATTTGGGCTTTCATGATCAGTTTGTAACTCTTTGCGTTGTATTGACCAATCCAGCACAGTAGGGACGACTTCTTTTAGGGTGCTCTCGCACTGTGGATTATTATTCCCTTCTTTAGGAGGGAAATAATTGGTGACTTTACTTTGCCTCCTTCGGGGCTCCAACTCCCCCTGCGGTGATATTGGCGCAATTCCCAGGTCCATATAGTTCTTTCTTGTAAAGACCATATTGAGTATGGGGAAAAAAGGTAATTTGGAGCAGTTTGCTAGAGTCTCTTAGACCCGGGGGTTTTAACTTTTTCCTCCCCCTTCACTTAGGTCGATCACGAGCAGACGTGACAGATTATGCTTGTCTTCCAGTTTCCCACCTTCAAATCTCAGGCTACAGCTTGTTTTACATGCAAAGTTTCATGCTTGTCCCTCAGCTTGTTAGAGCCTCCAGGGTTATTGCTCCCGACTTTCCACCTTAAGTTCTCAGCTTAAGGCTTCTGATTGTCTCCAATACCCTCATAGACCCTCAGAGGTGTTGTAAATGGCTATTAAATCAGGAGGGTTTGTTGCAGCAGAGTAAAAGGGCTTGTGCCGGGGGATAATTGTGAAGCAGAACTTGCCTTTAGTTTCTTGGATATTCGGCCGCTCCTTCTTTTTCCTTTGTTGGCGTCCTCCCAGGAAGGAGTATCTTCTGATAAGCAGCTTTGTAGATTTAATAGCTAGTTGTAAGTTACCAAACCAAATTCAGGTTAAAAATAATAAGGTTTGTAAGCCTTAGAGACTGATAGAAAGTTAATGAGAATTGATAAACTGATAAAACCACATTACTAACACGGAGCTCAGAACGGGGCTGCTGCTAACGACGCTGTCATGTTATGGGGCAGGAATACCTTTCGTCTCTCCCCCTGGGTGCGCCAGCTCTTTCTCCGAAGACCACTGACCGTCCCCTTCTCCCAGGAGGACTAAGCTATATTCCCATCCCCTAATAGAATTCCTAGTAGACTGCCACCACCCAGATCTGCCGTAACTAGGCAACCTGGGACCACTGTTCACTTTATTCTGGTAGGAGACCAAGCAGCCAGGAGCATCCCAATCTTCAGCATGTTGAATAATTTGTCGCACCGCGGGTGTGGATGTAGCGACTGCTGGGCGCTTTGCTAACAGCTAGGGGCAGTCCTTTTTGATGTGCCCCTCCCTCTGACAGAAAAAAACAAAGACCTGAAGAGGGCGCTATTTTTCCTTTCCCCTTGCCGGGTGAAGGACTCCTTGCTTTAAATGGAGACTTAGCCCTAGAGCTCTCAGGTTGGGAAGCCACTTTGCCGGTAACCTCCGAAGTTGCTGGCATGGGAGAAGCCATCCGACTCCCTCCCCCTCCCGGCGGTGGCTTCTGAGACAAGTAGGTACGATGAGACCTAAATTGTTCAGCAAGTCTCGCGACATGCTGTAGAGATGTCGAACGTTGGTCTGCCACCAAGCTGGCAATCTCATTGGGCACGCAACGATAAAATTGTTCCAGCATCATCAGTTCCCTCAGCTGTCCAAAATCTTGCACTTTCTCAGCTTCTAGCCATAATCCATAGTTCTGTTCTAACTTAGCCGCGAATAAAGGGAATTTCTCACTCGGGCTAATCTTCACAACCTTCCTAAAAGCTTGCCGATAATGCTGTGCATCCAAAGCGTATCTTTGTTCGACCAGCTGTTTATAGACATCATACCGGAACATTTGCGATTTAGACAAAGTGCCCATCAGTTCCGAAAGTTCGCCCCTCACTAAAGTTCTTAAAATTGGCATATAGAATTTATCTGGGACTTGAAGTTCCTCGCACGTGCTTTCAAACAACGTTAAATAGCTCAGGACATCCATAGCTGGATCGTGGACAGGAAAATATTTAAGATTGAAATCGTGCAGTCAGCTCTTTGGGGCGGGGCGGGGCGGGTCAGGCGTTTGATACCTTCCCCAGTCCGGGTAATACTCGAGAGGAAGATGTTGGTGTAAACCTCGTCCCTGCCTGCGCTGCACTTCCTCCCGGGCAAATGCTAAAGCAGCCGCTCTAGGCATCCTCCCTCTATCGGTTTCACATACAGCGGGGCGCCTTCTCAGTTCCCAAGAATCCTTTGAGCCTCCTGCCCCACGGGGATCGATTTCTGTTACCCCCGGTCTAATTTCCCGCTCTGCATAATGTCTTTCCCGCAGCCGTACCCCCTCCATGAGTCTCTGGGGTAACGTTTGATACTCACGCTCCTCAGCAAGAGCCTGCCTGCTTTCACCGGCAGTTGCTTCTGGCTTCCAGTTGTAACGCTCGCCCCAGATGTCTTCCTGAGCCCACGCCCATCACCGGGAGGGCGACGAAGCCATCTCTCTGGCATGAGCATCCATCTCAGCTGTCCTGCGCGCGTCCGTCAAATACACCAGCGCAGCTGCTGTTCGCGCCTCACGGTAATCCTGTGTAGGTGAAACTCTCCTCCTCAGGGCAGGTGGACGCACCGAAGCCTCCCCTTCCTGGCTCTGCATTCCTGCTCCAGCCGCCTGTTGAATCCTCTGCTCGTAGGTTGTCCAAGCATCCGCTTGTTGACTGTACCGTATCTCCCGGGGTCTGACCGCAACTTCCTCCGAAGCTGGTCTTCCTTTATCTCTGGGACGCACTGCAACAGGTGCTGGTTCCCTTTCACGCTGGCCCTGTGCCGATGGGGTCCCCCTCTCAGCCACGGGTGCAATACGCGGTGCTGCCACGTCTTGGCTCCCCAATCCTGCCTCCGCTAACTGTTGCGTCCAGCGTTCGTGTGCCTCTTGGGAGCTTCGCTGAACCTCCGCCCCTTGAACGCATCCCATCCCTGTTTCCGCAGATAATTGATCAGTAGGTCTTAAAGGAGAGTACGCCCCCTGTACCGGTTGCCTTGCCAGGGAGCGGTCCTCTGGAGCTGCCCAATCATCTGAGGCTTGAAAAATCTCACTAGGCAATCCTGCCGCCATTATCCTAGCTCTCTAACAAAATAAAAACATTTGCAACCCTTTTCTGAGAACTGATTTACCAATTACAGTTTGTTCACTCTCCGGCCACAGAGTCGTATCCCTTTAAAGCTGCCACCATGTCATGTTACAGGGCAGGAATACCTTTCGTCTCTCCCCCTGGGTGCGCCAGCTCTTTCTCCAAAGACCACTGACCGTCCCCTTCTCCCGGGAGGACTAAGCTATATTCCCATCCCCTAATAGAATTCCTAGTAGACTGCCACCACCCAGATCTGCCGTAGCTAGGCAACCTGGGACCACTGTTCAATTTATTCCGGTAGGAAACCAAGCAGCCAGGACTGGACTAGCAATGTGGCTCAGAAAGGAACAAACTTACCAAAAATCCTTTTAACTATTTCTTAGAAGAAATAGCTAAGTAAACAGGTATAATAAAGTATACAAAATATATCAGAGTATATGAAAGTACATCAGTTCTCAAAGAAAGAAAAATACATCAGTTCTCCTCTTTCATCCTCATTAAAAGGTTCTTTAATTCCTCCTCGCTTTCTGCCATCAAGGTTGTGTCATCTGCATATCTGAGGTTGTTGATATTTCTTCCGGCAATCTTAATTCCGGCTTGGGATTCATCTAGTCCAGCCTTTCGCATGATGAATTCTGCATATAAGTTAAATAAGCAGGGAGACAATATACAACCTTGTCGTACTCCTTTCCCAATTTTGAACCAAGTGACTGCCTTTACTTGCTCTTTTTTTGTCTCCCACGCCAACAAATAACCGTACATTAGTGAAATATTTTTCTTCTTTATAATTATTAAATCTATTTCGAATCTGATTGAAAATACTGTAATTCTAATTGAAAATACTGTAACCAATCTGTTAAATAACTTTTAATTTCTTCATATTTCTTAAGTGATAGTGTTTCCTTAGCCAGTTCTAACACTGTTCTATAAGTGGGCCATTCTCCCTTCATATTTTTTTTTTCTTTTTACTGCCATGGCTTCAGTGGGAGAGGTCTATAAGGGTATATTAGGTTCAAGCATTTCCTTGTATTTCATCCATATTTTATATAGCGATTTTCGTATTACATGATTTAGAAACCCCTTATGGACCTTTACTTTGTCGTACACTAAGTACATGGGCCACTTGTATTTATTGTCGTTCCCCTCTAGGTCTAGCAAACCAGTTTATTTCAGCGTGATCCAATCCCTTAACCACACTAGTCCTATGGCGTGATAAAGTTCTAAATCTGGCAGCACATACCCTCCTCTGTCTCTTTTGTCTATCAGTAACTTATACTTGATTCTAGGCTTATGTCCATTCCATATGAACCTCACTATTTCCTTTCTCCTTTCTTTGAAACAATTCAATCCTCCTAGTATTGGTATTGTTTGGAATAGGAAGTTCATTTTGGGAAGGATATTCATTTTTATTACTGAGATTCTTACCCATAAAGTCAGATGTATTTTGTTCCATAATCCCATATTCTTTTTTATGTCCTCCCATGTTTTGCTATAATTTTTCTCGTGTAAATTTAAGTATTTATTCAAGATCCAGATGCCTAGATATTTCACTTTATTTTTAATTTCCAATCCTGTCACTTCTTGTAATTCTTTCTTCTCCTTTTGGGTCAGATTTTTCGTCAATATCTTAGTTTTCTGGCAATTTATTTTCAATCCCATCATTTCCCCCCCCAAAATTTTAATTGACTTTATAGTTACTGGTAGACTTTGTTTTGGATCTTGAGTTGTTATGATCAAATCCGCCTTTTTATCACTCTTCGCCTCCAAGTATTCTATCTACTATGTTCCTGGTGTTACCAGATTCCAGCTTGATTAGGGCGTATTACATCCTTGATGGCCTCTTTCAGTCTACTTGCCAAGATGCTGGCAAAGATCTTGTAGTCACAATTTAAAAGTGAAATTGGCTATTATCTCTGGATCCCCTCCCTGCTTGGGAATAAGAATTATATATGTTTCCTTCCAAGATTCAGGTATTTCCCCTTTTTCAAGAGTGTGGTTCATTATTTTCTTTAGGGGTGTTGATAGTATTCCTGTCATTTTTTTGTAGTATTCTGCTGGGAGGCCATCCAGGCCTGGTGTCTTGCTTAATTTGATCCACTGGCCAATTCCTGAATATGTTCTTGAGCCCCGTTGCTGTTCCCATACCCAGTCCAGCAGCGACTCAGTCTCCTGAGTGGCCAGGAACACTGCTGGTGGTATGATCATTGTTTGGGCCGCCTGCTGCACTGTCTCTGTGACATCCTCTGCTTTCCAGGACAACGCATCCACGTTCTGGTTTTGGGAGCTAGGGATGTAGCAGATCCGGAACTGGAGAAGAACAGCGCCCACCGGATCTGCCACTGGTTCAGCTTGTGGGTGGTCTGGAGGTACTCCAAGTTCCGGCGGTCAGTTCTTACTTCCACCGGGTGTTGTGCACCTTCGAAGTGATGATGGCAAACTTCAAAAGCCACCTTACTGGCCAGCAGTTCCCATTCCCACCCAGTGTAGTTGTGCTCCGCCAGAAGGAGCTGGCGGGAATAGAAGGCGCAGGGTAACAGTGGCGCATCAGGACCATGCTGCTGGGACAAATGACCGGTAATAATTTGTGAACCCGAGGAAACGTTGCAGGTCCTTGCGATTCTGAGGGGCCGCCCACTCTCGGACAGCAGACGCCTTCCCAGGGTCAATCTGTAGCCTGTCGGAGGAAAGCCTGTGTCCGATAAAGTCCACCGACTGCTGATGAAACTCACACTTCCTGAGCTTAGCATACAGGCAGTGCTCCTGCAAGTGCTGCAGCATGGACCGGACATGTCCCTTGCGGTGAGCTGGGTCATTAGAGTAGATCAGGATGTCGTCAAGGTAACCACCACATTCTTACCTAGCAAGTCCTCGAACACATGGTTAATGTACAGTTGGAACACGGTGGACGCGTTGCACAGCCCAAACAGCATGACCAAATACTCGAACTGCCCATAATGAGTCCTGCACGAAGACCAATGACGAATCAGTATTATATATTTCTGGTATCATAGGCGATAACTGCAAAAATATAAGCCAGGCAGAACAATTTTTGAAAAGTTTATTAATGCCTATTGATGCACGTCAATATACGTGACTGGAAACCACAAAAAATAAAGCCAAGGTGATCAGACAGCGATCCGGTATGAACACTGTTTTGAATAAATCTTCCTCAGCATATAACTGTAAAATAAAATGAAAGAATATAATGACGAAGACCCGTATGAACATTAATCATAGTCATCCATAAGATTAACACGCATAATAAAAGACATACATAATCCATTAAAACAAGATAATAATGTAACCTAATAGCATACCTTAGTAAAGAATAGAATAGTTTATAAGGAGCAGTGTTCATATGTCTATATAACCACTGCTGTTGGTTCTCAGGAATTCAGAAGCTAATAAACCCACTCTCATCACCAGGTGGCTTCCATTCTAATCATGGATGAAAATCACATTTAAAGACACATATCACCTATAACCAAGGTTAAATAAAACAACCAAGATCCATTTATGAATTCAATCCTTCTGGATAGAATCTATTAAACATAAATATAAATTGAGATTATTTCTGTCTTAATCTTTCTCACATAATAACATTTAGTATTAACAGATCTCTTGTCAATCAACAGGAGTGTAAAAAGTAAATCTGTGTTGGAATGGTTTTGTGATAGAAAATGTTCAACAAGAGGAGCTTCTAAGACTGCATTCCAAATTCGAGAACGATGTTCACTTATTCATGTGCCCACTGCATGTGTAGTTGAGCCAATGTACAATAAATTACATGGGCACCGGATCAAATATACCACTTCTCTTGTTTGACAAGTCCTGAAATGATCAATTGTGAATCTGGACTTTGTTTTGTCATTATAGATCACTTTTGTTTGTAATGCTAGTGGGCAGGAAGAACACCTGCCACATTTGAAATGTCCCTTTGGTCCAGTATATGCATCAGTATCAGAGTGCCTCTGATACTGATGGGGTGGAAGCCGGTCTGCCCCTTTTTATTCGAAAACGTCCTGGTAGTCCTGGTAGATGGTTGGAAGAGCCGAGGTAGCCTCTCCCATGGGGGCGGCCGCCATTACTTTAGGCCAGACATGCGGATATGGGTCCGGGAAGCTCACCGTCCAGCGGGCCCAGTCGAACTGTACATTGTGCTGCTCCAACCAGTCCATTCCCAGCACCAGAGGAAACCAGCACATTGTGGGAATGTCCAGAGTTTGTGTCTCACGGTGCTGCTGGAGGCACAGGACCAAGGGCTGGGTCTCCTGGGTAACGGTGCCTGAGCGCAGCAGCCAACCGTCGAGTGCCTCCACCTGCCCGGGGTCTGCTTTAGGCTGGAGTGGTACTTGGTGTTGGGCGGCAAAGGTAGAGTCTATGTATGAGTGGGTAGCCCCTGAGTCTACCAGGGCATGGGTGAGGATTCAAGACCCGCCGGGGGGGAAATACGTACCGGAACCATGAGATGGCGTAGGCCCACTAGGTAGTGTTTGCGTTCCCTGGTAGCTTGGGCCCTCAGATACTGGGGTCATTGGTTTCCCTGTGGTGAGTGCTTTTTTGGGACAGGCCTGGGCATAGTGACCACTCCCACTGCAGTATAAACACAGGTTCCCCCTCCTGATGTCAAGTCTTTTCTGCAAGGGAGAGGCAAGACCACGCCCTGAGCTGCTTTGGCTACTCCGTTGAATCTGCTGCTGCCGGAGACCCACAGGGGATGGCTGGAGTTGGGAGCATGGGGCGCCCACGGGCATGGGCCTGGCGACGGTCCTCCAAACGGCCATCTATCTGCAGACTCAGTTGGATGAGGGCATCAAATGTGGCAGGGCGATCTACCATGGCCAATTGGTCCAGTACCTCGTCCGAGAGTCCTTCGAGAGACTGGTCCTGACGCGTGGAATCGTTTCAGGTCCTGGGCCAACAGCCAGAACTCTGTGGCGTAAGCGGCCACTGTGGACTTGCCCTGTCTCAACCGCCGGATTGCCTGATTGGCTTGACTCCCCTTCAGAGGGTTGGCGGATGCGGTTTCCAGGTGATTGCAAAACCCAGTATAGTCCATCAGCAGGGGTGAGTTTTGCTGGAGCAGTGGCAATGCCCATCTGGCCGTCCGGTTCTTCAACAGGCTGATCAGAAAGTGCACCTTGGTGTGGAAGTTCCAGACTCGCTCCTGAATGTACAGCTTGGCCTGGGCGAGAAACATGGGAAAACGTGCCGGGGACCCATCAAATTTCTCCGGCAAGGCCACCGGGTACTTGCCGGAAGTTGGAGCATCGGCACCAGGAGCCAGTAAGGAGTCCAACTCAAGAGGTTGACAGGGCTGGAGGTGAGTAAAAAGGTGTGTTTCACAGACAAAGGTCTGACTGTCAAATGGGTTGTTTTGGAAAGGGGGCAAACCCGGGGAATCCCATCCAATCCCATTACAGCCCTGGTTTCTTTTCCTGGGGGTAGGTGACTATTAGTGAGGGTGGAATAAGTTGCTCCCATGTCCAACAAGCAATCGTATGATTGTCCATCTATCTCCATGGTGCAGATAGGTCAGAAGGGTATAGTTGCAAAACAGGGGCAGAGGAAAGGGAAAGATCTGCTTCTGGTTGTCAATAGTCATTGTATTCTTCTAGCATCATTTCATGTGAAGGGTTCACAATGCGACTAGGTTGGCCGAAAGGGTTCCTGCTATTGTTGTGGTTCCTGGGCTGTGGTGCCCTTTGAACCTCCATTTGGGAGGATCCATAATCAGGTGCAGTCTCTTAGCCTGGGGGCTGCTGTCTCCCTTTATTCTGGCTTGTGACAGTCTTTGGCTCTCTGTTTTTTATGGACTAAAGCCCCCCCCCCCTACTAAACATTGAATGATGCAATCCAAAAAAACAAAAAAACAAAACACAGTGCTTTTTAAAAATACATAGGGAAAAGGATTGTTTCAAGTATTCACATTTAAAAATGATTTCCTAGCTTTCTTTTTTGCAAATTCTTGAATTACACAGGAATAATCTAGCAACTTCGCCTTATCGTGGTTTATGTTTATCACTGCCAAACGATTTGGGCATTCTTGAGCCATTGTTGATCGAAAGAATCAGTTTTAATATATTGAAACTTCTCTCATTGGAGGCCACTGTAGCTGGTAATGATAGGAAAATGCGTAATGCAATTAGAAGGTTTGGGAAAACATTTTCCAAATTCAAGTTTAGTATTTGATCGACGGAGAAATAAGTTTGAAATTTGTATCAAATATCCGCTTAAGGAGGAGCACTTCACTCTGAATTTCATCACAGGAAATATGTTTCGAGTATCGCAAGTGAAACCGAGTGCATTTTTGTATCAGTTCGTCCTCATTGAAGTGTTGGAACTTCTACAAAAAATCGAAAAGGTCACATTTTCCCCTAACAAACAGCAGAAAATCGCCATGTCAGTCCAACAATAAAAAAGTCAATTATTTTGAAGAATACATTCACTCTGAAGTCTTTTTCAGCATCCTCTTGAGTTAGACATCCCCTGCGAGTAATAAAATTATATGAAACACCTAGTTTGACTGATACATGTTGACATTCTTGAAGTATGTTATTCCATTTCTCTCTAAAATTCAGAATGTCTGTACGCAGCGCAACCTTGTGTAAAGGAATATTTATTTTTTGGAGTTAGGTATTTCTTTTCCAACCATACTTAATAATAATGCCTCTGTGTGTGTTTTTTGGAATGTTATTTCTAATTTTTTTTATTTCATCATAGATTAGACCCCAGAATATTTTAATCTTCCCACAAATCCACCACATGTGGTATAAATTGCCGTTGTTCCCCCCGCACCTCCAGCACGTATTTGCTAAATTTTTGTATATCTTTGCAAGTCTGGAGGGGGTTAGATACCATCGATGTTGTATTTTTAGCATATTCTCTCTAATGTTGTAGCTCGCGGTGAAGTTCATGCTTATTTTCCACAGGTGTTCCCAACTGGCCATCATGCGCCCATCTTACCATATTTACCTTAACTTCAAATTCTAAGAGGAACTTGTACATTTTCGATATCATTTTAATTTTATTATTTATTAATTCCGTTTCCAATTCTGATGGCTGTTTTTCAAATCCTGTTTTTTTTAAATCTTCTTTGAACATATCACAAATTTGGTGATATTCTAACCAAGTTGAAAAATAATTTATCACCTCTTCATATTTTTTAATTCTTATTTTACCATCAACTTCTGTTAATAGGTTATTATACGTTGTCCAGCTCCCCTTCATATTCTTTTTTTTAACCGTGATTGCTTCTGAAGGAGATAACCATTTTGGCATTTTGGGTTATAAGAACCGTTTATATTTTCCCCATACCTTAAATAGGGAATATCGTATAATATGATTGGTAAAGCCTTTATGTGCTTTGATCTTCCCATAGTTTAAATACGCATGCCACCCAAATCGGGCGTCATGCCCTTCTAAATCCAATAGTTTTGTGTTGTTTAGGAGAAACCATTCCTTTAACCAAGACAAGCATGCAGCTTTGTAGTATATCTTTAGATCCGGGAGTCCGAACCCTCCTATTTATTTGGTATCGATCAACACTTTATGTTTTATTCGAGGTCGTTTTCCCGACCGTATAAATTTTGATATTTCCTTTTGCGAGTCCATTTTTCTTATTACTGGAATGGTTGGAAACAAAAAGAGGAGTCTGGGCAGGATATTAAATCTTACTGTTGATATTCTACCTAAAAAGGATAAATGCATCCTGTTCCATCTTCCCATATCCCGTTTTATTTCTCTCTAGACTTTCATATAGTTATCCTCATACAAATTTATATTTTGTGGTGTAAGCCAGATTCTTAAATACTTTATTTTTGAATATATTTTTAGATTTGTTGCTTTTTCTAATTCTTCTTGTTCTGTCATTGATAGATTTTTCACTAGTAATTTTGTTTTATTTATATTTAACTTAAATCCTGAAACTCTCCCATAGTCCTGCATGATTTCTATTACTTTACTTAGGCTCTCCTTAGGCTGCTCCATTGTTATAATGAGGTCATCTGCAAATGACCTCATTTTATATCTGGTGTTTCCCAATTTGATATTTTATTCACTTCTGATCTTTTTGCATAGGATTCCCAGTACCAATATAAAAATCAGTGGTGAAAGGGGGCATCCTTGTCAAAAATCCTCACCTGGTACTTGTGAAAAACCTCTGGCAACTAGTCTAGCTTTGTGCCTTACAATTTTTCCACTTTGGTCAGTTTTGGCCTTAAAGACCCATTTGCTATCCACAAGTTTCATTCCTGGAACTATTGGAACTAGTTCCCAGGTTTGATTCCGATTTAAAGAATCAATTTCAGCTTGCATGGCTGCTAACCATGGTTGAGCCTGTTTGGAGTTCATCTCCTGAACCTCTTTATAGTTTGTAGGTTCAAAAACCTTTTCCGAATTACCAATAACGGCAACAGCTGTTTTGGCAAATTCATCATCATATCTCTTTGGTTTCTTGCCTTTTGTGGCCCTTTCAGATCTGCGAACAATCCGTTCCTCTTCCTTGCTTAACTCCTCTTTCTTTGGAGAAAAATGACCAATTGTGAACAATGGTTCTTCTAATTCAGTATCAGACACATATGAGGGTCTGATTGAGGCTTTAGCACTTAAATAATCTGCGGAATTGCTTTCATTGTCTGTAACCGCATTCTTACCTCCTTCTGAATCAGAATCCGAACCTGAACTTTGTTCATTATCATCCTCAGTTTCTCTTTCTTCTTCATCTTCCACACCTGGATGAAACTGAAAAATTCCAACATTATCCCCCCATTTGGGATTGAATTGAACACTTTTGGAGATTCTAATAGTTTGAGTATCGGTCATCAAAATTCTGTAAGCTCCATTCTCATAACCTAAGAATATACCATGTTCACCACGTGTTTCTAATTTACCACTCTGTGGAGTGTGGACCCACACATCAGATCCGAAAATTCTCATATGTTTGACATAGGGCTTTTTTCTCAAACATTTTCTCATATGGAGTACATCCAATTGCAGAATGCCATCTCCGATTCACAGTGTAAGCAAAGTTTGATAGAGCTTCCGCCCAATAGTCCTGTGACAAATTTGCGTCATGCAGCAAAGTTTTAATTCCCTGCTGCAAAGTTTGTCCTGCCTTCTCACATAAGCCATTTTCCCATGGACTTCTGGGGCAAGCAAGATCATGCTGAATTCCCTTTTCAGCCAAAAAAAGCTTCAAATTCCTGGGAAACAAATTCACCTCCGCAATCTGTAAAGAGACACGGTATCCTTACATCCCAAGCACAGAAACCTTTGAATTTTGAAAAGGCATCAGATTTCTGTTTGAGCATAAACACATGTACATATCTGGAAAATGAATCTATTAAGATCATAAAATATCTAAATCCACTTTTTGGTGGTGGAAGTGGGCCTACCAAATCTGCATGAACCACCTGATAAGGTTTGGTTGCCTTTCTTCCAGACACTTTACCTTTTGGTGCAACTTTTATCTTGTGCTGCGCACAAGAATCACATTTCATGTGATATTTACAGGGCTTACGATTTAAACCTTGAACTGCTTTGGGCATCTTGGACACTGACTGCCATTTCAGGTGCCCAAAAATACGATGGTGCTCATGAATGCAACCTGCATGTAGAGGAGCATTTTTCGTGTTAGCAACAAGAGCAATACTCTCACCAGGTTCGCCCTCATTCACATTTGCATCAACATAATGCATCAAATACAATTCATGAACCATTTTAGCACGCACATACTCCTCATTGTCTTTTGAAATTACACATACACCACTCTGGAAAGAAACACAAAACTTTTTTTCTGTCCAATTGTGGTACTGACAACAGATTGCCCTTTGCCTGTGGAACGTAAAGTACATCAGCAATCTTCAGATCCAAATAATCCAACACTATTGTTCCTGTCCCTTCAATGTCTAATGAAGATCCACCTGCTTGTTGAATCTGTCCCTCGAGAGCTTGAAAGGAAACAAATAGATGTTTATCCTTGCAAACGTGGTGTGATGCTCCCGAATCGACAACAAAAAAACTTTTGGCACTTGGAGAAATTGTAGCCTCTGCCAACATTGCTTTCCTCTGCGTAGGGATGAGCCGTCTGCCTCCACTTTCTCCCCCCTTCTCCAGCTGCTGCTTTCCTTTATCTCTTCCAGCTCCTTTTGGCTGTTGTTTAGTTTGCTTCTTCCTGGGACAAAAAAAAATTATGTGCCCAAAAGCTTTACATCCATAACATTGAATTGCAAAGGCTCTTGCATTATCAAGTGAAACATGAGGTTGCCATGACGACGGAGTTGGCCCCTCCTGCTGCTTGCAACTAGAACTTTCAATTCTCCTTCGGTCCCTCTCATTTTGCAGAACAGAAACCACTTTAGCTGTAGTTAATTCTTGTGGGGGAAGGGCAGCTAACTGGCTTGATATGGCATCATAACTTTTATCCAAAGAATCAAGCAATAACACAGCAAACACTCCCTCAGGTAGATTGAAATCAGGGTTCACTAATTCCAATCTCAATCGTTGCATTTCCAATATGTGAGCTCTCAAATCACCTCCTGGCTGAAGCGTCATATTGTGCAAAGTTCTAAAGTACAACAAAAGGAGGGCATTCTATCAGACCAGCTCACTAGGTCAGAAGTGAGGAAAGGTTGGTGTGTGAAGACCATACGAGGTGGGTCTCCTGCTCTTGCTGGGGAAATTGGTAATGCTCTTAGGGGGGAAGTACAGTCTCTATTTTTCCATTGGGCATGGGATTTCTGTTGCGTGTTCGGCTGGAGACTGTTCTGCCAATTGCAGGGCTTCTTTTCAAGGATATCAGGACATACAAACCAAGCAGGTAGAAGGTGAATCAAAATACCTTTATTGAAGAAAGAAAAAAATACATACCCAAATCAACATGTCCTCAATCCGCTCCCAGGAGCCCCTCAAATGGGTAGCGAGGACACACAAACCAACTCACAGCACCCTAGCCCTGGGTCTGTGACGAGGCTCTCTCCCCCATTCCAAACGCCAGCCTTTTACAGGGAACTTGATCTTAATTAGCATCACCTGTGGTCAAACATCCAGGCTTTCCTTCCTTAAAGTGAACACCCACACATCAATAAGTTAAATTTGGGGTGGGGCTAGGACATGGGGAAAACTCAGGGACAGCCCCATGGAGGCCATGCTTTCCACAAAGTCCCAAGCGGCCCCTTGTAAGGTTGTGTCAGCATGGATATTAAAATCCCCTAGGGCCACCAAACTAGGTGTCTCCAGGAGAACATCCGCCACGACCTGAAGCAGCTTGGGCAGGGAATTCTTGGTGCAGCAGGGAGGTCGGTACACCAAAAGGAATCCTGTACTGCCCCTACTGCCCAACTTCCGGAACATGCACTCAGAGAACTGGGTCTTCCCAATAGGACGTCTGGTGCAAACTAATGACTTCCTAAAAATCACTGCAACCCTCCCTCCCCGCCCACAAGGCCTGGGTTGCTGTGCGTAAGAGAAACCTGGTGGACAAGCAGCAGCTAAAACAGGCCCATCTGCTTCATCCAACCAAGTCTCCATTAAAAATGCCAGGTCAAGTCCTCCATCCACAATCAAGTCATTAAATTTAGTAGGGTAGCTACCGCATGTGTAACGTTGATGATTAATTCCTGGTTTTGTACAATCTCCAAGGCTCTCTCAACTAATTCTGCCGCTGCTGCAATTGCTCTCAGACACCCCACTGTCCCTCTTGTGACAGGGTCTAATTGTATGCTATAGTAGGCGACTGGTCTCTCTTGTCCTCTAAAGGTTTGTGTTAAAACTCCGGAAGCCACCCCTTTCCGTTTGTGGATGAACAAGGAAAAGGGGAGCCGGTAGTCGGGTAGTCCTAGCGCTGGGGAAGATCTGAGTTCCCTTTTGATAACTTTTGATAAAATTGATAAAATTTTGATAAAATTTTGTAAGGGTTCCTTTGACCATTCTAGAGGTTCGGGCTCATCCTTATTAGTCATTTTGACAAGTGGTTTAGTCAGTTCTCCATATCCCGGGATCCAGGATCTACAGAATCCACTCATCCCCAAGAAGCCGCGTAACTGTTTTTTCGTTTTGGATAGGGGGACTCTGGTTATAGCATCCACCCTGTCTGTAGTTAGCGCTCGTGTCCCATGGCCGATTATGTGTCCTAAGTACTTAACTTCTGTTTTACAGTATTGGAGTTTCTTAGGCAATACCTTGTGGCCCTTGTTCGCTAGGGAAGTTAGTAGATATACAGTGTCCGTATGACAGTTATTTTCGGATGTAGAGCTAATGATCAGGTCATCTACGTATTGCAAAAGGGAGGAGCTACAGGGGAAGGCTAGGTCCTGTAAATCCTTGTGAAGTGCGCAAGCAAAAATGGTCGGGCTTTCCACGTAACCTTGCGGGAGTCTGGTCCAAGTTAGTTGGCCGTTTTCCCAAGTAAATGTAAATAGGAATTGACTTTGTTCATGTACTCTAATGGACAAGAAGGCTGAGCACAAATCTATGACGCTAAAGTGTGTACTGTTGGGTGGAATTCCTGTTAATATGGTATTTGGGTTTGCGGTGATGGCATGACGAGGTATTACAAAGTTATTGATGAGCCTGAGGTCTTGCACCAAGCGGTACCTGACTGGGGCATCAGGGGGTGATGGCTTGCAGGCTGGAAGGAGTGGGGTATTGCATGGGCTTACACATGGTACGAGTATGCCTTGGTCCAGAAACTCCTTTATCATAGGTTTTAAGCCTTCTATTGCCTCACGCGGTAAGGGGTATTGTCTGACGGATGGATAAGGAACATCCGTGCGGTATTTAATGTGGACTGGTTATGCCAATTTTAAAAGTCCCACTGCTGTATTTGTTGTTCCCCATAGGCACGATGGTACCTTGCCAATTTTTTTAAAAAATGTTTTTTATTTATTTCAATCTTTAAAACCATACAAAAGAATGAATCTTCGTTTACCAAACAATGAAGAAAAGAAAGGAAAAAGGAAAAAGAAGAGAGAGAAAATGGCTGTGTTGAGCATACCATGTCCTAGTCTATACACAAATTATCTTCCCTAAACAACCTGGGTATGGGGGAAAAAAAGGAAAGAAAAACATACACAAAAAATGCATAAAGAATACATAAATAGAAAAATAACAGCGGTCTTCCAATCATGTCCTATACAATTTACATTAATCCATCTTATTATATACAAAAGGTTCACCTCTACTTTTCCTTTTATTTTCCAATAGGTTCAGTTCCAATCTACTTTCATGATCTTGTTACTTTACTCATTGATATATAATCATCAAAAATCCTCCATTCCTCTTTTATTTTTTGTTTTGTTTGTCCTCTAATTCTCCCAGTGACCCTGGCTAGCTGTGAATATTCCTTCATTAAAATTTGCCAATCTGATATGTTGGGTGTGTTCTTATTTTTCCAGTTTCTTGCGATTAAGACCCTCGCAGCTACAATACCATACATTAGTAATATTCTATTTGCACTTTTTATTTCTTCTGGTATTATATTTAATAGGAACATTTCTGGTTTTTTTATAATCTTGCATTTCAGCATTTTCTTTAATTCTTCGTAGATGTTATTCCAGTATTTGCTTATCTCAGCACATTTCCAACACATGTGCATTTGTGTTCCTATTTCCTTCTCACATCTCCAACAGTTTGGTGACTTGTTTTTATACATCTTGGCTAGTTTTTCAGGGGTCTAGTACCTTGCCAATTAAATGGGTTGGTATATCTGCATTCAAAGAGGCTTCCTCTGTCAATATACCTTGAAAAGAGATTGCAGCCTCCTCCAGCATGTGCAGGTATATTCCTTCACTGCTGCATGTGATGGTCGTTTTTAATTTACACAATAGGTCACATCCTAATAGATTTACGGGGCTTGAAGTCAAGAGGAAGGAGTGTTCGGCAGCCAGTGGCCCTATGGTTACTTTTGCAGGCTCCGAAAGAGAACATGTCCTGGGAATCCCATCGATGCCCATAATGCGCTGTTTAGTTTGGCTGGACTGGTGAGTGGTTGAGTGTGGAAAAGGTTGCACCTGTATCTAATAAGCATTGATATTCATGCCCATCGATATTTAAGGTGCAGGTAGGGTCTTGGGATGACAGTAGGAAGGTGGGGCACATTAGGACTGGTTCGGGGGGATTCCCAATTGATTGTCATTTATTAAATTGCTGCTGTGGAGGAGGTGGAAGTTGGCTTCGGAATGGGTTTGGTCCTATTGAGGGGGGTTCTTGGGTTGGGACGTCGCTGTCTGATGGTCCTAATCTCGTGGCTAAGGTGCTCAGGAAGAGGGAGCAATTTTGTTTTATGTGGCCCATTTGATTGCAAAAGTAGCACTGGTAAGGGGTGTCGCGCTGTTGGCCATTGCCCGTTCGTTGATAGGGTGTGTTATAACGACTTGTCTGTGCATTGTTTCCCTTCCCTTGCATAGGCGGTCTGGGGTTTCGGAAGGAGGAATTGAAATGAGGATTATACTGATTGCTGGGTTTTGAATTATTTTGGAGCTGGGCTGCGCCTAGAGCTAAGGCTAATACCCGTGCATCCTCCTCCTTCTCCTTCCTTGCTTCCTTCTTTTTCCTCTCGTCCCTGCCATCATATATTGTTTTCGTGAGACCCAGGATCTCGCTCATAGGTTTTCCTTCATAAGCTAACTGGAGGGATAGGAACTTCTGTATATCTGGGCACGATTGGTCCTTAAAAAAACTTTTTACTACGACTTGATTTTCCGGGGTGTCGGGGTCTATCCCTCCCCAAGTTCGGAAGGCAGTTATGAGTCTGGTATAAAAGGTGGACGGCGTTTTGTCGGGTCCTTGTGAAATTTCTCGAATTTTGGTCCAATTAACGGACTTCCTCCCTGCCGCCTTTATTCCGTGCAGGATGGCCTTCCGGAAAGTTTTTAAACACCAAATCCCTTCTGTTATAATCCCACTCTGGGTCTGTTATCAACTGGGCTTCTGTTACTGGGTTGACGCCTGCAGGTTTATCGGCTTGAGTTTCAGGTAACCTTAGAGCTTCGGCTGATTTACTCATAATTTCGTCTCTGAAACATCAAAGAGGGAGCCAAGAAGCATGTGTACATCTGCCCATGAAGGGTTGTGAGTAGAGAACAGGATGGAGACTTTTCTATAGCACATAGCAGGGTTATCCTTTAGAGTGGACATTTGATTTGACCAGTTCATTAGGTCCGTGGACAGAAAGGGGACGTGGGAATAAACTAAGGTCTTTCCATCTGTTACGGGTAGCAACCTGAGGGGATACTGTCCTATTGGTCTGCTGTTAGAGGTGCCAGCCTCCTCTTCTGGCTCGGGCGGACGGGCGGATAACTCTTTTAAGGCTGTTGCTAGTTTTTCAACTAGGGCATTATCAGGATCCCGGCTCCGGGTACGGCTAGCGCCGGGGCTAAGATTGGGGGGGGGGTTCTTCGGCTGGGCTTTGAGCTATTTGATCATCTTGGGGTCTTCTAGTTAGATTGGGTGGTTCGGGCATTCCGGGTCCTGTTCCTGGTCTACTGACGGGGGTCAGGTCTCCTGGCCTTCTACCACCATTATTACTATCGCCTGGGTTCGGTATCGGGGCCTGTGCACAACTGAAGAGCAGATCAAGTGGCTCTTCCTCTACAGTCTCTTGGTATGATGGGTTTTTTGGGTCCTTTCCTTTGATGACTGGCATTTGTGGGGCGGCAGAGGCATCGTTGCCTTTTAAAATTTCTCTGGCTTTCTCGAATAAATTTAGGTAACAGATCTGCAGAGGGTACTGGTCTTCTAAGGTTAATTTTAAGGCGGATATTCGTTGTATATTGAACAAACTTCCCGGCAACCACTTCCCCTCATCCGGATGGTCCATAGTAAATCGGACCCAATGTTTTTTACAGAGCTTTTGCAAGCGGTTCCTCTCAAGCTTGTCCGCCCCAGGGATGTCGTGCCAATTTTGGAGAACAAATTGGAGTGGACTTTCATCCTCAAAGTCCTTACCGGAGCCAAGCCTCAGTTGTGCTTTGCTTCGGTTGGGAGTCTGGGAAAGGAATTCCTTAGAGTGGGGTGCACCCATTCTTAGTTCTATGGCCTATTATACTGCAGTTCGGGTTGGAGACCCTCCTATCCGGGACACTCTAATCTTTAACCTTCCGAGTCTATGACCCGCTCCACAGTCGTCGCTGTATCCTGCCTACCGTTCTCGTGTACTCACTACTAGGTGGCTGGTGTGGCTAAATACCTATGAAACCCTCCCCTGGTCATCAATTGCCGAGGGTCTCACAGCAATCTTTTCCTACCTCTCACTTACTAAGGAAAAGACTGCCTGCCCCGAACGCTTGCACATGCAATGCCGGGCGGTTGGTCTTGAAAAAGAGATTATTATTATTTAAATATAAAAATCTTTATTGAGAATTTCAGTTAAAAATACATATGCACAGTTTGTCCATACATATCCGTGTAGAAGATAATTACAAATCATATAAACAAAAATCATGTAACACAAATTTAAAGACATGAAATTGAAAAAAATAAGTGAAGATAACAAAGAGAAGGGGGGGAGGAAAGAGAAAGAAAAGAAAAAAGCAAAAAAGAAGGAAAGAAAAAGAAGAGAAGAAAAATGAGTAAAAAGAAAAAGAAGGGAAAAAGAAAAAAGAAGCAGGAACAATCATGACTTCCACCGCTTCATCATACAGTAAATTACTTAACATTAATCAAACTTATCTGTCTTTTTATCTTTTGTTGATATTGTTAATCAATTTTCGCCATTCACCTTCCCTTATCTTCTCTCATATTCTTATTTCGACAAGGTTATTCTAGACATAGCCAAAAAATTTATCCCAGACCTTGTTTTCCCAAATAATCATTTAAATATCCCCATTGGTTTCTAATTAGGATTTTCAGTTTATGGTGAATCACATCTGTCAGTTTAGCTAATTCCAAATACTCGCATATTTTGCTAATCCATTCTCCCTTTGTTGGGATATCTGTGCTTTTCCATTTACTCGCGATTAGCACTCTGGCAGCTGATAAAGATATTTGTCTTTTCACCTGATCTCATTGTTCAGTATACCTAGTAGATACATTTCCGCCTTTTTAGGAAAAGATATTTTTAACAATTTTTTAACCTCTTCATGAATTAATTCCCAGAATTTTTTAATTATAGGGCATGCCCACCATACATGAAAGAAGCTTCCGACTGCATTATTACACCTCCAACATTTATTACTACAGGAACTGTTCATTTTCACTAGTTTACTGGGCACCATGTACCATCTGTGGTGCATCTTCATATAATTTTATCTTAATGTGAAGCTGGCAGTAAATTTTATACCCTTTGTCCAATTTTTTTTCCAATTGTCAAATGTAATTTCATGGCCCAAATCTTGCTCCCATTTTAGCATCCACTTTCCGTTTATATTTTCTTCTGCTTTTATATTTTCTAGTAATCTATACATTTTAGCTATTATTTTCTTGTTATTTAAAAGTATTTCTCTTTCAAATTTGGTTGTTTTAACTACAATTCCTTTATTTTTAGTATCCTTCTCGTATGTCGTTTTTAATTGAAAAAATTCTAGCCAGCTTATCCCTATCGTTTTAAGTATTTCATACTCCTTTAAATTAAAACTGCCATTTATTTCTTCTATCATTTCTCTGTACGTCAGCCAGCTTTCTTTCTTGTTTACTTTCAGAGTAGTGTTTGCCTCTATTGGGGACACCCTGTCTATAATTTTCTCTTTAGTACGGTCCCATACCTCCATCAGCGCTTTCCTTACGAGGTGATTTTTAAATCCTTTATGCATTTGGGCTTTCCCATAAAACATATATCCATGCCAACCAATCTATAATTAACCTCATGTTGTCTTTTATCTGTCTTCCTGGGAGGAAACCGGCCTGATCTTTCTTAAGTATTCTGTTTAAGACCACTTTCATCCTGTTTGCTAAAATCCCTGTGAATATTTTATAGTCTATGTTGAGAAGTGAGATTGGTTTGTAATTTTTTATCAAATTTAAATCTGTATCTTTTTTGGGGATAAGTGTTATAAACGCTTCTTGCCACGAGCTTGGTATTTTTCCCTTCTCTAATATTCCATTCATTAATACTTTTAATTTTGGCACTATTATTTCCTCAAGTTTTTTTATAATAACTCACTGTGATCCCATCTGGACCTGTGGATTTCCCTTCTTTTAAATTACTTATAACTCTTCTTATTTCTTCTTCATCAATTTCTGCATTTAATAATTCGTATTCTTTTTCATTGATTTCTGGCAGACCATTCTCTATTAAATATTTTGTATTTTCTTTTTTATCTACAGATTATTCTCTGTACAATTGTTTATAATAATTAGCAAACCTATCTTTAATTTGATCTGTGTCTATAATTTCATTTCCCTCTTCCACTATTTTATTATTCTTTCCATTTGCCTTTCTTTTACCGACCAGGCTAGCAATCTACCTGGTTTATTTGCCTGTTCAAAATATCTCTGCTTCGTCCATATAATTTTATTTTCAACCTTTTTGTTAATCAAATCTGTCAAGTGCATTTGTAACCTTTTAATCTGTTGTTGAATTTCTTCATTTTTTAGGGTATCTAACTAGTTCTTTTTCTTTTCTCCTAATCTGTTCATTTATTTCCACAATGTTTTTCTTTCTTTCTTTTCTTATCCTCGCCATTTGTTGTATTCCAAACCCTTTCATATATGCTTTACTTGTTTCCCATATAATATTTTTATCCGTGCCTTGGTCCTCATTAATTTTGAAAAATTCTTTTAATAGCTCTTTTGCTTTTATCACCCTTTGGTCCTCCCTCCATATTTCGTCATTCAGTCTCCATCTCCCTTTTGTATTGTTCTTGAATTTTATTTCTATTGTTACAGGGTTGTGATCGGATATTAATTTATTTAATATATCCACTTTGTCTAGAGACAACATTAATTTTCTTGATAGCCAAATGGCGTCTATCCTACCACCCGATTTTTGCGCGTCTGAGAAATGAGTAATGTCTCTCGCAGTGGGGTTTTTCATTCTCCATGTATCATGAAGATCAAAGTTTTCTATCAACTGAAAGAATGATTGCGGTAGTCTTCCTGATTTATTTGTTCTATCTCTTTCTGTTCTATCCATTTCAATAGATAACACCCCGTTCCAGTCCCCCATAATCATTATGTTCTCCCCTGCTTGATCCCATAGTATCTATTCTACTTTTCTGAAAAATTCTTCTTTTTTGTTATTTGGGGCATAAATTCCCACCACCGTTATTTTCCCCTCTCTTGTACATATTTCAACACCCAAAATTCTTCCTTCATCATCTTGAAAAACTAGTTTTGGTTTTAGTAGTCCATTTATATAAAAAACTATCCCTCTCTTTTTTTCATCTCCTGAGGAGATAAATTCTAGGCCCAGCCTGCTATTTTTTAATACTCTGGCATGGTTTTTAATTATGTACGTCTCCTGCAAACAAATGATATCACATTTTTCTTTCTTCAATATACATTCGACTTTGTTTCTCTTGTATTTACTGTTTAGCCCATTAACGTGCCACGAAATACATTTCAACATTGTTACCCTTTATTGTTGTATAAAAATTCTCTCTAAGCTCTCCCCTGGATTGATTATGGGGAGATACAGGGAGAGAAACAAGAATAATCAAATCAAGAAAGTAAAGAAAAGAAGCAAATCAAAATCTTGCTCAAACATACAAATATTAAATAATTTCCGTTCTTAAAACAGTTACTTGCCTTCCCCCCTCACCTCAGGCAGTTTTTCTCCACCCAACTCCTCCCAATATTTCCTCCAAAAAATTCTGGTGTCATCGACTGATCTGAAGGATCTCTTCCTGTCCTTGTATGTAAATGTTAGTCCCTCTGGGAATTCCCATTTGAATCTTATGTTGTTTTTCCATATTACCGAGGTCATAAATCTGTAATTTTCTCTTTTCTTCAGGATTCTTGACGGAATTTCTTTCATTATTTCAACTGGTGACCCCTCAATTATTAGAGGGTCCGCTCTGCTTTTTAGAAGAAGCTTGTCTTTAAGCAATCTGGAGTTGAGAAACAGCAAACAGTCTCCTGGCCCTTTTCTGGTTTTATTTTTATTTGATCGTACTCTGAATATTTTCTCAATGTCCAGTTGAAGGTCATCTTCCTCTACTCCCAACCATTCTGCAATGGCCTTTGTCAGTTTAGCTGCAATGTCCTCATCTTGATTCTCTTTGACACCTCTCACGCGGAGGGTCAGTTCCTTTGGTTTCATCTCCATGACGGCTATGGCATCGTAGATTTCTTCCTGTATTTTCCTTAGTTTGTCTATTTCATCTTTGGTTTTTTCCTGGAGCTTTTTCAAATCCTTTTGGTCTTGTTGCATTGTTTTCGTCAGTTCTTCCTGTTCTGAGTTTTTACTTTAACTTCTTGCACCGTATTTTCTATCTCTTTATTTTTGGTGGTCAGTTGATTAATCTGTTCTGAAAGGTCCACAATTAACTTAGAGTTATTTTCCATTTTGTTATCTATTGTCTTTATATTCCCATCCATTGTTGCGATTTTATCTGTTATGTTTTTTTCAATTCTTTCCATAACTGCTATAAGGTCCTTCATATCCATGTTGTTCTCGGTTTCTGGAGTTGTTGATGTTCTGCGTTGATGATTTGAGGCAGTATTCAAGCTGCTTGGAATCGGACCTTTTTTTGACCCCATTGATTCTTGTTTCTGTCCTTTCAATATCTTTTTACCCTGCCGTGGCAGTCTTTATTTATTTATTTGGGAATTCCCTTTTGAGTCACCTTATTTGTCCATTCTAGTAATCATAGAGTTCATTCAAAAATTTAATTTCCCTCAACAGTCTTTGTTCTTTAAATTTTGGGTTTTGTTTTACATGGGTTGGCAAGTTACAACAAGTTGTTTTTCCCCCTGCCGTTCTTATTTTGACCTGTAGGTGGTGTTTGTCTGTGTAGTTCCACTGTCTTGTATTGTTTTTCTCCAGTCGGCCACCTGCGTCGCTGTTTTCAGCTGCGGGAGTTTCCTTAGTTCCTCCAATTCTTTCTTAGCTGTTTCTCCCCACCTCTCCTCACCTTCTTTTCCATTTTCCTTTCTAGGGGCTTCCGCTAATGGTGGGCGTCTTTATTTATTTCCTCCTCCCTTACCGCTTCTTCTGGCCCACAGGTAAATCAAGGCTTCAGCCGATTTTCCGCTAGGTTTTTCTACTGTTTTGCGGAGAAATTTGTCAAACCCTTGCTGATTAAGCTGACAGACAACCACTGTATTTAGAGGCGGTCCCCCTCTTCGGCTCTGAGGTGCACTCTGTTTGGCTTAAAATTAAAATATTCTCCTGTCGTCTCTCCCCTCAGACTCCTCTTTCGCTGTGAGATGTCTGTTTACGTCTATAATTAATTCTATGGCTCCGTGGGAGAGACGCCTTTCTTTAAACAGTTTCTCCTTAGAGAGCACGGCGCTTCCTCGCCAGGATATCGAGTATTGGCGCTGGGGGATTTGCTGCCCTTGAGCGCTGAGGTCTCCCTCTCGTCCCCTTCTCTCACCCTCCGGTTCGAACGTGGCTTTGAGGCAACCCCTTAGCACGCAGCCTTGGGCTTACGCCCCCAGGATCCCCCCCTGGGGTCAGGAAAACTTACGCTGAGTTTTCCCGTTCTTGTCGTTCTTTTTCTTTCTTTTTCTCCCCAGCGTCCGATCTGCCTTCGAGATAGCAGGAGTGCAGATCTTCACCCTGTCGTCAGAGCGCCATTCCGGAAGTCGAAAAAGAGATTTTTTTTTTAAAGGAACAGGCGACCTTGCATTCTGTACAGCCCCGTCACTTCCCGGTGGGGATCGGAGGTGCACAGGTGCGGCTTCGCCTGGAGATTAGGAACAGAGGAATATGAAACAGAGCTGGGATAGCCAGACTCCCAGATTGGTAGAGAAAGCGATACGTTGCTCAGACTCCTTGTGCAGAGTGACAGGAGTGAGCGGGGTCCGTCCTTCTGAGCGCCTCGTTTTAACGTGAGGACTGGTGCCCAGGACTCTGATTCTTCTTTATCACTTCTGCCTTACAGCCTTGCTGCAACCAGAGCCCAAGAGAAGAGTAGAACAGGAAAGAACAGTGAAGATTAGATTTTTAGTCTCTTTTGTACAGCTGGGGTAATAAAGGTCAAACGTAAATCCTTGTAGAAACTGCAGTATAACAATACATGTAAATTTGTTTCTACTTCCGATGAGCCACATGGGCAAACACGTGTCTCATATGGTTTACCCTCATACCTGCCTTGCAACAGGGCAGAGGGGAGCACATTAAACCTGGCCATGGTGAAGGAATGTCTGTACTTGGGTGTTTGTAATTTTGCCAGGTAATTTGCAGGAGAGAACCCTCTCCCACAATCTCTTATTGCAGCATGTTTGTCCATTTTGCCCATATGACATTGCAGCTCCACATCCCAGATATGTTGGCACACTTGGTTTCTAGCTCTCTCATATCCTGCCGCTATCAAGGTCTGCGGAGAAAACCCCAAACTTCTTAACTTTTCATACAAAGTGTCTTTCCAATTGGAATACTAGTTATCTAGCAATGTTAGAGGTGCCAACCTGACCGGGGAAAAAATGAGTTTTAACCAATAGTGTATCCTTAGAATCCACAGCCGCGCACTGACGGGTATTTGTCCAACTTCTAAGCAGACAGCTATATTGGATACACAGGGGGGATCCCTAATAGGCAACGAAATTTTTTAGTTTGAAATGCCTCAAGGGGAGCAAAGTTTTTGAAACTGCAAACCTGGGATCCATAAGTGAGTTGCGGGAATATTTTTGCAGCGAAAACCTGGGAGGCTGCCAGAATATATTGGCCCCCTTTCCCTTAATAAAATCTTATTAGAGCTTTAGTTGCTCTTCCTGCGTTGGCGATGGTGTTTTTCATCTGATAGTGCCAGGAGCCCCTTTCCTGAAAGGTTATTCCCAGGTATTTGAAGGTTGCAACGTGATTGGTTGACTATCGATTTTCCATTTATGTTTTCTTCTTTTTTTTGTTGAAAACACCATAATTTGGGTGGGCATTTTCTTTCGCCATATTTTCTGCTAAAGAATTAATATATAGAGAGGTTAAATAATATTGGCGCAAGGACGCACCCTTGTTGGACCCCGTGATGAGTTTGAATTTCTTTAGTTAAGTGTCCCTGTCGATCACATCTTACCCTGACCCTAGTATTTACATATAGACTAAGGATAAGGCGCAATAAGCGTCTATCTATACTTGTGGTGCCAAGCTTTTCCCAAAGTCTATCCCTTGGTATTGAATCGAAGGCAGATTTAAAATCTATAAAAGCTGCATATAAGGAGCCCCCTTTTCTTGAGTATTTTTCCGCCAGATGTTGAAGGATCAGGGCTTGGTCTATAGTTGACCACTTTGCTCTGAAACCAGCTTGTACTTCTGATAGGATGTGATATTGTTCCATCCACTCAACTAGTTTGTCACGTAAATGGGTGGCGTAAAGTTTGCTAATAATACTTAAAAGACTGATTGGCCTGTAGTTAGCCGGCTCGGTGTCAAGATTGTCAAGACATTCCACTCTATCTCCTTGTGACAATATCTTCTGGGTTGTTTCCCATATCTTATTGGGTACGTCTGGAGTTCCGATCCCTAATAGGTAAACTTATGGTGTTTTTTGAAATTCAGTTGCTTAAATAATTTCCAATTCTGCATGTATTTCGTTCCAAAATAATCTAATTTTTTTTGCACTTCCACCAGATATGGTATAAGCCTCTTACTTCCTCACATCTCCAGCAGGTATTTTGCACGTTCTTATACCTCTTAGAAAGCCGATGTGGGGTTATGTGCCACCTATGAAACATTTTCAATAAGTTCTCTCTAATTGCATTACAAGTGGTGAAATTCCAATCAGTTATCCAAAGATTTTCCCACTGGGAGAATAATATGTTATGCCCCATGTCCTGCGCCCACCGAATCATCACGGATTTAACCTCCTCCTCTTTGACCATCCAATCTACTAGGAGTCGTTAAGCCTTCGAGAGAGTTTTAACTTTTGAATTCAATACTTCTAACTCAAATTTTGAGGTTTATTCTTCAAATCCTCGTTTATTATTATAAATTTCACTCATAGGTTTCCCTTCATAGGCCAATTGGAGGGAAAGAAACTTCCTGATATCTGGACAGGATTGGTCCTTGAAAAAACTTTTTACAACGACTTGGTTGTCCGGGGTATCAGGATCTATTCCTCCCCAGGTGCGGAAAGCATTTATTAATCTGGTGTAAAAGGAGGAGGGTGTTTCATCGGGCTCTTGTGTAATCTCCCGTATCTTGGTCCAATTAACTGATTTCTTTCCTGCTACTTTTATTCCGTGAAGGATGGCCTTTCGGAAGGTTTTAAGTACCAGATCCCTTCCGCTGTGTTATAATTCCACTCTGGGTCAGTTTGTAATTGGGCTTCTGTTACTAGATTGGCTTGAGCGGGTTTATCGGCCTGAATTTCAGGCAGTTTCAGAGCTTCTGCTTCCTTATTCATGATTTCAAATCTCTCAGAATTATTGAAGAGGGCGTTTAGAAGCATGTGTACATCTGCCCATGAAGGGTTGTGAGTCGGAAAAATGATGGAGATTTTGCCCGTAGCACATGTCGGGATTATCCTTTAGAGTTGACATTTGGTTAGACCAGTTCATTAGATCCGAAGAGAGAAAAGGAATGTGGGAATATACGAAGATCGTCCCATCTGCTACTGGGACCGACCTAAGGGGATACTGCCCTGATGCCCCATTATTAGAGTTTTTTGTCTCCTTTGTGGAGTCGGGCTGACAGGCAGATAATTCCTTTAATTATTTTAAGGCAGTTACTAGTTGCTCTACTAAAGCATTGTCAGGATCTTGACTGCGGGTGCGACTGGAGACGGGGCTTAGACTGGGGGGTACATCGGCAGGACTTTGAGCTCGGTGATCTTCTTGGGGCTTGGGGCTCAGACAAGGCGGGGCAGACGTCATGACTCCGGTCCCTGGCATACTGACAGGTGTTGGGGCTCCTGCTCCCCTGCTTCCGTTATTACTATCATCGGGAGTTAGTATTGGTGCCTGTAATGTTAGCTAACAGCAGGGGACACTGGGCTTTTACATGCCCCCCCTGGCAGTAAAAGCAAAGACCTGAAGAGGGCGCTATTTTTCCTTTCCCCTTACCGAGTGAAGGACTCCTTGCTTTAAATGCAGACTTAGCCCTGGAGTTCTCAGGTTGAGAAGCCGTTTTGCCGGTAACTTCCGATGATGCTGGCCCGGGGGAAGGCATCCGACCCCCTCCCCCTCCTGGTGGTGGCTTCTGGGACAAGTATGTACGATGAGACCTAAATTGTTCAGCAAGTTTCGCAGCATCCTGCAGAGACTTTGGGCGTTGGTCTGCGACCAAGCTGGCAATCTCACTGGGCAAACAGCGTTGAAATTGTTCCAGCATCATCAATTCCCTAAGCTGTTCAAAATTTTGTACTTTCTCAGCCTCTAGCCACAACCCATAGTTCTGTTCCAATTTGGCCGCAAATAAAGGAAACTTCTCATTTGGACCAATCTTCACAGCCCTTCAAAGAGCTTGCTGATAGTGCTGGGCGTCGAGGGCGTACCTTTGTTCCACTAGCTGTTTATATATATCATACCGGAACATTTGCGATTTGGACAAACTTCCCATCAATTCCGCCAATCCTCCTCTCACCAAAGCTCTCAGAATCGGCATATAAAATTTATTTGGCACTTGCATCTCTTCGCATGTACTTTCAAACAAAGTTAAGTAACTAAGCACGTCCATAGAGGGTTCATGGACAGGGAAGTATTTAAGATTGAAATCCTGCAGGGTCGGCTCTTTTGGGCGGGTCGGGTCAGATGTTTTATACCTTCCCCAGTCCTGGTAATACTCGAGAGGAGGGGGGTGACTTGGGCCCCTTCCCTGTCTGCGCTGAATTTCCTCTCTGGCAAATTCTAAAGCAGTGGCTCTGGGCATCCCCTCTTCTCCTCTTGCATATGCAGCGGGACGTCTCCTCAGTTCCCAAGAGTTCTCCGACCCTCCTGCCCTATGGGGACTGTCTACTGGCCCTGGTCTCACTTCCCGCTCTGCATAATGTCTTTCCCGCAACCGCACACCCTCCATGAGTCTTTGGGGTAACGTTTGACACTCACGCTCCTCAGCAAGAGCCTGCCTGCTTCCACTGGCAGTTACTTCTGGGTTCCGGTTGTAACGCTCGCCCCAGATGTCTTCCTGAGCCCACTCCCATCGCCGGGAGGGCAACGAAGCCATCTCTCTGGCATAAGCCTCCATCTCAGCTGTCCTGCGCGCGTCCTTCAAATACACTGGCGCAGCTGCTGTTCGCACCTCACGGTAATCCTGTGCAGGTGAAACTCTCCTCCTCACAGCAGGTGGACTCATCGAAGCCTTTGCATACTGATAAACACCGGGGGCGTACCAATGCCTGAGTAAGCTATCCGCCAGCCTATTTGCCCCCAAATGAGTGCAGTTATGAAGGACGCGCAAATGATGGGGAACCCAGGCTTTTGGCATAATTAGCCGGCCATCTGGTAAAACCCAAAGGTTATCCTTCGTTTGTGCCCCTATGTCTTGCCATGATTCAATTTCATCAGGTAGGGCTGTATCATACATGCGGTTGAAATCTACGTCGGAGGGGGCTAAAATTGCTTGGAATTCTTTAGCTTCTCCCTTCTTTCCAGTCGCCTCTCAGGCAGCGGCATCAGCAAGGCGATTGCCAATGGAAATAGAGTCTGTCCCATTTGTGTGCGCTTTGCAATGAATTACAGATATGGCCTTTGGGAGGTGTATAGAGTTCACAAGTCTCCTTACAAGGGCAGCATGGGATATTTGGGTCTCTGCAGCTGTTAAAAAACCCTCTCTGCTTCCACAGTGTTCCCGTGGCATGAACAAGTCCGAAACAATGCTTTAAGTCCGTTGTATATATTTACACGTTTTCCTTCACTTAACTCACAGGCTCGGATTAACGCAATCAATTCAGCTGCCTGGGCACTATATTTAGAACTAATGGAGGCAGATTCTAAGATATCTTCATGTGTTACAACGGCATATCCTGTCTGTCTGGATCCAGAAACCATTTTAGAGCTCCCATCTGTAAAGATACTTAAGTCCGGATCTTCTAGGGATGTAATCCAAATCATTGTGGGGTTTTCCCGCTAATCGGACTGCTTGGGTACAATCATGATTAGGAGTTCCATTGCTGGGTAATGGTAAGAGCGTGGCTGGGTTCAGAGTATTGACGCGTTTTATGTGGACGTTTGAAGGAGTTAATAAGGCAGCCTCATACTAGTTAAGTCTAGAATTGCTGAAATGTTGACAGCCTTGCAAATTAAGTAAGGTGGCAACAGCATGGGGAACATTGAGGGTGAGTTCTTGGTTCTGAACAATTTCTAAGGCTCTTTCCACTATTTATTGCCCTTAGACATCCTACAGTTCCCTTGGCCATGGCATTCAATTGAATACTATAATAAGCAACCGGTCTCTCTTGACCTCTGAAGGTCTGTGTTAGCACTCCGGAAGCCACCCCTCTCTGTTCATGAACAAACAAGGAGAATGGCAATCGGTAGTCCATAGGCGGGACTTTCTGGAGGTGGAGCACTGGGATCGGGGGTCGTTCATTCCCCTTCTCCCCTGGCTGGCAAGCTTTGGACTTGGGATGTAACAGGCTGTCTTCCCCCTCCCCCAGCTTTCAGGTCCTGGTGGGGTTTGAGACAGGATTTCCCTGCCTGTCAGCTCCCGGAGGTAGCTCCCCATTGGTTCAGGGTAGTAGAAAGGAATGAGGGACCTATCTAATTGTTGTTCTTGCATTCGGATCTCATCATACGGAGGGGGTGTCTAGTGGTTTTTAGTACAGTGGTGCCTCGCTTAACAAACGCCCCGTAAGACAAAATTTTCGCTTAAAGAAAGGATTTTTCTAGCGGAGGTTGCCTCGCTAGACAAATTCGTTTTACGAAAAATTCGTCTAGCGAATCGCGGTTTCCCATAGGAATGCATTGAAATTCAATTAATGTGTTCCTATGGGCAATTTTTTTAAAAAAAAAAATTCAATGCATTCCTATGGGATTCGCTAGACAAATTTTTCGTTATAAGAATAGACCCGTGGAACGAATTAAATTCGTCTAGTGAGGCACCACTGTATAGCCATTTGTCAAGCAACTTGTGCTTGCTTGCATTTAAAGAGTTCTCGTGCTTCTGTGAAAGCGTTTAAATCGTAAAGCTGCCGAGGCTTCTCATCTGCCAAATAAGATTTGCATCTTTGCTTCATTGAAAGAGCCTTTGGGTGACCATCGGGACCCTGCCTCCAGATGATGGGTGTAAGCTACCCACGAAAGGCTGCAGAGGTCTCGGAGCTTAGACTTAGAAAGGCCCTTTCGTCCCTTTAAATCCTTCCAGTTGGATAACACAAACTGGGGGGGGGGGTTATCGGAGTCCTCCCTAGGACAAAAAATGCTTAGCGGAAGCCTGATTGTCGGGAGAAGTCCACCTATCGTGCTTAGATGATTTGGCTCCCATTTCCCTTTGATGGGGAGGCTGCTCAATCAATCACAAGCTGTATAGGGATATTAGAAAACACACAAAGAGAGGATTTGAGAGGGACAGTCACCCCGTGTTTCAGCCGACCCTTATTTACGGGGGGGCCATGTGAAAGAAAAGAACATAAAAGTGGAGGTGGGGGGGGGGCTTGTGCAACTGGGTAGACGGGAAATTCGTGCAACAGGGTGGAATAAATCACACAGGAGGGAGGAGAGGAACCCCGAGCAATGGTGTGTCTTTTATATAAGTCTTTTATATTATAGACTTTTGAAATTGCCTCCCCTGTAGCTCAAGACCCACCCACCCCCCAAAATCATTCATACACCACAGAAAGAGTTGGTCGCTAGCAGAAATACATGGGGGGCAGTCTATAGCAAAAAAATCCCCGTATCCCAGGAAACCTGTGAATGGCTCTACCTGGGAAGCCTGGCCATTTTTTGTGATGATAAATGCTTAGTTCCTGAATCCAGGTCACAGGCTCACCCTATTCATACACAAATGTGCCCTAAAGACAGCATTTGTGAGCAAAGAGACAATGTTTTCCCATTGTCTTCTTTATTGTAGAGAGTATTTGAGGTCACTGGAAGAGTCAAAATCGCTTCAGGATTGCTCTCCTGTACTATTTCAGACATGTGGTTTATATCATGGGCGTACCCAGGATCAAAACTAGGGGGGGGGCAAGGGGAGGGGCCAAGGCACGGAAGGGGAGGGGCCACAAAGTGGGCGGGAACGGCGAACTCGCGCTCCGCCGGGCTGTGCCCCTCCCTAGAAGCAGGGCTGGTGGGCGGAGGCGGAGCCCAGCCCAGCGGAGCGCGAGTTCGGCGTTCCCGCCCACCGCGCCGCGCTCTCTGGTTCCCCGCCGCGCTTGGCCTTGCCAGAGGGCGCGACGGGGAGCTGGAGGGAGGGCGCAGCGCGGCGGGCGGGAACGGCGAACTCGCGCTCCGCCGGGCTGTGCCCCTCCCTAGAAGCAGGGCTGGTGGGCGGAGGCGGAGCCCAGCGGAGCGCGAGTTCGGCGTTCCCGCCCACCGCGCTGCGCTTTCTGGTTCCCCGCCGTGCTTGGCCTTGCCTGAGGGCGCGGCGGGGAGCTGGAGGGAGGGTGCGGCGCGGCGCGGCGGGAATGGAGAACTTGCGCTCCGCCGGGCTGTGCTCCGCCTCTGCCCACCAGCCCTGCTTCTAGAGTAGGGCAGCTGCCCTAACTTGCCCCGTGGTGGGTACGCCCTTGGTTTATATACTTATCTATGTGTTTGCCTTGTAAATTTATGAACATATAATTTATATATACAAGACATTAGAATTCCTACAACACTGTGGTTCATAGAAAACAATGGCAATGCCTAATACATTCTTGCATAGATAAAGTTCTGCAACTTGCCTACATGCCCACTTGCCAACAATAAAGGGAGAGGGGCGTCCTAAGGGGTTTTGTCCTTGGTTCGGCCAGCATAGCTAGTTTACTCCCAACTACTGTACGTATGTCTATAGCTGTTTGAGCTAATGTGATAAGGGGGGGAATCAACTTCCACTACCTCATATACATATTAAAATGTAAGAGGAGATGTCTTTGCGTCTTATGAAGCAAATGCCGGGTCCCTGGAGCCGAATTGCCCAGGGGCGAAAGGCAGATCGTGCTTTTTTTTAAAAAGAAAGAGCTAAAGGCTAACAAGAGGGGAAGAGAGTGTTGAAAGGACCCACTCAGCAGCTGATTGCAAGAGATTGGGGAGGGAGATAAGGGAGCTAGCTCCCTTCCCGGCCCTGCCCAGGCCTCAATTGTTGTCTGCAGAGGGAGGCTGTTTGTTTCCCCAGTGACATGTGACTGGCTGATTAGATTATCTGTCTGGAAACTGTAGAAATGGGTCCCTTTCCTTTCCTAGAGAAGCTGCAGAACTGTGAGTTGAACCCCATAAAAACAGGAATTTTTCCCTTTGCAAGGAAACTCAACAACTTTGAGCTGATCCTTTAAAAATGGAGCTCCCCCCCATTGCAAAAAAAGATGCACAACTGTGAGCTGGACCCCCCCCCCAAACAGGGTTTTCCCCATTTGTAAAAAAAAGCTGCACAACTTTGAGCTGATCCTTAAAAAATGGAGCTTTCCCCCTTTGCAAAAGAAGCTTCCTCAAATATTTAATGGGGGGCAAAGGCACCTAGGCCTCTAGGAGTTGGCTGCTATGCCTAGGACAATTCAAGAAAGCAAAATATTTTTTTCTTGTTTCCCTCTTCTAAAAACGAGGTACGTCCTATTGTCAGGTGCGTCCTATGGAGCGAAAAATACGGTGGGTGCGCTTTGCCCCTCCCTTCAGTAACCCTTGTTTTCAGGGGGGGCAGTTGGGTGGCAAGGACAGATAAACACAGCAATAATAATAATAATATATGTATACCCCGCCCATCTGACCGGGTTCCCCCAGCCACTCTGGGCGGCTTCCAACAAAATATTAAAATACAGAAATCCATCAAACATTAAAAGCTTCCCTAAACAGGGCTGCCTTGAGATGCCTTCTAAAGGTCTGGTAATTGTTCTCTTTGACCTCTAGTGGGAGGGCATTCCACAGGGTGGGTGCCACTACCGAGAAGGCCCTCTGCCTGGTTCCCTGTAACTTGGCTTCTTGTAGCGAGGGAACTGCTAGAAGGCCCTCGGCACTGGACCTCAGTGTCCGGGCAGAACGATGTGGGTGGAGACGCTCCTTCAGGTATACTGGACCGAGGCAAGTCCTAGATTGGGCTCCTGCATTGGTTCGGGGTATGTGCAAAGCCCTGTTACCTTCATTCCATCAAAACCACCTCGACTTTTTTGGGGGGGTTGTTTAAGGTACAGTAGATTCATGCATAGCCCAAGACTGAGCACATTTTATCTTGCCGCACTGTGATTTCTGATTGCAGAACACTGTTTTATTCCATAAAGCTAATCACCGGCTCAAGGCTTTGATGTTTGCCTTCAATATTCAGAATACAAAACACAAACATAAAGACAAACATTTGGGAATTACAGCAGAAAATGGTTACAGCATAAAGTTTTAAAATTATAATACATTAACATAGCAGGAACAGACGAGCCAGCTCAGCCCAATGGTTCCATCAACCAAAGCATTGCTTAAATCAGGCATCCCCAAACTTCGGCCCTCCAGATGTTTTGGACTACAATTCCCATCTTCCCCGACCACTGGTCCTGTAAGCTAGGGATCATGGGAGTTGTAGGCCAAAACATCTGGAGGGCCGAAGTTTGGGGATGCCTGGCTTAGATCCATAGCTGTCAAGTTTTCCCTTTTCTCACGAGGAAGCCTATTCAGCATTAGGGAATTTTCCTTAAAAAAAAAGGGAGAACTTGAGAGCTATGGTTAGATCCTTGTCACTTCCGGGTGTGTGTGTGTGGATTGGCCTGAGAAAGAGTTAATAGACAATAAAAATTTTTATCCAGGTGTGGTATAAAAGGGGCAAATCAGCAGGTAAATCATGATATCTTTGACCTGATTGCCTCCACAGATGCATTTGTGTTCCATAGGAGGAATTCCAGGTTTCTCCCCACTAAGGATGCTGAGGGGCATCTGTTGGAACCTTGATTCAAAGTCAGGGTCTCCAGGTAATGGGGCCTTGAATGGCTGACCTTAATTTGCGGGTACCAAATAGAATGTTGTTGTTTAGTCGTGTCAGACTCTTTGTGACCCCATGGACCAGAACACGCCAGGCACTCCTGTCTTCCACTGCCTCCCACAGTCTGGTCAAACTCTCGAGAAACTGTCCAACCATCTTGTCCTCTGTCGTCCCCTTCTCCTTGTGCCCTCAATCTTTCCCAGCATCAGGGTCTTTTCCAGGGAGTCTTCTGCCCTTCCAGTGAGCACTCAGGGCTGATTTCCTTAAGAATGGATAGGTTTGATCTTCTTGCAGTCCATGGGACTCTCAAGAGTCTCCTCCAGCACCATAATTCAAAAGCATCCATTCTTCGGCGATCAGCCTTCTTTATGGTCCAGCTCTCACTTCCATACATCACTACTGGGAAAACCATAACTTTAACTATACGGACCTTTGTCGGCAAATAGAATAGCGGGCAGCAATAATGGATGCTCTGTCTTGATTTCCTGCTTGGCAGGGAGTTGGACTGGATGGCCCTCGTGGTCTCTTCCAACTCTATGATTCTATTCTATGATTGGCACCCTGGTCGAAGATCCGATTTCGGAGGTCATGCAAATTGAGGGCTAAATATTTCTCCATTTGGAGATTGTAAAGCCCTGAGCTTATCATGATGTTAAAACACCAGCAGCTACCCACGGGGAGAAATTTCCAAAGAAGCAATCCATCTTTTGATAGAGCAGAAGGGCTGCTGGTCCGTTCCCCTCGATCCTGTTGCATTCCAACGTTACCCGACCAGAATCGAGATTAATTTAGCAACCACCTGTACATTGAGGCTGTTTCCCAGCAGGCGGTAACGCTGCTTTGTGGTCACTTTGTCAGGAAAACCTATGGCAAGCAATAACAACAGATAATTAAAAAAGAAAGCAAATGCAATTTCACTCTTTATTCCCTCCATCATAGGAATTTTCTCAGTTCCGAGTGCAATGACTTCATATTTCTAGCAGTGAAGTTCTATACATTTGTACTCGGAGGTACATCGGTCGAACTTTTCCCCGATTCAACATGTATAAAATGCACTGCATCAGTTATTTTACTTGGAATGGACCTTATACTGCTGTGACCATCTCTACGTTTTGGAATTCCTGGTGTCTTAATATCTGGTGCACATAATCTCGACAGGACCTGATTAATGAAAGATGGAAATCTGGCATGTGCTACAATTAGGCTCACAATGCTTCTTGACTTTAACTGTCTAGCAGTAGCATTTGCTATGCTGAAAAGTGGCTCTCCCCCAAATGTTCCCATTTTTAGGGAACAGCTTCTCTTGCTTTTGTCCTGCTTGGCAAAAGAGAAGTTTGCCGAATTTGGAGTCATTTTCCTCCCCGTTTGATCCAATTTGGAAACAGCAGCCGACGTCTATTGCCCCCTTGTTTGGGAGACTTTTATCTTATTTGACGAAATGTATATACGGGCTGGATTGTGAACAAAACTCCTAAAGCACTTTACAAAAAGAAATAAATCCCAAAACTGATTGCTCTGCTGGAGCCAATTCTATAAATCTGGAATACCATGAATGTCAAAGCCCAAATGCGGTTTGTCCCATTACAGATTCGGAACTTGGTAATCTTACTCTCCACCTCCACCAATTTGGATGGTAATGTGTATTATTTCACTTAACTTCAACGTGTGATAGCCAGCCCTGCTCCGTTTAGGTTTCTGTCTTACTCATATTGCTGAGTTGGGGCTCTGGATAACTGCTCCAGAGTCCTTCCCTCATGGCATTGCTAGTAAAAACTAAAGTATCCAAATTCCTGAAGGATGAACAACAGGCTGAGGGCAAGATTCAACTACTCTATATAGTTATACTAGTGGCAATGGCGTAGCAAGATCAGGTGGTACCCAGTGCAGAAAATTTATTGTCACACCCCGCCCAATTGAATTCTCGTTTTTTTGCCTGCAAAAATGGTTGGACTTTATTTCAATTTTTTTTGCGGAGCCACAGTTGTTGAGCTTTTTGGGGGGAGATCATATACCGCCCTACAGCTGAGGAAGAGCCAACGGGCGGATTGTTTCGGTAGCGGGAAACCTTTGTGCGCCAAAGCCACAATGTCTCTCACGGACACTGAGTGCCGCGCAACACTTTGTCACCCCCCCCCCTCGGAGGTGTCACCTAGGGCGGCCTGCCCCCACCTTGCGATGCCTCTGACTAGTGGGAGCCAGCACAGCAGGGTTCTCCCACCCCACACGCAGCCAAGATTGACTCTGGGGGATCAAGGACAGGACAGTTTAGGAGGAAAGGGGAAGCATTCCACCGGGATAGGCAGAAATGTTGGCACTGATGGGGCCTTTGGTACTTTGAATTCCACCCCAAATAATCCAAAGATGGGTCCAGTTTGTAAAGATAAATAATCGTTACACCAATCATTACATCAAATTCCACCAAATTCACTTTTCTCCATAAGTTGGATTATTTTATAGATGGGCTGCTATTATTACTACCGGTATTAGCATATTTGCAGTAGTAGTTTAACCAGACACGTACCAAATTCAGGAGGAAATCCCTGTAGATTTGCTATTTCTCGTGGAGTAAAGTATCGCAGTTTAAGCGTCGACAGCTTCGTAAGCTTCTCATCCTCGGACAAACCCTCAAAGGGTTTGAACACCGATTCCAGCTGTGATAAAACACACAAGTTAACAGCTCTGGGATGAACAGCAAAGGTAAAGGGACCCCTGACCACTAGGTCCAGTCGTGGACGACTCTGGGGTTGCGGTGCTCATCTCACTTTACTGGCTGAGGGAGCTGGCGTACAGCTTCCAGGTCATGTGGCCAGCAGGACTAAGCCGCTTCTGGCGAACCAGAGCAGCACACGGAAATGCCGTTTACCTTCCCGCCAAAGCGGTACCTATTTATCTACTTGCACTTTGACGCGCTTTCGAACTGCTAGGTTGGCAGGAGCAGGGACTGAGCAACGGGAGCTCACCCCGTTGCGGGGATTCGAACCGCCGATCAGCAAGCCCTGGGCTCTGTGGTTTAACCCACAGCGCCACCCGCGCCCCTGAACAATAGCTTGTAGAATTCATATGCATTTCTTCTTTAGTGATTGATTGCATAGCACATTTGCCACAACGCTCCCTAAAGGAAGGAGACTTTAGGAGAGCTTAGTTGAAACTTTAATTGCCACAGGCTTATTGAATTTGGGGTTGCAAAATGGGAAGGAAGAGGTGGTCCAAGAAGCAGGTTTTCCTTCAGGCACCCACGAGAATCCAGGAATGTAAGGGGCAAGCTGCTATTATTATTATTATTATTATTATTATTATTATTATTATTATTATTATTATAGAAATTATAATAGAAAAATCTCAAAGCAGTTTACAGCATATTAAAACATCAATAGAACATTCCAGAATCAAACATTTCTGAAAAAAGGACAAATATAAAGTATACAGTCAAAGCAACATAATTAACAGGGAACTAAAGTATTATCTTAAAAGATTTCAAAATAAAACATTACAAAGGAGGTAAACTACAGAATACATATATAACACAAAGTTAACAAAAAACAGTAATAAAACATTTAAAAAAACAACAACATTGCTAAGTGAAGTCAAATATAAACCTGGGATTCCAGGTTTAGCATTACATTGCAAATTCCTTTTGTGTAACTGTTCTGCTTCTGGTGATGTTATTGCTGATTTTTTTGTTTGCTGGCTTTTGCTGTAATAAAACTGAACTGAACTGATTCCAGGTTTATTTCTGCAAAGTGTTTTGCTGCTTATACATCTGGAGTAAAGCCGCGAAAACACACCTAAATACACCTCAAAATTAATCAAGGAACGTATAAATGAGACCACTGTACCTGAATCTCCTCTGCTGTCTGCAACACGGAGCCAGTTCCTTCTATATAGTGACCATACCTTTAAAAAAAATCAGTTGAGCAAGATATTAAGATTCTGCTGAGATTTCCAGAATTGATGGAGTGCAGAGGTTAAGAAGACAGTGCTTGTGAAAGAATCGGAATGAAACATAATTATTGAATGCAGCCAATCTCTCTGTGTGTGTATAAAATTAGCCAGTATGAATTTTAAAAATAGACCATACAATGCACACAAGCCAAATAGGATTTTATTCCCAGTTTGCTCTACCTACACTCCAGAGCCAGGAATTTCCTGCAGTCTTTTTGCCGGTTTCTCCCTTTCAGACTTCCGTTCTACAAAGTCTAAAAGCAATTTGATGGAGCTACCAACCTTGCTGAGGAAGGTGGTGTTTGGAAGCCTTCTCGTATTCGACTAGAGAAAGTCATAATTTTGTTGACATTCATGATACCTAACGAGCTGAGAAGTGGTGGCAGTTTAATGAATAAGCCATACAAAGTGGATTAACAAATGATTTTGCTAAAAAAAAACAATAGAATGGTTTTGCTCTTGGGGTAGCTAAATTTATTTGAAAGCCATTCAACATTGTCCTTTGCGAGTCCTCTTTTGGGCTGGGTGTTCTCACAGCCTAGCCTGCTCTATATAATAATATTAATTAATTAATTTATGCCCCACCCATTTGGCCGGGTTTCCCCAGCCACTCTGGGCAGCTCCCAGCAGAATATTAAAATGCAATGATTCATCAAATGTTAAAAGCTTCCCTAAACAGGGCTGCCTTCAGATGCCTTCTGAAAGTCAGATACAGTGGTGCCTCACTAGACGAATTTAATTTGTTCCATGGGTCTTCTAACGAAAAATTCGTCTATCGAATCCCATAGGAATGCATTGATTTTGGGGGGGGGATTTTTTTTTTTGCCCATAGGAACACATTAATTGAATTTCAATGCATTCCTATGGGAAACCGCGATTCGCTAGACGAATTTTTCATAAAACGAATTCGTCTAGCGAGACAACCTCCGTTCGAAAAATCCTTTCGTTAAGCGGAAATTTCGTTAAGCAGGGCATTTGTTAAGCGATGCACCACTGTAGTTGTTTATTTCCTTGATATCTGATGGGAGGGCATTCCACAGGGCGGGCGCCACCACCGAGAAGGCCCTCTGCCTGGTTCCCTGTAACTTTGTTTCTCGATGTTCCTGCTAGCTGGGGATGATGGGAGTTATAGTTGGAGACCCAAGTTTGAGTTAACAGCTGGAGACCCAAGTTTGGGAAACTACACCAACTCGTACTTTCAAGCGACACTTACCCTTTTGTGAAGCATGTAGATCTTCTGCAAGAGGGGGTGACGATGTCTAGAAGGAAAGCGTAACGCCGTAAGGATTTTGCTGGCAGGAAGTACTGACTCATTCCTTCTCCGTCGTCATCTTGGAGGTACGCTTTTAGCATTTGCACAGAGGGGTCACTGTCCGCTTGCTGTTTCCTTTCCAGTTGCTCCGCTGTTTCAAGCTTGAAAACAAAGTCCTGTGGGCGTTGTCCGCCATCTTTGTCATAACCAGAGCCTGGTTCTTTCGTAGCCTCTGGGGAGCTGTGCTCGGCCAAGGCTGCAGGAACTCTGGACGTCTTTGAATCCGCTGGCTCCTGGCTTGGGAAATCTGTCAATATCTGAACATTAAACAAAAAGGTGCAAGAAAAATTAAGGAAGTTTTTATCTCTTCTGGGTTTAAGAGAAACCCACTAGTTCCCCGACTGTCATTGCTGAGCTACTCCAAATTATGCGATTTTATTTTTATTTTTGCAATTCATCATTCTTAGTTTCTTTGGACAAGCATTCATGAAATCACTTTGTAACATCTCAACTTGACCTGTCACTAAGCATGTGATTCTAAAACATAATAAAGAAATCAAAAATTCATTTGTCCTCCATTTGCACTTGACTTCCCTCCCCCTTCTCACTTGGGTCCTCTATTTTATTTTATTTTTAATGCCCTTCATAACATATCTATATATTTGGTAACCTACTTTTCCTCTATATTTTAATATTTTTCCTTACAGGAGTTATTCTAAACCAGTCAAGAAATTTAATTATCCATAATGGTCTTTCAGATACTGTTTAAATATATTCCAATCAGTTTTGAATTTTTGTTTCGTTTGATCTCTTATCTGCTCTTTCAACTTATCCATCTCAGCCGTACTCCATCAACTTAACCCGCCAATCTTTCTTTGTCGGTAAGATCTCCGTTTTCCAATTCCAAGCGATTTTTAAAGGGAATGGGATGTTGTTCAGGTCAGCCAAAGGACTGGTTAAAAAGGAACATTTTCGCCTGGCACTGAAAGGTGTATAATGAAGGCACCAGGCGAACTTCCCTGGGGAGAGCATCCCACAACTGGGAGCCACTGCAGAAAAGGCCCTGTTCTCGTGTTATCACCTTCCAGACCTTCCAGGAATCTTACAAAGAGAGAGGTTCAGACAAACCTGCAAGAAGCAAGCCACTGTGCATTTAAAGGGGAATGTTTAAACTCTGCTAAGACACAGAACTTGCAAACGCGAGTTAGGAAGGATATCATTAAACAATATATCATCTCCTGCCTCCCTGCACATTCCCACACTGGCTCCCGGAGAGGAGATGACAGCAGGCTTTGCCTCCCTATCTTTGCCTACTGCGCTGAACTAAGCTGCGGTATCGTGAAGGACGGAGAAAACATAGACTCACCTTACCAGGGTCTTGAAAAGGAAAAGGCTCCGACTGAAGCCTTGCAATCAGGAAGTACCTTAGTCTTGAATTTGGGATGCCAAGCTTGCAAGGGAAAAGACTGCAATAAGTAACCGAGGCCCACAGCATGCTGAACAGCCAAGTTATCAAACTGCCGGGTTTTATTATAACTAAACAATAACACTCTCCTAAACACTGAGGGGGGAGTCTTCTGGCGGTTCCCTCACTGCAAGAAGTGAAGCTACAGCAGGGGTCAGCAAACTTTTGACCTCAGACCTTGTAGGGGGCCGGACTATTTTTTTTTGGGGGGGGGAATGAACGAATTCCTATACCCCACAAATAACCCAGAGATGCATTTTAGATAAAAGGACACATTCTACTCATGTAAAAACACCAGGCAGGCCCCACAAATAACCCAGAGATGCATTTTAAATAAAAGGACACATTCTACTCATGTAAAAACACCAGGCAGGCCCCACAAATAACCCAGAGATGCATTTTAAATAAAAGGACACATTCTACCCATGTAAAAACACCAGGCAGGCCCCACAAATAACCCAGAGATGCATTTTAAATAAAAGGACACCTTCCACTCATGTAAAAACACCAGGCAGGCCCCACAAATAACCCAGAGATGCATTTTAAATAAAAGGACACATTCTACTCATGTAAAAACATGCTGATTCCCGGACCGTCCGCGGGCCGGATTTAGAAAGCGATTGGGCTGCATCTGGCCCCCAGGCCTTAGTTTGGGGACCCCTGAGCTACAGGGAACCAGGCAGAGGGAAGGCAGCCCTATATAAGGAAGCTTTTCAATGGGTAATGTTTTGTTTTTGTTTTTCATATGTTGGAAGCCACCCAGAGCGGCTGGGTTTTCCCAGTCAAATGGGCAGGGTACTAATAATACCACCACCACCATCATAATGAAACCCTAGTTGGAGGAGCCTTGATCCAGGTAGTAATGTTGGGGTCTGCTAATCAAACCTTAAATTGTCCCAGGCATTGCTGATGCCAACAAGAGCCTGTAGACAGGAGATCCAAAACATTGTTTTATTCAATGGAATAAGGATAGAGAAGAAGCTTGGCCGGCCATGAGGACTCCTGCATCAGGCTTTTAAAACTGCATTTCCCCCCTGTCTACCCCTTTGTCCCACCCCTATTTCTATTGGTTAAGAACTTGCAGCTGACAACGCCCAGTTCATGGTCTTCTGCTCCTTGACATGTGCCCCCCACCAGTCACATACATCCCATGTACATTTAAATTAGTACAGTAATTTAAAGACAAGGGGTGTGTCTTTTAATATTCATGAGGTATCTAGGTAAAGGTAAAGGGACCCCTGACCATTAGGTCCAGTCGTGACAGACTCTGGGGTTGCGCACTCATCTCACATTATTGGCCAAGGGAGCCGGCGTACAGCTTCCCGGTCATGTGGCCAGCATGACAAAGCTGCTTCTGGCGAACCAGAGCAGCACACGGAAACGCAGTTTACTTTCCCGCTATAGCGGTTCCTATTTATCTACTTGCACTTTGACATGCTTTCGAACTGCTAGGTTGGCAGGAGCTGGGACCGAGCAACAGGAGCTCACCCCGTCGCAGGGATTCGAACCACCGACCTTCTGATCAGCAAGCCCTAGGCTCCCGTAATTTCAGCATCTGCTAATTCTTGTTATCTTGGATTGTAAATCTTTCACTCTTAGGTGCCTCTCGGCTATCTACAGGCCTTGAGCAATAAAAAGACTCCTTAACTGCATTCCAAACAGGAGCTGGTAAGAGGTAATTAATTAGTCCCTAACAAATAAACAAAGGGAGAAATTCAATTTCAAAAGGCCGGATAGATGGACTGCAACCTGGCTTTCTTTAGCATAACACTTGATAGATTCTCCAACAGGGAAACAGAGACAGCAAGCACAATTTTATACAGAAGTGAAGATAGCTAGTTATTTTATATAAAAACAGGATCAATAATCATTTCTGACCCCACAGTAACACTACATAAAAGACTGACTAACCAATCATCTTTTTCATGCATAAAAAGAGTAGATCTAAAGGGAACTTTCAGAGTTCGATTAGTTTTTGGTTATTAAATTACTCACACAAGTTGGCGACAAGAGAAATTCTTGATACGTAAATCCACACTTCTCTAGTGTTCGTATGAGTTCATCTCTGGCAATACAATACATATATACATATTAAAAAACTATGAATTGGATTATGACAAATTAAATGCCTGAGGTTTGCTATGTATATTTTCTGCTAGCAAACTCTTACGCTGAGTCACCTGGACTTAGATGACCACCAAAAGCTTCCTTCCAATGCAGATATTATTTTCTATGTCAAATCTCCCCCACAGAAAACATTTTCCAGCCTGAAGATACCTTCTTGCATCATTTCTGTGATTCACTCCCACCCCTCCAGCAAATAAGAAAATAAGTAATTCCACCATATGTTATGTACTGAGCTTGGATCCTAGAACAATAGGCAGGTAGGATCCTAGAATGCAACAACCTGATTGGCCTGTAGGAGCAGCCCAATCAGGCTTCAGACGGGACTCATTGTGTAAATAATATGTATAAAGCCTGAGGTCTGGGGGGAATTTCATTCACTGTTTTATGAGCTGCAATAAAGAGCATGAAATCACTTTGCGACTGAGTATATTTCACCATACCTGGCAGAAGATGTTTCAAAGCCTTTGACGTTTTCTAAAAGTAAATATTTGGGTAGCTTGGCAAGTCTGCAAAACAATTCATTTATAAAGGATAGTTAATAAAGCGAGAAGGTTTGGATCAAAATTTCCATTAAGTTAAGATGCCTTCTGCATTTGAGATCTGAACAGTGTGGCTGTGGGAATGATCAGGGATGCAGGAGAGGATAAACCTCTGCCTGGTTCCCTGTAACTTGGCTTCTCGTAGCGAGGGAACCGGCAGAAGACCCTCAACGCTGGACCTCAATGTCTGGGCAGAACGATGGGGGTAGAGACGCTCCTTCAGGTATACTGGACCGAGGCCATTTAGGGCTTTCAAGGTCAGCACCAACACTTTGAATTTTGCTCGGAAACGTACTGGGAGCCAATGTAGGTCTTTCAGGACCGGTGTTATGTGGTCTCGGCGGCCGCTCCCAGTCACCAGTCTAGCCGCCGCATTCTGGATTAGTTGTAGTTGTTAGTTAGTCTTAGAATAGAACCCATTTGTTTTGCCTATTATTAATCTGTCAATTGTTAGGCCAGTAGTGCAATAGGTTTGGCTTGGCTTGGGACACTGTTGCTTGTTACCCCAGATACAGGGGTCAGCAAACTTATTCAGCAGGGGGCCGGTCCACTGGCCCTCAGACCTTGTGGGGGGCCGAAAAAAAATATGAATGAATTCCTATGCCCCACAAATAACCCAGAGATGCATTTTAAATAAAAGGACACATTCTACTCATGTAAAAACACCAGGCAGGCCCCACAAATAACCCAGAGATGCATTTAAAATAAAAGAACACATTCTACTCATGTAAAAACATGCTGATTCCCGAACCGTCCGTGGGCCGGATTTAGAAGGCGATTGGGCCGCATCCGGCCCCCGGGCCTTAGTTTGGGCACCCAGAAAATCTAGAGAAAGGAAATGGCTTTAAGGAAAGTCACTTTGAGTTGATTACCTTGGAAGAATATCAAGAATATAGAGAAAGCTCCGGGTCCTGGGGTCCGAAACATCACCCTGTCGGCCAATTCTGCAGATAAGGAAGAGAACAGAATCAAAGCTATTGGCAAATGTGACTTAACTTTCTTGCATACAGCTTGAGTTCTGACTGGAGAATCTGCTCATCTTTCATTTCACACAAGTAACAGTTTGGGGTGGAAGCCCTACTCAGGGTAGACCCATTGGAATTAAGACATGCCTAATTTAGAGAGATTACTCTCCGTGGGTCGACTGCAAGTAAAACTTAATAATAATAATAATTAATAATACTTGAACTTGAACATAACACTTGTTTTATTAAATTTGTATGCCACCATATATATCTACAGGTTTTATCATTTGGCCTGGTGCAGTGTACGTACAGGAGATCTCTATACCCCCAGCCTAACAGGTGACAAAACACAAATCTGACAGCCAGTAGCTCAGCTGTTCACACTTCTGCTTTTATTCCCTCTCATCTAACAGGTTTTTTGTCCCCCCCCCCTTTAGTACGAAAATTAATGACATTTAATATTGTACTTCATTTAAAAAACAACAACCCAAAACTTAAATAGAAAAAAAGCCAAGCTATCCAATATCCCTTCTGGAGACATTTAATCTTGTAAAATCTACATCAGTGCATGTTTTCCTCTCTTTTTAAACAGAAACGGGGAATCTGAAACACGCACCTTGTAAAGGGTTGACAAGGAGGGCTCATCAAGATCATATCGAAAGACAACCTGTCGAAGTCCTTCAGTGATATTCCCTAAATAAATAAACCAGTTAGGCATTTTACATTATGAATAAGATGCCTTAATGCTTTCCTTCCGTGTTAAAATAGGATGCATCACATTCCATTTTGCATGTTGCCGTTTTAGCTTATAAAAGGAACGCTGCTAAATTCAGGTGTTTTGTCATAAGGATAGCCATTGTCTAATACACAGACGATGTTCTTTGCAGATTTGCAGTTGCGGTTAAGTCATGTCAAAGGGCCAGTAGCACTGTGCATAGCCCAGGATTTTATTAGTTAATCGCGTTAAGAGAACAGCAGGAATTGCTCCAAAATTATTCCAACGAGATTAGCAGTGGAAGCTTACTAAAAAAAAAACCCTTTCAAAACATGGTCAAAATTTAAATGGCTAGAAGAAGAAAACACTGCATTTTAAAGAGAGTTGTCAATGCTCAAATAAAGGTGCTTGGCAGACATGGAATCAATAGAATTGTAGACTTGGAAGGGACCCTGAGGATCATCTAGTCCAACCCCCTGAAATGCAGGAATATGCAGCTTTCCCATATGGGGATTGAACCAGCAGTCAACACAGTTCCGTCCAGTGCTGGATTTATATATAAGCTAAACAAGCTATAGCTTAGGGCCCCACTCTCTTGGGGGGCCCCCAAAAAATTAAAGGGGAAAATACTGGATGTACATTTCCAAAATATAAGATAAAACCTACATACAGCAACCGTGTTTTGTGTTGTGTAGGCTTCTGTGATGTAAGTCACGGGCCCCCGCCTGCTAGCCTGCTCCCTAAAATGTCACTTGTTTCCTCATTTCTATATATAGGGGGATCTTTGCTTCTTCCAGTATACAGTACTGATGTTAGTTTGCCTGTCTCCCCAAGTAATGTGTAAACAATTTCGTTGAAGGACGTGGGGATCCAGAATTGGCCTCCACAGTCACTTACGGACTCATTGTTTAAACAGTGTTTATGGAAGACAATCTTACTCGGCTATGAGGGATCGCCAAAGAAGAAGAAGAAAAGAATGATAATATATAGGGTGCCTACATTCTGCATGTGCAAATGGCTTTAGATGCCTATTAGGTCCATAAATTAGCATATAACATAAATTCAACACAAAAAAACAGCAACAATTTGTTGTTGACAAAGGACAGCTGGACATAGAAAGGGCCCCATTACCTTCAGGAGCTTACGGCCTCATCAAACCTGATGGCACCCTATCTGCAACATAATGCCCCAGCTGCAATGTCTGAACTGGGTTCAAGGGCAGCCCCCACATAAGAGTGCATTGCTGTAATCCAGCCTCAAAGTTGCCAGCAACACGGGTCACTGTGGCTTTGGTGGGAAACCCAGTTCGCTTTCTTACTAATCCTGACCTGTCCATTCAAGTCCTGGACTGAGATCAGAACTCCAAATTGGCAAGAGATTTTGGCATCGGTCCCGACTACTCACCTCGATTGTCTTAGGCCACAGCGGGGTGGCGGGGAAGTTGTGAATGTAAACCTCATTGGCCACTGTGTTCACATCAACGGCGGCCACAATTTTGGCAGGAATTCTGCTTGCTAGAATTCAAGCAGGGAACAATCAGGAGAGTCGGTTTAAGAAGAACACCACGGGTGCTTGCTTGCTTTTTTAATCATTTAGTTAATAATCATGCCCTCCATAAACTCAGTTGTGCTTATTCCTGTTACTTAAAACTGCTAGCCAACTGTTCTAGTGTAGCGGCCACACTGGGAAATAGTAAAGTCGTGGCTTTTTAATTCTGCAGCTATTGAAAAGTTCAAGCAAGCTTTATTTCCATGCTATTCCAGTAAGCTCTAAAACAGGCATCCCCAAACTGCGGCCCTCCAGATGTTTTGGCCTACAACTCCCATGATCCCTAGCTCAGCGTTTCTCAACCGCTGTTCCGCGGCACACTAGTGTGACGCGAGACGCTGGCTGGTGTGCCGCGACGTGCGGCGACGAGAAGGGCGATTTGCATTGTCACGTGCCTGGCGGCTGCCAATATTCACCACTGACCCACCGTAAAGCAATATTTGGCAAGTGTTTCTTACAGTCATAATTATAATATAGGGCGGCACAGAGTTAATTTTTTTAAACTTTTTTAATGGTGGTGTGCCTCGTGATTTTTTTCACGGAACAAGTGTGCCGTGGCCCAAAAAAGGTTGAGAAACACTGCCCTAGCTAACAGGACCAGTGGTCAGGGATGATGGGAATTGTAGTCCAAAACATCTGGAGGGCCGAAGTTTGGGGATGCCTGCTCTAAAAGCAAAGGAGCCCCAGGACACCACAAACAGCAACTGCTGGAGTTCTTAATTCCCAGCACCAGCCCTACTTCTCTTGAATCCAAACATGTTTCTGTGGAAGGTTATTTCAGTTTAATCAATCAGCTGAAAAAGATCAATAAAGTCTCCCCTTCAACCCAGGTGTGTGCTGTGTCCCTGTATTTTGGGACACCTCCAGTTGTTCACATGGTTAAGGGTTCTGCTCCAGATAGCCATGTAGTTGCAAAGAGTCATCTTGTATTGTATCTTGTATTATTTAAAAAAATCATCTTTTTTTAATGCTTTATTGAGTTTTTATGGCAAGTACAAATCATAGACGCAAAATCAAAGAGATATAGAGCTTTCAAAAGATACATTAATTTCATTACGTCATAATTTCAGTGGTAACTTCCTGTCCCCCCCATCGAGGCTCCCAGCTATTATAATTTTTTCTCGTACTGTTCTTTATCTTGAGTTATCCCATTCTTCTAGCTTTGTAACATTTCCTACTTTTGTACAGAGGTCACTCCAAGGCTGTATTTGCACTCCCCCCCCCCAGCCAAAGAGTCATCTTGTATTGTAGTCAATAGATACAAACCAGTCATGTGAATCCGATATAGTTTTCCCACTGAAGTCAGCCTCTCTGGAAGTAATGGTAGGCGAATAGACCCTCCTACCTGAGACCTAAGCATCAAATTGCCAGACAAGCAAAGGTGCTGTTTAGCAGCAACCAAAGTACTGGTACCGTCTTTCCCCTTTTTTAAGACACCGTCTTATAACTTTTTTTCCTCAAAAAAACACAGGGTGGCTTACTTTCGGTGGGATGTCTTATTTTTTTTATTACCGGTACAGTTTTTACAGCTCAGGGCGCTGGCTCAGGGCGCTGCTCGGTTCTCTTGAGTGCTCGGCGCTGCAGCAGCCACTGGTTCCGGGTGGCAGGGCAGCAGGCATCCTAGGCCGGGCCAGGCAGAGGCCGCTGGCTCAGGCGCTCCGCCTGCCGCTGCAGGGCGCTCCAAGCTCCTTGGCCAAGCCAGGCAAGGAAGAAGCAGTGAGCCCAGCGGTGGCGACAAGCACAGAAGCGGCAGGGCGGCGATGGACGAGAAGGCGGAGCGCGGGGATGCAGCCAGCAAGGCGGGAGCGCGATCAGCTGTTAAGCGGAGCTCTTGGAGCGCCACTTCAGAGCTGATCGCGCTCCTGCAGTGCCAGCTGCATGGAGTGACTCTGTGAGTGGAGGTGCCTGTGGGGGTTGGTTTCCGCGGAGCGGAAGTATGGCTTATTTTGGGGGTATGTCTTATATTTCTCAAATGCTTAAAAACCCTGCCATGGCTTACTTTCTGACTACGTATTAAAAAAGGGGAAACAGGGTAGTTGAATTGGCTAAGATCAGTCACCCCCAAACTGCGGCCCTCCAGATGTTTTGGCCTACAACTCCCACGATCCCTAGCTAACAGGACCAGTGGTTGGGGAAGATGGGAATTGTAGTCCCAAACATCTGGAGGGCCGAAGTTTGGGGGTGCCTGGCTAAGATTCTTCTTGTCTATTAGCACAGCATCATTCCCCCTCCCTTGGAGAGCTTGTGGCACCACAAACTCCAGATCTGATGCTGTTTTGAACAATTCCCCACCGCTCCACCCCGATACCTGAGAACACCTGCACAACAGAACTAAAACGTGAAGTTTGTCACCACCTGCTCTTAAAAAGCGGGTGCACACCACACTGAGGAAGAAGGGGCAGCAGAACATCACATCTCCAGCTGCGAATGTGCAAAGAAGCGCCCTTCATTGGCTAGGAACCTGTCATGAGGCAATAAATAAAGAGGGTCCATAGTCCGGATCAGGCCGCCTTGTGATCCGGGTGGCTCTTTAGCTTGTGGAACTTGACACTGTCCAGTTTCTCAAAGCGCTTTCCGCAGTGCTCGCAAGTGAAGTTGTACTGGGCCTCCGAGGTGTGCTTCTTCATATGCCAGTTGAGAGAGGCTCGCTGGCGGCACTGGTAACCGCAGATCTCGCACTGCAGAGGCGTCTCCCCCGTGTGCGTCCGGCGGTGGACTTCCAGGTGGTTCTTGCGCTTGAAGGATTTCCCGCAGGTCTCGCAGGTGAACTCGCGGACTCCGGTGTGGATGATCATGTGCCTCCGGAGGTGGTTGGACAGGTAGAACTTCTTGCCGCAACCTGGGTGGGGACACACCTTCGTCTTCCCCTTCCGGTGGACGAGGTTAACGTGGTTCTGGAAACTACTAAGCGCTACGTAGACCTGGGTGCACCCTTCATAGGGGCAATGGAACATCTCCAGCATGCCGTCGGCGTCCATCACACGGCCCCTTTTGCTCCTCCTCCTCTTTTCAGGTTCCTTTGGGATCTCATAGATGATGGAAGACATGTTGTTGCCCTCCGTCTCCTCCTCTGCTTCCAGCCCCCCACTCTCATGGGCTGGCTCTGGGTCGTCACAGGGTGTCCTTATTTCCGCCGGGGGCTGCTGGGCCTCTTCCTTTTTGAGCTCAAAAAGCTCCTCGCTTTCTCTTTTGGTTTCGATGTATTCCATACTTTCCATGCCACTGGGCTGTCCGCTCTCGGGCTCCGCCTGAGCATAAGCCGCCATGCCCTCAATCATGGCGCAGGGCAGCTCCTCTCCGCCTGTGCCGGTGACGTTCAGCTGGATTCCCTCGGCTGTGAGGGCATCATAGCCGGGCCCGGCAATGATGATCACCTGTGAGCCCTGCGCCACACCCTGGACGGGGCAGCTAGCCACCACTTCGCTAAGCGTCTCGGGTGTCACATTGTCAAAGAGAGTCCCGTGACCCGAACTCATCTGCACAGGCACTGGTACGCATACCACCGTTTCCATGGTCTGTGGGCCACCGAGGGGCGGATTGTGGCACACGCCAGCCCCCTGCTCCGCCGCCAGGTTCTCGATATGGTGCTCAAATGGAATGTGGATGCCGTCCCGAGTGATAAGCCCGCTGGCACTCTCGCCCTCCTTATTTTCTGACGGCTGCCGCCCCCGACTCTCTCCCTGCTCTTCTGCCTCCGAGCTGGAGCTCTCGTCGGAGTTCCCGGAGCTTCCGGCATTGTCGCCCTCATTCTCAGAGTCGCTGAGCGGCTTCAGAGGCGAGTGCAGGTCCTGGAAATAGCGGTGGCCTGCTTCACACTGCCACACGGCCGTTGTGTACATCTCAAAGGTGGGGTCCAGCTCCGAGAGGTGGGGCTCGTAGGGACAGCGGTTTTTGTGGTCTTCGTACCAGATGACAATGTTCTTCAGGCAGTTCACATTCCGCCGCCTTCTCTTCTTCCTTTGCGGCTCGTAAGGCATCTGCTCCCAAAGCTTCCCGCGGCGTCCGGCCCGCTGCTCCCGTTCCAGTCCCAGCAAGTACGCGGCCAGCTTGGCGTCGCTCCAGCCGCTCCGCTGCCTCAGGTTCGACCAGGGGCCGTGGGACTCGCCCAGGTAGACCCGGCGCATGTCGTATTTCTTCCGGGACTCGAGGCGGCGCTGGGCTCGGTCAGACTCTGTGAGCCGCGGCCTACCCCGGGCCTTCCGGCCACCGCGGGCTTTCCGGCTACCCTGCGCCGGTTCTCCATCTCCGGCAGCGGCTTCCTCCTCCTCCTCCTCTTCCTCCTCGGGTTCCCCGCCGTCCTCCTCGCCCGTGGCTGGGCCGTGCTCAGAGTCGCTCATCCCTGCCCGGTAGCTAAGGAGCCCCGTTGTCCTAGTGCAGATGCACTTCTGTAGAGAAAATGGGAAACTTGAGCAGGTGGTTGCAAATTCTTTGGATGGGTGAGAAATAAAAGTTAACTTGCTAGAAAACAATCCACTTCTTTTCTAAACCTTCACAGGTTCAAATTTCATTTTTTTAAAAAAATATACATTTTATTAAGGTTCATAGAGGAAAAATAGAAAACATATCTTCTCCCCTTTTTTTAAACCAAGACTTTAAAATCTAGACAACAGAAGTGCAAAAAGGGGGTGGAGAAAGAAATAAAGGAAAAGAACTGAAAAGGGAATGGAAATAAAAATTGAACAAAGTGGCGGTCAGGACACACCCCTGTCTTACTCTATTACAGGTGGGTATTAATCCTGTTAAACGACCAGCATGACTGAATCTGACTTTCAAATGTGTGTTTTTATAGAGACTCTGCCTAAGAGGTGAGCAGACTCTTATCGATGTTAGTAGCCTCAAATTTTCCCTATAACCTGCTTCTGGGAATTGAATTGAAGGCCGATTTAAAGTCAATAAATGCAGCATGCAGGCATTCTTTAGCTGTTGACGCATAGTTTTCAGCAATAAATTGAAGGATTAGTTCTCGAACAACTGTGGATCACCCCACTCTGAAACTGGCTTGCTCATCTTTGAGGATGTTTTCTTGCTCTGTCCAGTCCAGGCATCCCCAAACTTCGGCCCTCCAGATGTTTTGGACTACAATTCCCATCTTCCCCGACCACTGGTCCTGTTAGCTAGGGATCATGGGAGTTGTAGGCCAAAACATCTGGAGGGTCGCAGTTTGGGGGTGCCTGGTTCAGTCTAATAGTTTCTCCTGCAGGTAGGAGGCATTTAGTTTGCTGCTTACACTCGGGAGACTGATTGGTCTATAGTTTGCTGGGGGTCTGGTATTTAACTTTTTTTGTGAATTGGGATTATACCCCAGTCCTAAGGTATATGTCATATGTGGTCAGTACATGTGAATAAATATGCAAGTTTAGGAACCCACCAAGCTAATGTTTGCTTTCGGCAATTCGGGGAGTACGTTGTCACACCCATGAGCTCTGCCTGGTTTTAATTTAGAGATGATGATGATGATGATGATGATGATAATAATAATAATAATAATTTATTATTTATACCCTGCCCATCTGGCTGGGTTTCCCCAGCCACTCTGGGCGGCTTACAACAAAAAAATGAAATAAAATAATCTATTAAACATTAAAAGCATCCCTAAACAGGGCTGCCTTCAGATGTCTTCTAAAAGTCTGGTATGGTAGTTGTTTTTCTCTTTGACATCTGATGGGAGGGCGTTCCACAGGATGGGCGCCACCACCGAAAAGGCCCTCTGCCTGGTTCCCTGCAACTTGGCTTCTTGCAACGAGGGAACCGCCAGAAGGCCCTCGGTACTGGACCTCAGTGTCCGGGCAGAACGATGAGATGTCAGCTTTCTTAGGAGGAGACTCGGGGCCACATTGGGAAATTTTTGTGTTGGTCTTAGATCAGGGGTAGGCAACCTAAGGCCCGGGGGCGAGATGCGGCCCAATCACCTTCTCAATCCGGCCCACGGATGGTCCGGGAATCAGCGTGTTTTTACATGAGTAGAATGTGTCCTTTTATTTAAAATGCACCTCTGGGTTATTTGTGGGACATAGGAATTTGTTCATTCCCCCCCCCTCCAAAATATAGTCCAGCCCACCACATGATCTGAGGGACGGTGGACGGGCCCACAGCTGAAAAAGGTTGCTGATCCCTGTCTTATATGGTGATTGATAAGTTAGTCCTAACACAAAGATGGTACTAAAATATGCTACCCAGGAGTTTGGAGAGATAACGTATTCCATACTTGCTAGTTACAGGTAGGTAGCCGTGTTGGTCTGACGTAGTCGAAACAAAATTAAAAAATTCCCTCCAGTAGCACCTTAGAGACCAACTAAGTTTGTCATTGGTATGAGCTTTCGTGTGCATGCACACTTCTTCAGATACACTGAAACTGGTGACTTCTGGTGGAAGGAGTTTTTTTTTTAATTTTGTTTCCATGCTTGCTGTCATTTTTGGCCACACACTCTAAAACACTTGCCAGAAAGTGGCAGAGTCTTTCCATGTGTTTCTCTGTCACACATGCCAGGTCAAGTCCTCCATCCACGATCAATTCGTGGATGACAGCCGTCTTGTGAATCATTGACCTGGCATTGCACAGCAGCACCTTCAGGTCGTGTGGGTCTCCCTTGTTGATTCCGGTATCCTTCCGGTCAAGATCAGACCCGGAGGCAGGGATAGTCTTCAAACAATGACTAAACCTGCCTCAATGACGTGGTCTGGTCCTAGCATAACTCCTCCTCCTGACCGTAATCACTGAGATCAGGCATCTCAGTGATTCCCCCCCCCAATGGAACTTGCCCCAGCCATTCTGTTGGCTGGGGCCCACTCCTAGGAGGCCCTGACCCTCTCCCCTTAAGAACAGAACACAAACCATACAACAAACCAATGAAACAGCAGAAACTAACAAATAATAATAATTTACAATTATACTGAGGGACCCAGGTGGCGCTGTGGGCTAAACCACTGAGCCTAGGGCTTGCTGATCAGAAGGTCGGCGGTTCGAATCCCTGTGACGGGATGAGCTCCTGTTGCTCGGTCCCAGCTCCTGCCAACCTAGCAGTTCGAAAGCACATCAAAATGCAAGTAGATAAATAGGAACTGCTATAGCGGGAAGGTAAACGGTGTTTCCATGTGCTGCTCTGGTTTGCCAGAAGCGGCTTTGTCATGCTGGCCACATAACCTGGAAGCTATACGCCGGCTCCCTTGGCCAATAATGCGAGATGAGCGCGCAACCCCAGAGTCGGTCACGACTGGACCTAGTGGTCAGGGATCCCTTTACCTTACAATTATACTAAAATTAAACCAATCCCCAGCCCCAACTAAACATTTACCCCACCCCCAACAGAGCAAAAACAAAACAAAAAACAGTTTTAAATGCCACATATTAATAATTTATTATTTCTACCCCGCCCATCGGGCTGGGTTTCCCCAGCCACTCTGGGGGGGGGGGGCTTTCAACAGAACATGAAAAGCACAATAAAACATCAAACGTTAAAAACTTCCCTAAACAGGGCTGCCTTCAGATGTCTTCTAAAAGTCAGATAGTTGTTTATTTCCTTGACATCTGATGGGAGGGTGTTCCACAGGGCGGGTGCCACCACCCAAAAGGCCCTCTGCCTGGTTCCCTGTAACCTCACTTCTCGCAGGGAGGGAACCACCAGAAGGCCCTCGGAGCTGGACCTCAGTGTCCGGGCAGAATGATGGGGGTGGAGACGCTCCTTCAGGTCTACTGGAGCGAGGCCGTTTAGGGCTTGAAAGGTCAGCACCAACACTTTGAATTGTGCTCGGAAACATACTGGAAGCCAATGTAGGTCTTTCAGGACCAGTGTTATATATGGTCTTGGCGGCAGCTCCCAGCCACCAGTCTAGCTGCCACATTCTATTGTAGTTTCCAGGTCACCTTCAAAGGTAGCCCCACTATTTAAAACAAAAGCATTTTTGACATTTGCCCCAACCCCCGAGCTTGTCCCAGGGAGTCCTGGCTCTTCAGCCCTCACAGCAGGGCAATGTGCCTTCCAGGTGTCTGAAGCAGAGCAGGCTGAGTCTAGTCCCCGTCCCCTAGGCTAGGTGGGAAAAGGCCTTGCAGAGAGGGGTCTTCAAGACTCACAGCGTGGCAATGCCCCTCCAGCTTCCCAGGAGTCTCTTATACTGAGCAGGGTTATTTATGCCACTGGATCATTCAAGAGGGTGTGTAATTGGTGGTGTGTTAGCTAGGGCTTTGGGTGTCCCCTAGTTTGTCCCCTAGGCAGTGAGAGGTGTCACTTTATTGGGTTCCAAGATCACTGCAGATGGTGACGGCAGTCAGGAAATTAAAAGATGCCTGCTTCTTGGGAGAAAATCAATGACAAACCCAGACAGCATCTTAAAATGCAGAGACATCACCTTGCCGACAAAGGTCTGTATAGTTAAAGCTATGGTTTTCCCAGTAGTGATGTATGGAAGTGAGAGCTGGACCACAAAGAAGGCTTATCGCCGAATAATTGATGCTTTTGAATTGTGGTGCTGGAGGAGACTCTTTAGAGTCCCATGGACGGCAAGAAGATCAAACCTACCCATTCTGAAGGAAATCAGCCCTGAGTGCTCACTGGAAGGACAGATCCTGAAGCTGAGGCTCCAATACTTTGGCCACCTCATGAGAAGAGAAGAATCCTTGGAAAAGACCCTGATGTTGGGAAAGATTGAGGGCACTAGGAGAAGGGGACGACAGAGGACGAGATGGTGGGACAGTGTTCTCGAAGCTACGAACATGAGTTTGACCAAACTGTGTGAGGTAGTGGAAGACAGGAGTGCCTGGCGTGCTGTGGTCCACGAAGAGTCAGACATGACTAAACAACTAAACAACAACAACAGTTTGTCTTCTGTTGATATGGGTTTGTTATTTTTGTAGAAGTCTGCTAGGCGGTATAAGCCTTTGGCTTGCCAGGTAATGTTTATCTGGAGGTTTTGTGCTGCGTGGTGGAAGAGTGGGTGGTGTGCCAGGGGAATTAGTGGGGATGGGGTTGGGGGCAGTTTACCTACTTCTTTCTTCCATGTTTTAAGCATGGTTTGTGTGAACCTGTTTAGTGTCGTGGGTTTTTTCCTTGGGAGGAATGGGCATGACGTGGCGGGGGTATTTTCAACTGTGTCTCTCTCTAGGTGTAGCCATTGTTTCAACTCATCTTCTAGGATATATGGGGTTATGTGGCACTCTCAGGCAGCCCTAACCCTCTCCCCTTAAGAACAGAATGCAAACTATACAATAAAACAGTAGAAACGTAGAAAAAAACAAAAAAAAAACTCCAATATGCTAAAATTAAACTAATCCTCAGCCCAACTAAACATTTATCCCACCCCAACATAGCAAAAAAAAAACCCCAAACATTTGAAACGCCACAGATTAAAAACTATTTTAAAACATTTTAAAGCATTTTTTATTGCTGCTGCCTCTCTGAAGCCTTGTAGCTGTTCGGGGTAAGTGTGGGTCCCACCCCCTAGGCCGGGTGGAAAGGGCGCAGGTCTTCCTTCTAACACTCGGGCACCTGTCCGATTTTGGCCTCTGTACATTTGGTATTGTTCTGTTAGAGGTTTTTTTTTTCATGACGCAATACATTCATGGTCAAATCAGTGCTCGGATTGTTTAATGTGTAGTTTGGATTTCAAAAGGTGTTCCAAGAGCACGACTCACACATCTAGACCCTTAAGCCCAACAGAATACAGACACAAAAGTGCTATAAATACGCTAGAGATTTGAGAGCAGCTGTAGCATATGAAAACCAGCCTTGCATGCCTCAGTGGACTCGCTGTCCAACCCCCAGTAGAAAGTTTCCTGTGCTTGAAGAATGACTGAAGAATTGCAATTACCCCCCCCTCCCTTTTCATCTCTGCTGCATGATTTCTGAGCCTCTAGTAAGTGCCTGAGATAAATTTCCAGATTGATCTCGGGTGCACAAAATCTACTTAACCTACAACAAAACCCTAGCTTATTGGGGACCAGGAAGAAGAGCCTCAATTCGGCTCCATCCTTTCTCCACCAGCCCACTCGCTCGCCTGCATTGCAAATCTTTGCCATTTATGGCGACCAGGCTTAAATGAGAAGCCGATATAAAACTCCTGACAGTAAGAGCTGTTCGGCAGTGGAATTTGCTACCAAGGAGTGTGGTGGAGTCTCCTCCTTTGGAGGTCTTTAAGCAGAGGCTTGACAGGCATATGTCAAGAATGCTTTGATGGTGTTTCCTGCTTGGCAGGGGGTTGGACTGGATGACCCTTGTGGTCTCTTCCAACTCTATGATTCTTTTAGCAACGTCCAGAAAACAAATTGAGGAGAAATTCCCCACTCTTGCAGGGAGGGAGGGCGTGTGAGGACCCCCTCCAGCGTATTTTCTGCATCTCGGATGCACAAGAGCAAGGGGGGGGGGAAGCCTTCCAGTGGGGATAAAACAAGTGTTCCCAGCAACACAGCAAACTCAGGAGTTTGCAACTGAACCTAGAAACTGCAGAGAGAGAGAGAGGGGTAGCCAAACAACAGCAGCACTCTGAAGGCCCCTTAAAACTGTTTCCAGAAGCCCTGACTCGGGGAGGAGAAGGTCTTGTTTCTCTCTCCCCCCCCCCCTATTCCTGTGGATGCAGCTGAGCATCTCTCTCCTCCCCAGCCCGGAAGCAAAGCCTTTCAAAGGATGCTCTGGAGAGGCAGGGATATTGCTGCAGCAGCTCCATGCATTAGCCCAAAGGGAGTGGGCAGGGTCCAAGATACCTTTCAGCGCTTGGTGCATTCCTCCGATCCCACTGTAGAGCTCCAGCACATGCAACGGCTCCATTCTCTCCCTTTTCCCCCAGCAAGAAAGTGCAACCACAGCTGGTGCAGCTGGCTCATCTCTCCCCCGCAGCTGCAAGCAGCAAGCACCTTTCGTTCCGGAACTCTTTGGTTCCCCCCTTTCCTGCCCAGCAACCATTTCTCTCTCTCCCCCCAGCCAGCCAAGTCCAGGTAGTCTCTCCGTCCCTCTCCTCACTTTCCCATGCATCTAGGTAGGGTAACTCCACCAAAAGACTCAGCCTGCCCACCCCGATTTTCCTCTAGCACCAGCAAAAAAAAAATAAAGATTGCCATTTTATTTTTGTACACAGGAGTGTGCAATTTTTTCCCTTCAGGGTGCCATGAGAATTGCACCCCTAACCACATGCACATAAGGGGTGCATATAAATAAACGCTCCCCGTTGGACCGTACCTCAAAAGCCAAGCGCTGCCCGGGGAAAGGAAAAGACCCCTTTTCTCTGAGCTGATTGGATCAAGGAAATCCTCAGCAGCGCCCCCTACGGTGTTCCCTAGGCAATCTCGCTGAAACTGGATAAAGTAAATTGTTATTCCTCTGGTGAAGTGTGCATGCACACGAAAGCTCATGCCAAAATAAAAACTTAGTTGGTCTTTAAGGTGCTACTGGAGGGATTTTTTTTTATTTTGTTATTCCTCTGTCACTCCCTGCAGGGTGCAGTCTTAAATGGGCAAAAGGGCCGCTTTAGAAAGGGAAACGTCCTAACTCCCCCCCCCCCAACTAAAATAACCAGGGAAAACATACAAGTACTGTACATAAAATAGAAAGTTCGTGTAGCAACAGGATTTTATTTAACTCGGACATTTCTGGGAGGGGAGGAGGTGTGATCTATTTTCCCACGCAAATCCCAGGCATTTCACAATCTCTTCTTGCCACATTGTAGAGAAAGACAATGGTTACGGGTAAAAATGTATCTTTGCAAACTGTAAGACTGTATCTGTGAATAAAACCTTGTTAAAGTTTGTTAGGCGTGCGAAAGCAGACACTCCCAAGAATAATCCTGTTTGCTTCGTTTCCTTGCTAAATGATGTATTTCCTTGTTGAGTTGCGGTTTCTTTGAAAATAGGTTTAAAAGACCAAATCCATTTTGGTTATTTATCTCCAAGGACATCAGTCAAATTACATTCTAAGTACTTTTGCTGATGGCTGCACGGCTGCATAGAAGCAGGTAGATTAAAGATTAAAGAGGATGCCCATCCCTGTATAATTTTATAGCCCATAATTTAACTGTCATGACTTCCACAACCTGCTTTAGGATTCCAGATTTTGCAGATATGTGTTCACAAATTAAATATTCTTTTTAAAAAAAAAATATTAAAAAAAATATTTATTAAGTATTTTAAAAAGAAACATATACAAAATGTACAATAACAAAAAATGAAAATGAAAAACAGTAACGTAAAAGAAAACACAACAGAAAAACAGCAACATAGTAAACATAATACTCACAACTTCAAACAAAAAAAAATTAAATAACAAATTCTCGGAACTGAAATTAAAGTAAGACTGAATCCAAATAATATAAGAATAAATAAAAAATAAACATAACATAACCAAATACAAAATCATAATTTGTGTTGTTGTTTAGTCGTGTCCGACTCTTCGTGACCCCATGGACCATAGCACGCCAGGCACTCCTGTCTTCCACTGCCTCCCGTAGTTTGGTCAAACTCATGTTCGTAGCTTCGAGAACACTGTCCAACCATCTTGTCCTCTGTCGTCCCCTTCTCCTAGTGCCCTCCATCTTTCCCAACATCAGGGTCTTTTCCAAGGATTCTTCTCTTCTCATGAGGTGGCCAAAGTATTGGAGCCTCAGCTTCACGATCTGTCCTTCCAGGGAGCACTCAGGGCTGATTTCCTTAAGAATGGATAGGTTTGATCTTCTAGCAGTCCATGGGACTCTCAAGAGTCTCCTCCAGCACCATCAATTCAAAAGCATCAATTCAATAAACATAACATAACCAAATACAAAATCATAATTTAAGGATAAATAATAACATAAAAATAAACACACGATAAATACATGAATTTTTTTAAGGTTACCTGATAATAACCCCCTTTTTTTCCCCACTCCCCTCACCCCCCCTCTACCATTTGGTGACTTCAAACCGCTCCTATATCATGATTTAAATTTCTTTGGTATACTACATACATTAACCTATTATAGCTCTCTTTTTTACTTTCTTGTTCACATTTTGTGCCCTTCATGCCTCTGCTAAAAGATTCGACTTCTCAACCTGTTTCTTTAAATATAATTATATTATATTAAATTACAAATTAAATATTCTTGAGCATCAGGCACAAGGGAATGCTTTTCCTGCAGCATGTAAAATTGGGTGTGAACCCCATTTTGCAGCAAAAAGCAAGACCTGGCACCGTAAACTTGTTTTTCTCAATATATCCCATACTTTGGCAATGAAAGCCTACACTTCTCTCTGTACAATCTAATAGAAGCACGCCCTTCTATCTACGTGCGATCCATCATCACTTCTTTTAGAGGAGCTTCCTCTCCCCAATAGGCTGCCTTTGAACTCTTCCTTCGCCCCGTTCACTTTTCCTGCATCTGGTGTCTATTAATTTGGAACATCTGTTGTGCCAGCTCCGTCCCCTTTTATTTGCACCTGTCACATTCATGAACAAGCACAGAATGTTGGCATCGCACAGACCCCGTTTGGTGACACACACAGGCACATCGGGAGTTAAAATGCCAAGGGTGAAATGGCATGATTTGATCCATTGAATGGGAAATGTAGCCACTAGCATACTACACTGACTAGGGCTGGTCGATGCGTGCGCAAAAACTGATTTTAAGGATACGCAACAGCAGCACTCTCACCATTTTTAAATTTATTTTTAACCCGTTTCATTTAATTATAAAGGTAGGAATACCACTAAAATCACAAAATGTATCGAAGCGGTTTGCAAAGTTAATAAGATAAAAGCCATAGCATAGAAGCACAAACAGATAAAAAACACTTTTAAAAGCGAAAAGGTTAGCCACAAGCATCGATAGACCATTGTGAGAGATGTACTGTACTCTCTCTGCCCTGTGGGTTATATATATTGATATATTGTTTGATTATATCCTATTCCAACTTGTGTTAACAACTTCTACAATTTAGCAGAGTGACATTCCCCCTTTTTAAAGTCACACAACAGATGCGTTGCTCAGGTTCGCTAAAACCTCTGTAATAATATTGTCCTGGTATTTTCCCCTTTATTCCCTCCTAAAATATGTGACACGACACAGTCTTCTATAAGAGTATAAAAAGAGTTTACTCACATAATTCTGTTCATAATAGGATTCCAGAAGGCAGACTTGGCTTAGAAAAGTAATATACTGTACCTGGAAAAATTCCTTCAGTAGCACCTTAAAGACCAACTAAGTTTTTATTTTGGTATGAGCTTTCGTGTGCATGCACACTTCTTCTGAAGTTAGTTGGTCTTCTTCTGAAGTTAGTTGGTTAGTAACTTCTTCTGAAGTTAGTTGGTCTTTAAGGTGCTACTGAAGGAATTTTTTTATTTTACTTCGATCCAGACCAACACGGCTACCTACCTGTAACCTGTACCTGGAAACTATAACATAAGGAGACAGATCCTTTGCCCTCTCTTTGGGATTTTCTAAATTGGGGAGGCTAACATGTGGCCAGTTGGATGTTGCCAGACAATAATTTACACCATCCCTGACCGTTGGCCATGCTGATTGGAAATGCTGGGAGTTTTAGTCCAGCAATATTAAGAGGAGCCCAGATTAGCCACCCCTGTTCTACATCAACTCTATAGATAATGGCACATTCAATGGGAACTTCCGTTGCAGTTCCCTCCACCCCATAAATGTACACAGATCACGGAGACATTATTGGTGGACTGTGTGCATTTTTGCAACTTTAGCCATATGCAGGGAAAGTACAATTTGTTTGAAAAAATGGCAACTACCGTAGGCTTTCGTTTCCTTTTGGATCTTATTGCAAAGTGCAATGCATAGAGTCCAATTAACACCTGCAAAAATGCCACGTGTTAACTTATTCAAATATAATGGGAAGGGGTGCAAAACAATTTTATATGTGTGGAGCAAAACAGTACTGTGTGCGACATAGAGGAGTATTCTGGTCACGTTCGTTCTTTTGGTCGTGCAAGGTTACAGGCGCTGAGCTTCCTCCAGTACGGTCTGGTCCACAGGTGGAGCTGGCGGTTCTTGTCCGTTATGTGGGCTGGATGGTTTTTCAGCTGTAAAATGTCTTCTTAGTACCAGTGCCAGAACCAGAACCAGCCCACCATTATCATTGTCACACTGATGTCATTATCAGCAGACGGATTGGGTCCTGGCAGTTCCTGAAGGCATTCCGTGTCTGTGCAGTAGGATTGGGATCGCCGTAACAGATTGATCAGCCTCCTGATGGCATGTTCGTGTGAGCAGATACACTCGCAGGGATCAAATCCACCTTCTGCCATGGCTATTCAGGTGAAGCTAAAACCGGTCCTTGATAACGGAACACCGGGTTTGCTCGGATCTGGAGAGCAGGAGGCGCAGGCCCAAGACGCCAGCCGGCGCAGCTGCGGAGTCACTCTGCTTTTTGCCTGGTGTTTCTGGTGGATCCCAGAAGGCAGACTTAGCTTAGAAAAGTAACATACACCTGGAAACTATCCCATATAGAGACAGTGCCTTTGTCCTCTCTTGGCCGGAAGGGCATCTTAGGCTAAACATGTGCTAGTGTCAGATCCACCTGCGTCTTTTCATCAGGTCCATGCAATCCACAAGAAGAGTTGTTATAGTTCCACAGAATCCTTTCACAAAGTCTAAGACAAGGATTTCCGGAATATTAGCCTCGTTTCGCCGTCCTGGGCTTCATCAGTAGTACAAGTGCTGGGTAATGTAAAATCATACAATGTTGTGATCACACACATTTTCTCAAAAAGAATACTATAAATACCATAAACAACTGTACATACCATATGTGATGTATGTGACAAGATAGTGGATCTCTGGCAAAGTAGGAGCTGCGACAAACAGTAACTGTTACAATGTGGGGTTATATGGACAAGCACAATATTGTTTTCAGTTGCAGGTGTTGGCAATCCGAGGATACAGAATATCCTTCTTAAAGTGACCCATGTGGCACCGTAGAGGTAAAACCAAATTAATCCATGCTCAGGTGTTATACATGTTGAAGTAAAATTTTAAGCTGGTTCCTATGAACCCAGAGAAATGGATCCTGACCCAGGGAGAGCCCAAGGATCCAGGCAAGCAGGCACGATGTTGCCGCTGGCCGTAGAATGACAGAGACCAAACTAAGGCTGTCAAAAGCAAAGTACAGTTTATTAAAGAATAAAAAAACTGTTGCAACAGGGTCCTTCCTCTCACGCAGCAGCACGGAGTGAAGAACCCAGAACAAAGGAAGGTTGACAGTTTTATAGGTTTTTCTGTACATGTTACACAATTGTATGAAAGGCGATAAATGGATTTGGGAGGAGGGCTATCCGGTGAGGACAAACAAGTTGATAGTCCTTGATGAGGAAAAACAAAAGGTGACAGTTCCTGGTGATAGTCCAGTTGATGCTTATGTACATTCCTTTATTGTTTCAGGCAACTCGGTTGGAGATGCGGCAGACGTCAGCGATATCAAAATCTAAATAAAGTTGTTTTTCTTCCTTGAGTTTTGTGTATTAGTGTCCTTTTGTTCAAGACTGGCTAGGTGGCAGTGTGGGATAAGGGATGCCAAAGTGGAAAGCGCAGCGAGTAAAAAGTCCATAGGATATATAGGAATTCATATGAAATTGTCCATAAACATATATAGAGCCACGGAATATACAAAGGTTTATAGAAATGAAGCTTGCAGGAATGTTTCGTCTAGGGGATACAATATAAACAATAAAGGAATCAAAAGGCTACATTTCAGGTGCTGTTCTGGGAAGGAGTTATACAATTATTGTAGCGGGAAAGAGGGAACAGAGTGGATACATAGCAACTTCGTATTGACACTTTCAAGGAACGTTTTGACAGCTTGTGACATGGTTATAAAGTTAAAACGAAATCTCTGCCTAGAAAAGCGCAAGGAGGAAAAGCTTTGGCAATACAGTATAAAACAATTAGACCTTTTAATTGACATAGTTTATTAACACAGGATCGGTTGCGTTTCCTGGAACCGATAATCTCTTCTGGGAGGGAGACGGAGACGCTTCGTCAGCAGCCAGAACGGGATTTTGTGTAACGATCCTGATAGCTGTCATTCCAGACATCCTGACTTGGCTTTTGTTATGTGTGCCCCTCTAGGGTGTTGATAGCAGGGTTTATGATAATCGTGGAATGTTTACTAGGGTGGAGAGCATCCTGGGGCAAGTCTGGGCAAGAAGGGATTATTCCTTCCCTTGGTTCAGGCAGTTTCCCCTTTGACCTGATTCCCGATGTCAGGTAGAAATATGGCTTCTGTGTGGGCAATGAGTGTGTCCCCTCTCTGTTCATTTCTGGACCCCTTAAACGTGGATTGTGTACCCCGATTCCTATTTCACATGTCCATCAATGCAACCACATGCACAACTGTAATCAATTTCCAGATCTAAAAAATAGCAATTCACAGATATACAATTCATTTCTTAAAGAGACCCATACAACTCGCAGAAGTGAAGCACACTTAGTCAATCAATCAATCAATCAATCAAAACCTTTATTTGCATCATCCACAAACATTCACAAACATTCAAAACAAGTAGGCCAGTACAATCACGTTGCCATAACATCAGTACAGTCACTTGCCTAAAGGAAGGGGAGGCCGGCACTTCTATTTCACCTCCGTGGGTCTCCAGCAAGGGCAGGGTCCTGTATTGTACTTCGGCGGCAAAAGATCAAATAAAGGAACTTAGCTACTTTCTTAGTAAGCTCCTGGTCTCTCCCCTGTAATAGGAAGTGTGTAACCTCTATCACCGGTTTCCATTTTGGGATACATAGTTGATCCAGGTATTGCTGGCGGATATCATACATTTTTCATTTAAGGACCATGTGAGCTAGAGTTTCCACCTGGGCAGATCCTATCTCCTTCTACCGTCCCCGCGAACCTACCCCAGAGGAAGTTAGAGCACACTTAGTCCATGCTCAAGTGTTCCGCATGTCAACATTGGTGCACACTCATAAAAAGCAACTATAATAAAATTCCGTATTCAGACCTGAGGGGTGTAAGGTATTAAGAAAATAAACCTTTCTGCATGAGGATTTTTTTTAGCTCGTTCTACAGGACCCAAATAAGTCCTAATTACAAAAAATGTCAAGTCCTCATCCAAATGGGATGCTTCAATAAAATGTTGTACTAGAGGAGCATCTACTAGATTATCCCTGATCCTAGAACGGTGCTCTGATATTCTCACTTTTATAGGTCTGAGAGTATGACCTACATACAACAATCCACAGGGACATCTAATCACGTAAATTACACGTGGAGTAGCACATGTGGCAAATGCCTGTAAAATGAACTTAAAACCTTCTTTATTAGTAAACACTTTTACCTGTAGAGCATATTTACGGGAGGTACAATGCCCACATCTAAAAAAACACGTGGAGGACTAGACAATATAGGTTGTGTGAGTGTGGATTTTAAATCTGTATGCACTAATATATCTTTTAATAACTTTGTGTGTCGTTTGACAAAAGGGGATATTATCACACCCCAGAATGTCCTTAAGAATATGCCGATGACGCCTAATGATTTTCTCGATTTCGAAAGTCATATGGTTGTATTATAGGGAAGCGTAAATATGCGAAGATCTTATATTAGCATGTGAACCAGATGTAAGAAGGATTGACCTCTCTCTTAATTGTGTTTTTTGGATGGCAGTTATGACTGAGTTTGGATAACCTCATCGTAATAAAGATGCAGAAAGCACTTTTTAATGGGCTTTAAAGCAGGGTCCCCAAACTACGGCCCCCGGGCCGGATGCGGCCCAATTGGCCTCCCAATCCGGCCCGCAATGACCCCCGCCGCCCGCTGCCGCTGCCTGCTCTTACGGCGCGCAGCGCGGCGGCAATCTTCAAAATCGGCAAAAAATCGCCGAAAATCCTTTGTGCACATGTGTATGGGCCTCTCCCGACCCAGAAGAGGTCATTTCCGATGCACTTCCGGGGCGGGGGAGGCCCATACGCATGCGCACAAGCGATTTTCGGCGATTTTTTTCCGACCGTGTGCGTGTGCGCATGGGCGCGCACTCCCCCGCCCTCCGGCCCGGTGCGGCGGGCACCGGCCCGAAGCCCGGTAAGTCTGGGGACCCCTGCTTTAAAGTCTTGTGGGTCCGATGAATTGCGTTTTAATCTTAGAAAGTGACCTAAGGGAAGCTTATCTCGGAGAAGTTTGGGGTGGTTAGACCTGTAATGTAACACGGAGTTTCTGTGCTTTTCTTATAAGGATGCACTTTAATCCTTAATTCATCCAAAAAAAATTCTAGATCAATGAAAGGTAAACAATGTGGACTTGATGTTCCTTCAAAGGTCAAGTGTGGACTCACACTATTGATCCAGTGGTTGAACGGTTCAAAAATATCCTCAAAAAATTGTTGTTGTTGTTTAGTCATTTAATCGTGTCCGACTCTTCGTGACCCCATGGACCAGAGCACGCCAGGCACTCCTGTCTTGCACTGCCTCCCGCAGTTTGGTCAAACTCATGTTTGTAGCTTCGAGAACACTGTCCAACCATCTCGTCCTCTGTCGTCCCCTTCTCCTAGTGCCCTCCATCTTTCCCAACATGAGGGTCTTTTCAAAGGATTCTTCTCTTCTCATGAGATGGCCAAAGAATTGGAGCCTCAGCCTCAGGATCTGTCCTTCCAGTGAGCACTCAGGGCTGATTTCCTTCAGAATGGATAGGTTTGATCTTCTTGCAGTCCATGGGACTCTCAAGAGTCTCCTCCAGCATCAATTCTTCGGCGATCAGCCTTCTTTATGGTCCAGCTCTCACTTCCATACATCACTACTGGGAAAACCATAGCTTTAACTATACGGACCTTTGTAGGCAAGGTGATGTCTCTGCTTTTTAAGATGCTGTCTAGGTTTGTCATTGCTTTTCTCCCAAGAAGCAGGCGTCTTTTAATTTCGTGACTGCTGTCACAATCTGCAGTGATCAAGGAGCCCAAGAAAGTAAAATCTCTCACTGCCTCCATTTCTGCCCCTTCTTCAAAAAATATAAATATCAAATCTATATAACAGCCATAAAACAGGATGTGTTCACTGAATGGGTTATTATGAGCAATATGTTCTAAATCAAAATTTATCAAACATTTTAGCCACACTGGGAGCACATTTAGCGCCCATGGCTACACCTTGTTGTTGAATAAAGAACTTCAAACCAAACCTACGGTAATTATGAAATAAAACTAAATCCAAAATCTCCATTAAAAATGCACTGGTGGTGAAGATTGATTCTGATCAACTAGTAGTTCTTGGGTTGGAGATTTTACTGTATCCAGAGGTACATTAGTATATAGGGACAAAGCATCCCATGTAGCAATTATAGTATGTGGAGTAACGTGCAAATTTTCAACAAGGGTTATAATTGTTAGGGTGCCAACAGGTTGGTGTGCTGAAGGCAGCAGTCGGATGCCAGTGGAGCAAAGGTCCAATGGTCCGGGTCAGTAACCAGCTGAGGTCAGGTATCAGTACCGGGGTCAGTCAAAGTCGAAGTCAGGAGCACTGGAATCAGGAACAGGATGAGCAAGGACAACCACTTCACACAGCGGTTGCAAGTGCTGGCAAAGAGAGCAGCCAGCCTTCCCTAAGTAGCCGGCTCATCACCACGCCTTTTATGAGTTGCAGCGAGCTGCCTCCAATTGCTCCCTACATTTCTCAGCTCTACGCTCTACAGCTGAGAAGGGAGGAGGGGAGGGGGCTTCCTCCTGTTCTGGTCTTCCCTCTTCCCCAGGCATCCCCAAACTCCAGCCCTCCAGATGTTTTGGCCTACAACTCCCATGATCCCTAGCTAACAGGACCAGTGGTCAGGGAAGATGGGAATTGTAGTCCAAAACATCTGGAGGGCCGAAGTTTGGGCATGCCTGTTTTATCACGTAACTAAATTTGGAATATTTCAGAGAAATTGCCCATGATTCCTGTGAAAGGACTTTTCTTTGGAGTTTAAACAACTCTTCCCGTCTCACTAAAGAGACTCGCTGTGGGGCTGTTGCAATAGTAAATCTAGGGTAACCCCTCTCTTTCTAAAGTATGGTAAGTTTTTTGGACACTTCTTGATAATCAGTTTCTAAATGCAATTTCTTTTTAGCCTTTGATATTGGCTATAGGGCAAGCTTTTCTTTCTGGTTTTTTTTTAAATTATTTATTTGGTTTTTCAGATTTAAATGTTACAGTCACATATCTAACATACAACATAAAAACAAGATTCCAAGGAATCTCCCGGACTTCCCTCCTCCCCTTTGTGGGTCCTGTTGTTACTCATCTCATCCTGCATCTTCTTTGATAATCCAAATCTGTTACAGTACCTCTCTGTTGTGTCCAAAATTCACCATTCAACTACAAATGATACTCCAATCCTACTAACGATTTTAACTGCTTATACTGAAAAGGACAAATGAAACGGCTCCTCTCCCTTAAGGGTGGCGAAGGAGCCCGTCCGGGAAATCTCTAGGCCAACCAAAGCAAATGATGGAACAAAGATGTCCGACTCAGCCGCTTGGATGATGGGCTTGAGGGCATCCTGATCAAGTTTGCAGATGACACCAAATTGGGAGGGGTGGCTAATACCCCAGAGGACAGGATCACACTTCAAAATCACCTTAACAGATTAGACAACTGGGCCAAAGCAAACAAGATGAATTTTAACAAGGAGAAATGTAAAGTACTACACTTGGGCAAAAAAAATAATGAAAGGCACAAATACAGGATGGGTGACACCTGGCTTGAGAGCAGTACATGTGAAAAGGACCTAGGAGTCTTGGTAGACCACAAACTTGACATGAGTCAGCAGTGTGATGCAGCAGCTAAAAAAGCCAATGCAATTCTGGGCTGCATCAATAGGAGTATAGCATCTAGATCAAGGGAAGTAATAGTACCACTGTATTCCGCTCTGGTCAGACCTCACCTGGAGTACTGTGTCCAGTTCTGGGCACCACAGTTCAAGAAGGATACTGACAAGCTGGAACGTGTCCAGAAGAGGGCAACCAAAATGGTCAAAGGCCTGGAAACAATGCCTTATGAGGAACGGCTTAGGGAGCTGGGTATGTTTAGCCTGGAGAAGAGAAGGTTAAGGGGTGATATGATAGCCATGCTCAAATATATTAAAGGATGTCATATAGAAGAGGGTGAAAGGTTGTTTTCTGCTGCTCCAGAGAAGCGGACACGGAGCAATGGATTCAAACTTCAAGAAAGAAGATTCCACCTAAACATTAGGAAGAACTTCCTGACAGTAAGAGCTGTTTGGCAGTGGAATTTGCTACCAAGGAGTGTGGTGGAGTCTCCTTCTTTGGAGGTCTTTAAGCAGAGGCTTGACAGGCATATGTCAAGAATGCTTTGATGGTGTTTCCTGCTTGGCAGGGGGTTGGACTGGATGGCCCTTGGGGTCTCTTCCAACTCTATGATTCTATGACTCTTCATGACCCCATGGACCAGAGCACGCCAGAGCAGAGATCCTTTATTCCAAGATATAGACTGCTGCTGCAGGATCCCGACCAATCTTACACAGGAGGAAGGCGAGAACCCCAAATTAAAAAACAAACCATTCTTTCGTACATTTCTAGACAGCGTGTCAATTGTTATAAGAATTCTAAGGTCTTACGATATATAAATGTACCAAGCAAACACGTACATAAATATATAAACCACATGTCTGAAACCCCACAGAAAAAGTCCTTTTTGTCCCTCCCAAATTGACCTCAAATATTTATCTGCAAGGTCGAAGGAAAATGGAAAAGCCTCTCCATTGTCTTTTCGTTCACAAATCCTGTCTTAAGGGTATGTCTGTGTATGAATAGGGTGAGCCTGTGACCTGGCTCAGGAACTAAGTATTTATCATTACAAAAAGACTGGCCAGGCTCCCCAAGTAATCCAATCAAGTGACCATTAACAGGTAACCCGCCAGACAGGAGATAACGCACCCAGATTTCTGTTGTAGACCGCCTTTTCTGTCATGTATGTATGATGTTTCCGGGGGGTGGTCTTGGACTCCAGGGCAGGCAATTTAAAATGTCTATATTCTGCTGATCAGAAGGTCAGCGGTTCGAATCCCTGTAACGGGGTGAGCTCCCATTGCTCGGTCCCAGCTCCTGCCAACCTAGCAGTTCGAAAGCACGTCAAAAATGCAAGTAGATAAATAGGAACCGCTACAGCGGGAAGGTGAACGGCGTTTCCATGTGCTGCTCTGGTTCGCCAGAAGCGGCTTTGTCATGCTGGCCACATGACCTGGAAGCTATACGCCGGCTCCCTCGGCCAATAATGCGAGATGAGCGTGCAACCCCAGAGTCGGCCACGACTGGTCCTAATGGTCAGGGGTCCCTTTACCTATATTAGGGCTTGCACACCTTGGTTCTGGGTCCTCCTCCTTTCTCCTGCCTGTGAGAGGAGCACCCTGTTGCAACAGTTCAATAAAGATCAGGCTTACTAGCTGCTTTGCTTCTCAATATTCTTTGGCTGGCCTCTGTTATTTCCCCTACCGATGGAGAACCTACAAAGGACTCTATAAGGGCTCTTGTGTACCCCATAAGGAAATAAGGGCAGATTTTGTTTACAACACTATCCCCTCTTTGCCACCCTAGTACATTCATCAGGATCGGTGTCAAGTAGTATAAAGTAGCTTGTGATAGTGACATATTTGTTACTCATGTGTCTGCCAAGTACCTTAACAGATTAGACAACTGGGCCAAAGCAAACAAGATGAATTTTAACAAGGAGAAATGTAAAGTACTACACTTGGGCAAAAAAAAAATGAAAGGCACAAATACAGGATGGGAGACACCTGGCTTGAGAGCAGTACATGTGAAAAGGATCTAGGAGTCTTGGTAGACCACAAACTTGACATGAGTCAGCAGTGTGATGCAGGAGCTAAAAAAGCCAATGCAATTCTGGGCTGCATCAATAGGAGTATAGCATCTAGATCAAGGGAAGTAATAGTACCACTGTATTCTGCTCTGGTCAGACCTCACCTGGAGTACTGTGTCCAGTTCTGGGCACCACAGTTCAAGAAGGATACTGATAAGCTGGAACGTGTCCAGAAGAGGGCAACCAAAATGGTCAAAGGCCTGGAAACGATGCCTTATGAGGAACGGCTTAGGGAACTGGGTATGTTTAGCCTGGAGAAGAGAAGGTTAAGGGGTGATATGATAACCATGTTCAAATATATGAAAGGATGTCATATAGAGGAGGGAGAAAGGTTGTTTTCTGCTGCTCCAGAGAAGCGGACACGGAGCAACGGATTCAAACTACAAGAAAGAAAATTCCACCTAAACATTAGGAAGAACTTCCTGACAGTAAGAGCTGTTCGGCAGTGGAATTTGCTGCCAAGGAGTGTGGTGGAGTCTCCTTCTTTGGAGGTCTTTAAGCAGAGGCTTGACAGGCATATGTCAAGAATGCTTTGATGGTATTTCCTGCGCGGCAGGGGGTTGGACTGGATGGCCCTTGTGGTCTCTTCCAACCCTATGATTCTATGATTCTAAGATTCTATGATTCTACCTGGTTCCAGATACTGGGTAGGGTCAAGTTCTGTTAATGGCTGCAGGAGCGGACCCGCCGGAGGCAAGGGCCTTTGAAAAGGAACATTGCAGGTCTTAGGTGTTCCCGGGACCCATCATTGTGTCGGATCTTGGGCCATTTGCCTGGAGAGTGGAGACATCAGCCTTTATTTGTGAATGCGTTACATTCATTTCTATGTTACAACATTTTACAAAGTATTTATTCGATATCGCATTGGAGGAAATCAACTCCCCCCCTCCCCCAAAAAAGCAACTGGGTGGCGATTACGTGCTACACAACAGCACGTCTGCAAAGGGCCCGAGGAGATTCTTGTTAAAAATGCAGCGGATCCACACTAGGTAGTTTGTGAAGGGCTTGATGTTGTCCGAAAAGGTGTGGTTCGGATGGGAAACGGTGTAAGGCACATATGTGTTTTCCCCTTGCTCCTGTATCCACACTTCGTATTTCACTTCCCGGACCTTCAGGTACTTCAGGTTCCAAGGGATTTGCCAGGACACAGAGAGCTTGGCTTCGCTGGCACCCTGGACGGAGGCTTGGCACTTGGCACCTCTGACTTTGCCCGGGTAGAGGCCGCTGGTCCACGCCTGCCTCTTAGGCCCAGGCCTCGTCTTCACAGCCTGCCTGACCACCTGGATAAGGGAAGCAATGTTGACCTCCGTGTCCTGGTAGATGCGGAAAAGCCACTCCGGGTTCCGGCAGCAGAGGTGCCGGGGAACCTCGCTGCTTTTCAAGATACGGTCCTGCTCTGCCTTGTCTAAGTGGGCGATTCCTCCTTGATCCCAGGGCCGGTCCGGATAAGTCACCGTGTTCTCCTTCTCGGTGTTCGTCCAGGCAACGTACTGGAGGTCCATGCCAGGGAGGGTGCACAACGTTTTGTAAGGCGTGTAATGCTCGGGGTTTATGGCGTACGGGAAGAGCTCCACCACAGTGGCTCCCCTGGGCAGGAAGAGGGACATTGCAAGCTGCGCTCCATGCATGCTGACTAGCATGGAGGCATTGCTGATCAGGCTCACGATATCCGAGAACGTGTGGTCTTCGATGGAAACAGTAATGGTTTTCATCTGGAATTCTCGGGCGAGCGCCAGAATGAGTTCTGCCTCGTTGAGGATTATCCTGTTTATGGTTCGGCTGAAGACTACAATGTATTCTTCGCCGGGCGTCCCTTCCGAGCTCACGTTCAACTTCTCTGTCACGAATTTGGCGAACTGGCGGATCTCGTTCCCGGAGACCAGGATGTTGGCTTTCGGCCCCTGCGGCTGGACAAACCCGTACTGGTACCACGTGGTGATTTTGGACAGTCCCACGTACGACTTGGTAAAGCAGAGGAGACGCCCCAGAGTCTTAAGCTGCTCTCTTACCAGCGGCTGCTTGCCGCTCAGCAGTTTGTACAGCTCAAAATGAAGGCCTTCGCCAAACCCTTCCATGAAAAACAATCTGGCTTCCTGGTCCAGATCTGGGAACTGCTGCATGGTGTAGAAGATCGGGAGGAGATCGTCGTGAAAAACATGCATCAAGTTGTCCGGGTTGAATCTGTTCAGGATCAGGGCCACGTCGGGGACAAACACTGGCTTTGGCATAAATTTAAGGGACGCGGCTGGGAGTTCTACAAAGTTGAAATACTGTGTGTTGTGGTCTTCCACCGAGGAGAGGTCAAGCAGCGCAGGCTGGAATCTCCTGGAGCCCAAGTTGGGGAGCATGACCGAGGAGTTGCTGTGGAAGAAGATGAATTCCTCCGCCTCCGTGGAATAGCAGAGGGATTCAAATCGGCAGATCCGATCAGTGTGCATCTTGCCAGCGCATACCATCTTGGTCCCATCTTGCACCAGGTCTTGAAGGGCAGCCTGGTAGTCAATGCGGACCTGAGAGAGCTCCTGCGTCTGGCGAGTGAGGACCAGCTCCTCTTCCAACACGAAGACGTGATCTTGCAGCTTGATGTATTTCCACAGCACAGCTGCAAGGGCACACACTAGCAAGGCATTAAACACAGGTGCTATGTTCATTCTGGAGCCAAATCTCATCAGGCGGGCAGGTGGCGGACGCAAAGGAAGAGGGAGGCATTATCAGCCCTCTTCAACATTGTGGAACGAGACCTAAAATAAGAGGGAGGAGAGAGAGAAAGCCAGAGAAAAAATCACATTCAAGTTTCGCAATGTTCCTGTAAAGTTCCATTTAAAAAAGAAAGTCGGTTGATATACAGTGGTACCTCAAGTTACGAATGACTCGACTTACAAAATATTCGACTTACAAACTAAAATAATTGGCGATCACTTACGAATTTCTTCAACATCCGAAGGCCGAATCGGGGCCTCGCTGCCGCCGCTGGCCTCCCGCCAGATTGCTTCCAGCCAGATCAACCCCCTCGCCGCTGCTGCATAGCCTCAGGCCGGATCGCTGCCGGCGCTGCCGGCTCCTGCCCGGCCAGATCGGGCCCTCGCCGCCACAGCCACCGGCCTCCTGCCGGCCTTTAAAGTGCCTTTTTTTAAGGCCCTGGAACGAATTAATCCATTCCCAATGCATTCCTATGGGAAACATTGTTTCGACTTACGAATGTTTCTACTTACGAATGTGCATTTGGAACGGATTAAATTCGTAAGTAGAGGTTCCACTGTATTTCTCAGCTTTGATGCAAAGAGGAAGATGTGCATATAAAACTCAGTCCTTTTTTGGGAACAGCTGCACAAGACCGATTCCTCTCTAATTTTAGCCATGCCGCTCTGTGGCGCAAAAACACACTGCAGAATGATGTACAGATGTGCCTGAATGGCTAACAAACATTATTTGCTAAGCTCTGTCTTGTGGGGCGAGAAATTTTTGAATTTGTGGAGAAAGCGCACAAAACCATTTGCTACTTGAATTTTGAAGGACAGAGTCCTAGGAAGACAGTACCACATGACTCCCCCCCCCCGCCCGAATGTTGGGGTCATCTCCAAGAATCACATTCATCCCACATGAAGGTAGGAGCTTCTAACACAAAGAACAGTGTACCTTGTCATGCAATTAAATCATACACATTAATAGCTAAGCAGTGCTTTTTTCTTCTTCTTCTAAAAAAAGAGGCGCCGGTAATCATCATTAAAGTAAATGCCACACTTTTTAACAACAAAAAGAGGTGCCAGTACTTGAGTGCCCCCTGGAAAAAAAAGCACTCTAGCTAAGAGACTTGAACATACCTGCCAATACCTGGAAATTCAAAGCGAACTGGTTTCAGGACTTAACATCTGGACTAGCCTCATATTCCTTGCAGTTTGCAGCTGTAAAAGAAACACTGGCTGGACTTTGCTGAAAATGAAACAAAAAAAGATAAATTAGGGACTTGTAATGTCTGCATTCATTTCAATCACATCGCTATTCTGTATGGTAAAAGCTCAGGTCACAACATTGTCCACTAATGTCAGAGTTCTTTAATAATAATAATAATAATAATAATAATAATAATAATAATAATAATTTTTATTTATACCCCGCCCTCCCCAGTCAATTTATTTATTTGTTGCCTTACTTCAGCGGTCCCCAAACTAAGGCCCAGGGGCCAAATGCAGCCCAATCGCCTTCTAAATCCGGCCCGCGGACGGTCCAGGAATCAGCATGTTTTTACATGAGTAGAATGTGTCCTTTCATTTAAAATGCATCTTTGGGTTATTTGTGGGGCATTGGAATTGGTTCATATTTTTTAAAAAAATATAGTCCGGCCCCCCACAAGGTCTGAGGGACAGTGATCCGGCCCCCTGCTGAAAAAGTTTGCTGACCCCTGCTTTACTTGTTCTCAGTAACAGATGCATAGCAGGCCTCTTGTGTAATGTTCAGGGGCAATGAAATGGCAAATACGGTTCAGCAAAATGAATATCAAGTGGTACACACTGGGACAAAATATATTCTGCACTGCTACTTCATAAATACACTTATGGGGGGGGGGTATGAGCTGGCAGTGACTTGGCAGGAAATAACTCTTGGGGTCACGGCAGATAGCTCAGGAAAATGTCAACACAGCATGCGGCAGCTGCGGAAAAGAGGAATTCTGTCTTTTAGATCATCAGGAAAGGTCATCAAAGATCATCTTGCTGCTATCATTATGTCTCCGGTGAATTATCTTGTTGGTTTTTAAAACTGGGAAGGAGGTAACTGACCATAAATGCCTAACAGCTCACGTTAGCAGTCTGTGCAGCAAAGCACCTCCCGTCTTTTAAAAGATGCAGCCAATCTATAATAACACACTTGTGATGATGTATATATTAGACGCGTCATTAATGAACTCTACTCACTATTTCTGAGACTTTTCAAAGCAAGACACAAACAGCTTTGTTGCGGTCCATAGACCCAAAATACACAGTACAGCAATGGAATATATCAAGAGTTATTGCAGTGCAAAAGCAGCCTTGCTAAGACAACAAAGGAGCTTTAGCCTGTACATACTGGTTTTTGAACATGGGACGCGGGTGGCGCTGTGGGTTAAACCACAGAGCCTAGGGCTTGCCGATCAGAAGGTCGGTGGTTCGAATCCCTGTGACGGGGTGAGCTCCCGCTGCTCGGTCCCTGCTCCCGCCAACCTAGCAGTTCAAAAGCACGTCAAAGTGCAAGTAGATAAATAGGTCACAACAGTGCAATTCTGGGCTGCATCAATAGGAGGATAGCATCTAGATCAAGGGAAGTAATAGTACCACTGTATTCTGCTCTGGTCAGACCTCACCTGGAGTACTGTGTCCAGTTCTGGGCACCACAGTTCAAGAAGGATACTGACAAGCTGGAACGTGTCCAGAGGAGGGCAACCAAAATGGTTAAAGGCCTGGAAATGATGCCTTATGAGGAACGGCTTAGGGAGCTGGGTATGTTTACCCTCGTTAAGGGTATGATATGATATGATAGCCATGTTCAAATATATTAAAGAATGCCATATAGAGGAGGGAGAAAGGTTGTTTTCTGCTGCTCCAGAGAAGCGGACACGAAGCAATGGATTCAAGCTACAAGAAAGAAGATTCCACCTAAAGATTAAGAAGAACTTCCTGACAGTAAGAGCTGTTTGACAGTGGAATTTGCTGCCAAGGAGTGTGGTGGAGTCTCCTTCTTTGGAGGTCTTTAAGCAGAAAGGCTTGACAGGCATATGTCAAGAATGCTTTGATGGTGTTTCCTGCTTGGCAGGGGTTTGGACTAGATGGCCCTTGTGGTCTTTTCCAACTCTATGATTCTATTATTCTGTTCTATGATTCTAGGTACCGCTCCGGCGGGAAGGTAAACGGTGTTTCCATGTGCTGCTCTGGTTCGCCAGAAGCGGCTTTGTCATGCTGGCCACATGACGTGGAAGCTGTACGCCTGCTCCCTTGGCCAATAACGCGAGATGAGCGCCGCAACCCCAGAGTCGGTCATGACTGGACCTAATGGTCAAGGGTCTCTTTATCTTTACCTTTACTGGTTTCTGATTCTTACTGCCTCCGAGAGGAATTTTGCTGCAGCCAATGTAATAGTATGTATCTTATCCTCAAGCAGAATCTTAACATAAAACGAGTCAGCAATTCCATGTTGTTCTGTTAATATTGGTTTGATTAGGTGCTGTCTAACCTGTTTATAGAGACTACAGTGTAATAAGATGTGTTTCTTTCTTTTTACTTTATAAAAAGATTTTTATTGAAGTATGAGAATTTCTACATAATATTCTCTCCTTCCAATTTTTAATTTCCCATACCATTTTTCCTTTCCCTTCCCACCCCCTCCCCTACCCATAATCCATTGGAAGGGTTCAAACAGTTGCCCTCAGCCACGGGCACAATGTCTTTAATTTCCACTTACAGGTAGGTAGCCGTGTTGGTCTGGATCGAAGTAAAATAAAAAAAATTCCTTCAGTAGCACCTTAAAGACCAACTAAGTTTTTATTTTGGTATGAGCTTTCGTGTGCATGCACACTTCTTCAGATGCCACTGAATGTCTTCTGGTCCAGTAGTTGTTATCCATTGAAGATAGGAGTTCTATCTGGTCCTTATCATAGTAGACTTGGCCTTCCATGTTATTTCCTGTGACGTTACTGCCAGAAAATGTGTTTCATTTGTGTTTCAGATGTGTTTCATGCATTCAGCATCCTGGGGAAACATTCAATCTGCTTTCAGACAAGGGTCTTTCTGAACCCCACCTAAAGATGTAATGGACTGAATCTGGAATATTTGCATACAGAATGTATGCTGCTATAGCATTCCCAAACAGCCAGAAGTAATACAGGACAATACCGTAAATACAATGTGTGTTTTTATTTCATTACTTCACAGCGACATTATGAGGGGTGTGCTGTAAATGACACACACCCAAGGGCGACACATACCTTGTAAGTCTATCCGGGTTGAACAGAGACGAATCACAATTACGAATGGCAGCATATCGGAATCCCAACATCATGCATACATACACAAATACTATGCACAGACATAGGTACATGCCCGTCTGTATCTGTCCACAGGCTTAGGGTGTTCAGAGAATGCAATGGTTAAAAAAAATAGGAAAGCAGTGGTCCCTAATGGCTAGATATAGGCTGTATATCTCTTAAGTTTTCTTGGCAGGGATACTGGAGTGGCTTGCCAATTCCTTCTCCAGGTGGATCACGTTTGGTCAAAACATAACTTCTCTAAGTTATTTAAGCCCCTTCGCCACGACAAGGCAGTGATCCATGAAGGTGATGTAGTGATGTATGGAAGTGAGAGCTGGACCATAAAGAAGGCTGATCGCCGAAGAATTGATGCTTTTGAATTATGGTGCTGGAGGAGACTCTTGAGAGTCCCATGGACTGCAAGAAGATCAAACCTATCCATTCTGAAGGAAATCAGCCCTGAGTGCTCACTGGAAGGACAGATCCTGAAGCTGAGGCTCCAATACTTTGGCCACCTCATGAGAAGAGAAGAATCCTTGGAAAAGACCTTGATGTTGGGAAAGATGGAGGGCACTAGGAGAAGGGGAAGACAGAGGACGAGATGGTTGGACAGTGTTCTCGAAGCTACGAACATGAGTTTGACCAAACTGCAGGAGGCAGTGGAAGACAGGAGTGCCTGGCGTGCTATGGTCCATGGGGTCACGAAGAGTCGGACACGACTAAACGACTAAACAATCTCTTAAGTTGATATTTGTTACCGTTTATCCCATATCTGCTTCTTGTCTTTGCTACCTGTAAAATGCTGCAATAAACATAGTTTTAGTTTAGACCAGGCACCCCCAAACTGCGGCCCTCCAGATGTTTTGGCCTACAACTCCCATGATCCCTAGCTAACAGGACCAGTGGTCGGGGGAGATGGGAATTGTAGTCCAAAACATCTGGAGGGCCGAAGTTTGGGGATGCCTGGTTTAGATAATATTTTTCCCCCATTGAAAGGACCGGGTGTTAACAGCCAAGTCAAATTTCAAATTCAGTGAAGTAAGGAAGGAACCCTACGGGTGGTAAGAGATGCATACTAATTTTCCCTTCCCCGTTTCAGGAGCAGTTCTCAAATATTGACGTTTCCATGCATGGCAGTTAAAATCAATCTATTGGAGAGACTTTTAGAGGACATCTGAAGGCAGCCCTGTTTAGGGAAGCTTTTAATCTTTAAGAAATTAGTGTATTTTAATTTTTCTGTTGGAAGCCGCCCAGAGTGGCTGGGGAATAAATTATTATTATTATTATTTTATTTTCTAATTCAGCAGCCCTCTATGACGTATCCCATTGCCGCGCCTGCCGTGATCAATTGTGCATTCATCCTTCGTAAAACATAAGGCACTTACCGAGTTAACCGCGCTGTCCCCTGCGCAGCTCACCTAGCATTGATGCAATACTGGAGCGTAGCGAGCGCTGTAGATCTCTCTCTTTCCAAAATAAATAAATAAAAATAAAATCAGGATTTTGCACTCAAGTCGGGATCTTGCAATCCCTGGCTGTTTCGTAATGCCATCAAAAAACAACAGCTTAATAAGAACAGAGGAGGATTTATTTGCACGTCCGGAATGTCAGTCCAGAGATAAACGTTCGATTCCAGGACTCTGCTGGCATAAGCGGCGTTGATCAGGCAAAAGCGATCTCGTTGCCACTGGCCAGTGGCCGCCCCCAAAACCTGCAACCCCCTCTACCAGCTAGGCGCCAAGCCTCTCCTATCCCCTGCTGCCATGGAAGATGCTGCTGTTTTTGCTACTGCTGTTGGTTCCCAGGGGCACTGCATCAGTCCTTTTCCTCCTGGCCTCAGAAGCAAATTCTCTGTGCAACTTTTGTCCGCGCAGAAGCTTGCAGGAATCCCTCTGCCTGTCTCGTTTTTGATCATGCAGGTGCATGTAACTGGGTGTCCTTGCGCGCGTGCCCCAGGCTCCCCGGTTTGCAGCCAGGGCTTTTTCTCCAGCGCAGCTCCCCAGCAGGACACAAACTTGCTCATGCTCAGTGCTAGCATGCTTGAGCGAGCCTTTCTGACAGCAGCCCAGATGCATGATGGGGGTTGTAGTTTCCCTTGCCCTCCAGACGTTTGCCTGGTGTTATCCAGAGAGGAAGGAGGAAGGGGGGGGGAATACACAAGCAAAAGGCAATGCCTCCTTTATGGACAACTGATTCCAAGCAAGAGATCAGAGGGGTTTTAGACCTTAACAGATTAGACAACTGGGCCAAAGCAAGCAAGATGAATTTTAACAAGGAGAAATGTAAATTACTACACTTGGGCCAAAAAAATATGAAAGGCACAAATACAGGATGGGAGACTCCTGGCTTGAGAGCAGTACATGTGAAAAGGATCTAGGAGTCTTGGTAGACCACAAACTTGACATGAGTCAGCAGTGTGATGCAGCAGCTAAAAAAGCCAATGCAATTCTGGGCTGCATCAATAGGGGCTCAACCTTATACTTTGGAAAGTTTCATCTGCTAATTTCTGCAGATCAAGGCACAAGAGCAGACTGGGCCATTTCCCCTGATCAGCTGGCAACCCTTGCACTGACTGTGTGTGTGTGTGTGTGTGTGTGTGTGTGAAACAAGGAGGGGTGAAGTGATCCAATTTCTTCTCCTGCCTTTCTTCTCCCTCAAACCAAAGCAAATGATTGCAGGCCCTCACTTTACTGTTTCCACTGTCCACGCACACAGCCCTCTTATTTGGCTGGCTCCAACACGCATTCTTCAACCAGGGCAGAGCACAGCACATTTTGGCTCTGGGTCACAAGCATCACCACTGCTCAGTGTTGAAAAGCACCTGGAGGCCCCACAATGAATGGGAGCATGTCTGGGGCATGCCAGTGAGGTACCTTTCGAAGTCCCCAAGAGGCCAACTCAGTCGAGTGCTGGGGTCAAGCCTGATTCGCGACCATCCCCAAATCTCTGTCCTGAAGCTCAAATTTCAGTCTGCTGGTGAATCTTGTTGGTCGATATCAGCCTCTTCCCCGACCCCCAGCATAGGAAAAGACCACAAATTTGATAAGTTAAATATGGGTTTACATACAAACTCTTCAAAGGTCAGGGTTCACACACACACCCCTGCATCAGTCAGAAAAACTGCACAGGCAGCAAAAATTTGCTTAGTTCCAAAGTTCCTAAATTATTGACATAAGAACTCAAGAGCGGCTTGTGAGAGGCATGCGGTCTGAGCTGGAACAACTTCATAGCAAGGAGGAATTTTACACCATCATTAAATTGACGATAACTCAGAACCCCATAAAATAACTATCAGGCTTGGAACTGTGTCCCTTGAGAAGAGGAGGCCTGCTCTTCAGGGGCAGTGCAGTGCAATGGTTAGCGTGGCTGACTAGGGCCTGGGAAGCCAGGGTTCAAACTCAGCATCAGCCATTAAGCCCCCAGGGTGACCTTGAGCTGGTTACATGCATTATTCTCTCTCTCTCTCTCTCTCATTCTAATCTACCTCGCAGGGCTGTTGTTGTTTGTTTATTCAATTTGTTTTGTATTTTGCTGGCGTGAACCGCACCAGTGAGCACTCAGGGCTGATTTCCTTAAGAATGGATAGGTTTGATCTTTGTCCATGGAGTTTTCTTGGCAGGGATACTGGAGTGGCTTGCCAGTTCCTTCTCCAGGTGGATCACGTTTAGTCAAAACTCTCCACTATGACCTGTCCATCTTGACTCTTCGTGTCTGACTCTTCGTGACCCCATGGACCAGAGCATGCCAGGCACTCCTGTCTTCCACTGCCTCCCGCAGTTTGGTCAAACTCATGTTCGTAGCTTCGAGAACACTGTCCAACCATCTCGTCCTCTGTCGTCCCCTTCTCCTAGTGCCCTCAATCTTTCCCAACATCAGGGTCTTTTCCAGGGAGTCTTCTCTTCTCATGAGGTGGCCAAAGTATTGGAGCCTCAGCTTCTTGGGAGAGAAGCAATGACAAACCTAGACAGCATCTTAAAAAGCAGAGACATCACCTTGCCTACAAAGGTCCGTATAGTTAAAGCTATGGTTTTCCCAGTAGTGATGTATGGAAGTGAGAGCAGGACCATAAAGAAGGCTGATCGCCGAAGAATGGATGCTTTTGAATTATGGTGCTGGAGGAGACTCTTGAGAGTCCCATGGACTGCAAAAAGATCAAACCTATCCATTCTGAAGGAGATCAGCCCTGAGTGCTCACTGGAAGGACAGATTGTGAAGCTGAGGCTCCAATACTTTGGCCACCTCATGAGAAGAGAAGACTCCCTGGAAAAGACCCTGTTGGGAAAGATGGAGGGCACAAGGAGAAGGGGACAACAGAGGACAAGATGGTTGGACAGTATCCTCGAAGCTACGAAAATGAGTCTGACCAAACTGCGGGAGGCAGTGGAAGACAGGAGTGCCTGGCGTGCTCTGGTCCATGGGGTCACGAAGAGTCGGACACGAAACAACAACAACAAACTCCCAGCCTCAGATTGTGTCAAATTTTCAAATAAATTGCAACCTGGCAGATTCTTGCCGAAGTCCCTTTTGTGGCAATTTTGGCTAAGATCATAAGAAGATCTTGCAGGATCAGGCAGTGACCCATCCGGTCTAGCATCTTGTTCTCACAGAGACCAACCAGGTGTCCCAGTGCGAAACCCCCAAGCAGGACCCCAGAGCACTCTCCCCTCTTGAGGTTTCAAGCCACTGGTATTCAGAAGCTGTTGGAGGGTTCCTAGACAGAGACACCTCAACACAGGGGCGTAGCAAGGCGCCGCGACACCCGGGGCGGCAAACTGCCATGCCCCCGGGGGGCCGTGCAGAGGCGAGGGGCGGGGGTGCGGCCCCAAGTGACACCCCTCCAGGGCGGTACCCGGGGCGAACTGCCCCACGCCCCCCCCGCTTGCTCCGCCCCTGCCTCAGCATGCTCAGGTCTGCTGTGCCAGGGAAACTGGCAGTTGTTTTTTTGTTTCTGGCAAGGAATGAGAAATCAAAGCAACTCTGAGTTTTTCTCTTCTCCCTTCTATCCCTTTAAAATCATAGAATCGTAGAGTTGGAAGAGACTCCAAGGGCCATCCAGTCCAACCCCCTGCCGAGCAGGAAACACCATCAAAGCATTCTTGACATATGCCTGTCAAGCCTCTGCTTAAAGACCTCCAAAGGAGGAGACTCTCCACCACACTCCTTGGTAGCAAATTCCACTGCCGAACAGCTCTTACTGTCAGGAAGTTCTTCCTAATGTTTAGGTGGAATCTTCTTTCTTGTAGTTTGAATCCATTGCTCCGTGTCCGCTTCTCTGGAGCAGCAGAAAACAACCTTTCTCCCTCCTCTATATGACATCCTTTTATATATTTGAACATGACTATCATATCACCCCTTAACCTTCTCTTCTCCAGGCTAAACATACCCAGCTCCCTAAGCCGTTCCTCATAAGGCATTGTTTCCAGGCCTTTGACCATTTTGGTTGCCCTCTTCTGGACACGTTCCAGCTTGTCAGCATCCTTCTTGAACTGTGGTGCCCAGAACTGGACACAGTATTCCAGGTGAGGTCTGACCAGAGCAGAATACAGTGGTACTATTACTTCCCTTGATCTACATGCTATACTCCTATTGATGCAGCCCAGAATTGGTATTTAGTATTTCAGTAATAATTTAGTATTTCAGTATCAGAATTTAGTATTTCAGTAATAATGGCTCTGGTGCCCACTGCCTTTTGGGACATCTTCGACAAGAAACTGATCAAGAGTAAACCCCAGAGTGGGGTCCCTAAGGCAGTTGGATGGCGTCTCCTTCCGGCAATTCATGCAGCCAAGCAGGTGCCAAACGTCTTGCTCTGCTTTCCTTTGGACCACATCAGGAAGACCGAGAGTGTGGGTCTTGTCGTCCACAACAGTGCACAGGCTCGTCTCCCAGGGAGCTCAACACAATAGTTCCCAATTTTTTGTGGGGGGTGGAATCTCCTCCCCCAGTTCCATAATCCCATCCCCACTGCCCAGTACCATACCCTATTGAGTTATTACATTTGTATACTGCCCTACATCTGAAGATCACATAAAAATACAAAATACTTAACATATAACAAACCAAAATAGCCCATAACCCCTTCCACAAACCCATTCTTTTGAAGATCCCAGAGTGGGTCACCCCAGAAAAATACAAAAGGAGAACACGAAATGCATAATCAAACAAAAACGGATTTAATAAGTTAATAAATAAATAAACAAACAAACAACCCTGCGAGGTAGGTCAGAGAGAGAAAGAGAAACCAGCCCAATGGTCGCCCTGCGCGAGCTTCATGCGAACTCTAACCATTGCACCGCACTGCCTCCTCTTCTCAAGGGAGGGAGGGGGGAGGGAGTGGAGAGGGAGCCCCTCCCTTTGCCCTTCACTCCCTTTCCATTATGACACTTAAACCCGTTGACTGTACAGTACTGTATGTACTCCCAAGCGGGAGAGGAAAAGGCGCCCAAGTTGCGAAATCGAGAGGCACATCCGGGTCACGTGCACCAATAGGGAACTTGGGGAGGCGCCGTGCTTTCTGGGAGTTGTGGTCTTCCCGCGCTTTGTGCAAAGTCCAGGACCGGAAGGGGCGGGGCGAAGGTGAAGACAGGCGCGTGCGCAGCAGTCGGGCTCGCCAGAAAGCCGGTTCGGAGGTGGCTGTGACGCACGTGAGTTGCAGGGTCTGCTTCGGGGTCACAGCGGCTGCTGAGGTGGGGGGGGGGCTCACTAGGGGATTTTTTTTCCGGGGAGGGGCCTGTTTAAGGAGGCCTTTCTTTTTTGGGGTGGGGTGGGGGAGCCTGCTTAAAAAGAAAGAAAACAGGTTTTAATCTGGCTGGGTGAAACTTTATTTTTGCAACGTTCCCTTTGGCTGTTCTGCCTTGCCTTCTCTCCAAACCCCTCTGCAGGAGCCGCGTGCAGGTGGTTCTTCTTCCCCTTTTTGCTTCCCGCAAAACGACCCTGCGAGGTAGGCCAGGAGGCTCAGAGAGAGGCCAAGGTCACACTTTGAACATCAGGGCCAGGCAGGGAGTCGAACCTGTGGCTCCCCACCCCGTTTCCCCCCCAGTCCAGCCCTTTAACCACCGCCACATGCTGGAGTCGCTGCAGAGAAAGGGGGGAGGGGAGGCCCCAGAAAGTAGATTTTGGGGGGGCTGGAGTCGATAGCCACCCATGGTGGAGCAGCGCTTTGTAAAGTCCCGTTTATCCTTTCCCCCTCTAGACCCTTCCTAAGATGCTGGACACCCAGTGATGGGTCATAATTGTGGCTTCTAGACAATTCAAGCAAAAAACATCTCATTTTAACTAGGCTGTTTGCTTTTAACAATCCATGTCCTTTTAGAGCGGGTGGAATGTTTTAATGTATTTCCCTCCTTAGGTTTAGTACATGTTTTTTAAAAGTTGCTTTGTGAGTTGCTTGGAGTTGCTGTGGCAAAAAGGGTGACATAATTTTAATTAATACTAATAATTTTATAGTCTTCAATAAGCAATAGCTTTGGTGTCTAGGAATTCTTTCTGGCATCTCGGATCTTATTATTTCCAAAACCGCTCATTGTTTCCTCTTGCAGGAGGTTGAATGAAGAACTGCTTGAGACTTTATAGCCTGGGGAGTACAGTAATCTCCCCACCACCACTTATAAATTCTCAATTGAGGGATACTTTAAAAGGGTAGATTCTTAAGAATCTTGTCTGAGACATATACTCCACACACACAAAAATAAAAAGACTTCTTCCTTGAAATGATTCTCATTCCCCCAAGCTCTTCATGGTCCACCTTTTTTAGGGGCAGTAGAAAGGAAGGAATTGGGAAAAAGAAGTTAGGTGAAGTGCTGGAGGAGGAAATGGGAGTGACTGGAGAGTCTAGGTACGTGGTTTTGGGAGTAGCTGGCAAGTTGCAGAGAGGAGACTTGGGGGTGTGTATAGCCAGGAAAGCCGGCATTTCTGTGATGATGCAGTTGGAGACATGCACATCCGGAAGGGAGCATGCGGTGAAGTTCTGATGCAACTGGAGCAAAGATTCTGGGCGGCAGGTGACGCAAACAGGATGGACTGCTAAAACAGCTGAGGGCAATGGGATCTTTGTGTCTACAAAAGAAGTAATGGGGGAAACCCTGTGTGTAGCAACAAAAGCTTATTTAAAGTTGGTGTAAGACTTCTGGTAAGGGAGACTTTTTCCCTGAATGAAAGTGGGTGGTGTGACTGACTGATAAGTAAGGAGTGAATCTTTAACCTGCCTTTGAAGGAGGCCTCCTTTGTAACTTTGGCGTTTCTGCATCAATGGGCTGAGTCCTTGGAGGGCAAATAATTTTGCTGTCTCTGTTGGGAGTGACAGAATACTCCAGCGACACCAGGGGCAAAAAGGGCAGCGGATATTTCTTGCTTCCCTCCCCCCAACCCTGTAGATTGTGGGGGGTCAAGCGCAGAGCAGAACGTTCTGCAGAGACACAGCAGGCAGCTATATATGCAGATACTTTTGAATATATTCAAGGGCAAGCAGTTGGAGCTATGCAAGCTTTCTCGGTATGAGAGGACAGAGTGAGATAAGGTGGCCTGGTATTCGATAAGGTAGCCATTTCTTCAAAATAGTAACAGATTTGGGTCTTCTATGATAACTAGGGAAGGGTCTGGAAGAATTGGGCAGCTAGAAGTATGGATCCACTCTTGTGGGACCGGATCATAGCTGTCAAGTTTTCCCTTTTCTCGCGAGGAAGCTTATTCAGCATAAGGGAATTTCCCTTTAAAAAGGGGAGAACTTGACAGCTAAGGACCGGATGTGGAAGGGGGATGGGCTCTGCAAGTACCTACCTTCCAAACTTTCCCCCATAGTCCAGGGATATAACTCACCCAGTGTATTGGTTACACCCAGTGTATTGGGAGAGGAGGTTAAATCAGGCACCCCCAAACTCACCCCCCCAGATGTTTTGGGACTACAACTCCCATGATCCCTAGCTAACAGGACCAGTGGTCAGGGATGATGGGAGTTGTAGTCCCAAAACAGCTGGAGGGCCAGGTTTGCCTATGCCTGGGTTAAATTAATCTTCCCTTTAGGCCACTCCCATCCAGCCCTCAGCTCTCGTGGTGCCATAGGATGTAGCTCGGTGGTGCATGAGACTTCAGATCATGGGTTCGAGCCCCATATTGGGCAAGAGATTCCTGCATTGCAGGGGGTTGGGCTAGATGACCCTTGCGGTTCCTTCCAACTCTACGATTCTGTGGCACCTTCAGTGTTTTTGCCTTGTTAAACCATAACATTTATTGGATGGTTGGTATTGATACTTAACCTGTAAGATCACCTTACCGCATACATATGTGCCACCTTGACTGCTTCGATCTCCGAGATTGGCACTGTTAATAGGTGTCACATAATCCTTGTTTCATTTGTAAGAAAGGGATCATTTAGTACGGCAGCCGATTCTACTGTTTTAAAAATGTTTTGAATAGTTGTTTTTATAAATAATTTTATTGTTTTACTCCTCTTGTAAACCACTTGAGGGTTGTTGTTGTTTTTTTACTATCAAGCGGGACATGTTGTTAAATAATAAAGTAATATATATATATATTCTTGCATACAGTCAAACCTCAATTGTCAAATGTAATCCGTTCCGGAAGCCCATTTGGCTTCCAAAATGTTCGACAACCGAGACGCAGCTTCTTGGTTGCAGTAGCTTCGGATGTTTGGCTTCCAAAATACATTCAAAAACCAGAACACTTCTGGGTTTTTGGCGTTTGGGAGCCAAAACAGAGGTGTTTGGGAGCTGACAGTACCGGTATATCTTTGATATTTGAATGACAGTGTTACGTGTTTATATGTAATTTATTATAGCAAATTCAAAAGTCAATATCCTCTTAAAGGAAAAATCTGAACTTTTGAGTTAGGGCATGAATCAGTTGTTGTTGTTGTTGTTGTTGTTGTTTTAAATGTGTGTTCACTTCTCTCCTTGAAGGTATCATGGCATCCAGTTCAGAAAGTCCTCTCCCTACCTATGAGGCAGAAGACAGCCAAACCTCAAAACTAATAAGGAAATCCCGGGAGTCTCCATTTGTCCCAATAGGTAAGCCCCTCTGACACTTGCAATTACCCTCTTTTTGAGATACACAATTGCCCTCTTAGTGTTTTGGTTGGGAATATAGGAGGTACAGTCCTAAATGTCTACAGGGCAAAAAGGTTGATGCATACTGTTGCATCTCATATAGCTGTAAATTTAACATGATTTAGTGGCCGGATTTGTACAATTGTCAGCGAGTCGCTTGTTTTAAATTGTTCCTTTTCTTGATTTTTAAGTTGCTTTGGTACAAGCTCACCCCACCCTGGTCCTTGATGCCTTAAAAATTGGGGGCTGACACTGCATCTAGAAATGGCTGGCATCCAGTACGTTTCCGAGCACAATTCAAAGTGTTGGTGCTGACCTTTAAAGCCCTAAATGGCCTCGGTCCAGTATACCTGAAGGAGCGTCTCCACCTCCACCTCCATCATTCTGCCCGGACACTGAGGTCCAGCACCGAGGACCTTCTGGCGGTTCCCTCGTTGCGAGAAGCCACGTTGCAGGGAACTAGGCAGAGGGCCTTCTCGGTGGTGGCGCCTGCCCTGTGGAACGCCCTCCCAACAGATGTCAAAAAGGAAAACAACTACCAGACTTTTAGAAGGCATCTGAAGGCAGCCCTGTTCAGGGAGGCTTTTAATGTTTAATAGATTGTTGTGTTTTATTCTTTTGTTGGAAGCCGCCCAGAGTGGCTGGGGAGACCCGGCCAGATGGGCGGGGTATAAATAATAAATTATTATTATTATTATTATTATTATTATTATTATTATTAATATATCCATTTGTCTCAGGAGACAGTGGAAGAGTGTGCCTTCAGAGATGAAGTCAAACTGTTGAGGAGTACAGAGTCAAGTTTCACTGGTGTCCTTAAACTCTGGCCAGAATCCAAAGAACCATCTGATTCCATCAGCGGGAGTAGAGTGGGATGGGCTTTAGACTTGATTTTTTTCCCCAGATGGCAGCCCTTGGTGTTAGTTACATCATTGTGGGGGAACCTTTAACATTTTCTGACTGGTGGATCAGATCCTTATCCCCACCCCCACCCCTGGTGGGACAAATTGGCAGGGCATCATACTTGTCACTCACAATACTATGCTGTCTCGCGATGCTGCATTTTGAAGCCCATATATTGGGACTTCAGAGCGCGTGTCGTGGGGTTGTTTGAAAGCCCTTTTGCAAAGTGTGCCACACTGCTTTTGTGAGGGACAGGGGATGCCGGGAGGTCCCTCCCATCTTAAGTTCCAGCCCATCCCCAAGCGCTGGGGAAAGCAGGGAGAGTTCTGCCTCCAGCGGAGAATCAGGAAGTGGTGTCCGAGGCTCAGGCAAGGTAGCGGAGCCATTGACCAAGGTGGGACAGGAAGGGGGGGAGCAAGGGGGGAAGGCCAGTCCCGCCGACCCCGGAATTGCGCAAGAAACGTCGGGGGAAGAGGCTGGGTCTCCCCAAGCTTCTTTGCTGGAGGAAAACGCGCCAATCTCCATTCGGAGGTACTGATACCTGACAGGCAACATGTATATAGATCGCTCTGAGCACTGTAAATAATCAGCACTTAATAAAAGCCTGAAAGGACTATGCTGTGAGGAGTCGTTACTCTAGAGTAGCCGCATAAGCATCTCTGACAGCTTTTAAAGCTCCAGAAACCGGTTTCTCCATGGTAGGAGGAACTGGTTTCAATTGAAATGGCTCCTAAAATAAACACACACCCTCCATTTTAACAACAGTTCCGTGCTCCCATGTGCCTCTTGGTCTGGCCAAGGAACAATTGAGAGCTCACTATAAGCTCCTGACCATTCCTTTAAAGCCACGTCAGTTCTTGCCCCACACCTAATGTGAAGCCTGCTTGTTCCAGGACGGGGAAGTCACATGGGACATCAAGTATGGGGTTGCCATGCTTTGGGTTAGTAAATAAGCTTTATTGTACTAGCCAAAGACCATGGGAAAACCATACAAACACTATCAGAGAAGTATCTATATAACTATATGACTGTATATAAAAAACAGCCACTTCCTGAACCATGAAAATCATAAAATGCAGGTGCCTGGGTAGATTGGGGACTGCACATGGCTCACAATATTTTCCTATTTAGACCTCTGAATCTCCCTTGCGGCTCACTGCAGTTTTGTCCAGGTTCTTGTTCCTGATCTTTATTGCCACCAGCACAAAGTGGGCCACATTATAAGTCACATTATGAGCATGAGCATCACTGATCAGCCGGAGAACCTTCTCCACCGGGGAGAGACACCTTTCCTGGACAAGCAAGGGATTTTAAAAAGCATCTCTGTATATAGTGGGCAGTGTGATAAAGATACTTTGGGGGAATGGCCTAATGAGCCAGGATTGGCCTGTGGCCCCGAGGCTCCGCACGCCTTGATAAGCTGTTCATGACACAGGTGTTCAGTGCATACATCTTCCATGACCCTGAGCAGCTTTTGGGGATACCAAGCACTATTAGCTGTCGTCACCCCAGCCACTTTAATCAAGAGTTCTGTTGAGAGTGCTGCAGGGGCTGGCTGCGCTGGCATACAAGAAATACAGCATTTACAGGGCACTTTTGACTCTCTTCTTCCCCTTTTCTCCAGGCATTTCAGGTTTTGCAGCCGTGGTGGCCTATGGGCTCTACAAGCTGAAGCACAGAGGGAACACCAAAATGTCCGTTCATCTGATTCATATGCGTGTAGCAGCACAGGGCTTCGTGGTGGGGGCCATGACCTGCGGTACGTACCAAAAACCGAAAACTCTTGTGTCTTTTTCAGATACGCGGAAAGTCGCCTTTCCCTGCAAACCTTTCAGTTTGCCGAGGTACCTGAGAGAGGGTGACTTGATTTGGGCCAGTCCCTGGCTTGTGCACTTGTGTTTTCTGTGATCCTAAAGGAAGCCGCAAGAGCCCTGATAACGATAACGGGTCACTGATCACGATATATGTGCTTCCATGAGTTCCTCTCCCTCCCAGTATGGAAGTGGATCTCTTACTGCTTTGTGTGCAGCCTAGGCAGGTGTTTTACAGGGGCACGGTGGAGGGCTCTGAATCCTTCAGTTCCTAAATCTTAACTCTGCCTCCATTGGGCAGCACGACAAACATCCCCCTTGATTGCATAGTTAGGCAGAGTCTATGTATAGGTCTTGATAGATAGAAGATGGTTGCAGAGATACAGTAGATGAGGTGCCTAAACAAGAAACAGCTAAACTGATCCTTGGCAGATATCGTGACACACCCCCTGTTGATTTACTCTACAAGAAGATGTGGGTCTCGCATAGTAAGAACATGTAATGGAACACACACTGTTAAATCTGACTTCCTTGGTCGGGTGGCATAGGCCTGCTAGGTTGTGAGGTCCACTGTTTTGTGGAGACGAGGGCTATTGAAGGCTACTTGCCTTCAGTTACTGAAAACCACAGGAGGAGAGAGGGCTCTTGGGATTCAGTCCTACTTGCAGGCTTCCCACAGGCATCTGCTTGACCGCTGTGAGAACAGGATGCCGGACTAGGTGGGCCGTTGGCCTGATCCAGCAGACTCATGTTTGGGGTAGGTCCTCTAACAAGGATGGAGCTGCAAAAGAAAGACAGCTTTGAACTTGTTTTCTCCTGCTCCGGAGGGTAGGACTGGAACCAAAGGCTTCAAGTTACAAGAAAGGAGATCTAGAGTTGTGGACTCTCCTCCTTTGGAGGTTTTTAAGCAGAGGTTGGATGGCCATCTGTCATGGTTGCTTTAGCTGAGATTCCTGCATCAGGCTCCCTTCCAACTCTATGATTCTATGAACTCTTAACCCTCGTTTCTAACATACCTTTTCCTTTTCTTCTTCCAGGTGTCCTTTATTCCATGTATCAAGAATACTGGGCCAAGCCCAAGCCCAAGCCCTAGGAAGCCATCAGTTGAAACCTGTGTGTGCTGGTGTTCTTATGTACTCTCTAGTGATAGACCTCACATGGAAAGGGCTCTGCGGTGATAACAAGCACAAGGGAGTGGCGCTCTGTAACTCTGTCCACGTCACACACGGTGTTAACCTCTACGCTGCCTGTGTTGCTCTACATTAAGTTGTCAGTGACTTCAAACCTGTTCTTCTCTCTGGCTTGAGTGACGCAATCAGCTGGTGCTTCTTTCTTAATAGCATCCAAACCTTTTTTGCTATGCATCCTAGGCACTCTGTGGCTTAGAGGCCCAGAATTTCCTCTTCAGAAGTTGTTCCTTTGCTTCGTGAAATAATCAAGTGAGAAAATGTTGGTAGAGGGGTACCAATGTTTAGCAGAACACAAAATCTAACACTCTGAATTCTTTAAACTCCCTTAGAACAAATGTTGTGGACAAGTAACTCTTTCCATAGATTAAATTATTTACTATCTTTTATTTATTACACAATATTAAATTCTAAAACTCACTTATTTTCACCGGAGGGCATTGTAGTTTCTTGAATTCTTAATTACACACTTTGTATTGCGTATATTTTAAGGAAGCTTCTGTACGGCTTGTTTGCACAGGGTGGGCTCCCCATATGGAAAAGCCTTGTAGTGAAATAATGGGGCCAAATTAAAAACAAAGCATGGTTCTCAACATTGGATGGAAAACGTGGAATGCTGAAACCTTAGTAGTGAAACAAGATCTGCTGGGCAGGGGATTCATACATTTGGTTGTCCTCTGTCCCCACTCCCCACCCCCGTAGCTAGCCAAAATTTTGTTGTTACCACCTTCTGATTTTTCCCCTGAACAGGTGAGGTCTTGATTGTCACATCACCCCAAACCTCAATGTTGAAGCCAGCCCCGTCTTCCTTGCCAGCTCAAAGCTGCAGGAAGAGATGACGTCAAGAATTCTCACCATGCAGAGCCTTGAACTGGCTCAGAAAGCGGCAAGATGTCTCACTGCTTCCTGAGCCTCTCTGTGGCTCAGCATGAAGTTAGGGAGATACGTACTTGTTAGCGGCCAAGTGATGCTGAATATATCCCGCCAAAAACTCACTCAACACTCTGTTGTCATCCTGTTGCTCACAACTAATAGATGGGACTTAACAGCTGTGGCTGAAATGGAATTTCAGGTCTGTAAAATTATGTTTTCTGCCAGGCTGCCTGCATTCCTTGATTTTATCATAGTGTTCTGAATAATGCTAAATAATGCAGTGTAAATCTAAGTCCGTGACTCTGGTTTTATTAAATATATGTACATGAGAACAATGGTACTCCGTCACAAACCACGTCTGTGTAGTCCATTATTTTGTCTTTTGTGTTGTTCTGTGGCATACTTTCCTGCCCTTGTAAGCGGCAGTAGAAAAGAAAATATGCAGATCTGTGGGGGCCCAGAGTTATGGAATGCAATGAGGGGTATCAAACTCTGTAGCTAGAACAGGAGGGTAAGTTTTGATAAAGCAGGAGGTCTGTTTATTAAAACATGTGCATCAAGGATTCCTGAACCGGACAGCAACAAAACAATAACATAAAACCTCAATCTTGAGTTTTCCATGAGAGACGCATTTCCCGTAGTTGGTATTGACACAGATTAACTAAGACTGATCGATATTAGTATTAATTGTGAAGTACAAACAGAAAAGGCAGATTAACTTCCCTTAAATGTTTGGAACTTTGCTTACATGAAGGTATCAAAGGGTTTGTCTCAGTCACCCCACAAGTGGGGCAAGTAAGTCCCTGCCAAACTGTCATGCTTAGGGCTATAGATGCTAGATCTGGGGAGAACCGATAAGACCAATTTTCTATTGTTATTCCATCCCACCTTTTCCTCCAAGGAGCTCAACAGGGAGGCCGACTTGGGCTCCACGCTGTGGGTGCCCAGTGCGTGGGTGCCGTGACATGATGGTGTCACAACGTGGTCATGGTATGACTGGTGCAAGCCCTGTGGCAGTCACTAGACCAGGGCCCGTGCCTCCGATGTGGGGCCTCACAGCAGAGACACAGGCCCTGGCCCAGTCAATGCTGTGGCGCCAGAGGTAAGGTGGCACACAGACATTTTCTAAACCTCCTTAGAGGTGGGCACTTATTTCCGGCACAGGTGGAGGAGTGGGATGGGGGAAGGGGAAGAGAAGAGAGTTGGAGTGGGCGGGCAGGATGGTGGCAGTGGAAAGTGGCTGTGGCAGCTCTTGCAGTGCGCAAGGAAGCCAGGGACTCGCCACAAAAAAAAATTGTGGGATGCAAGGTCCCAGGGAGTTTGTGCCTGTGGAGCTCAAGATGGGTACATGGTTCCTCTTCCTTGCCATTTTACCCTCACAACAACCTTGTGAGGTAGGCTAGGCAGAGGGTGAGTAACTGGGTGAGGTCACCAGCTGAACTTCATGGCTGAGTGGGAATTTGAACCCTAGTCTCCTGGGTCCTACTCCCAAGTATTCCTGACTACTACATCACTCTTGCAATATAAGGGCTGAGAGGGCAGTGTCTCTACCCATTTTCTCCATGTTATATATAATTTTATAAATTTATTTCATGTTTCTGCAAACTAATAAGCCCCAAAGCAACCTTTCTTTCCAGACGAGTCGTTCCATTCCCTGGATCAATTTGGTGGCTCTTTTCTTAACTTTCACTGACACAGTAACTTCCGTTTTGAGGTGATAAAACCAGAACTGTATACTGACAGCTAATAGTGACAACGGGGTTGTTGTTGTTTTTTTTTACAGTCGGTGTATAAATTTTATGAAATAAAAATAAGTACTTGCAAACAGCTTCAGCCGTAGTACTTCAGTTAATCCTCCGCTGCCTTTCCACAGCTCAAGCCATGCTCAAGGCAGCTTACAATAGGAAGGAAACCTAACTAAAACATAACAAAAGTAGTTATAAACAGGAAGTAAAACATTAAAACGCAACCAAAATGAGCAATTTACACATAAATCACAAGATCTAAAATAAAGGTATGAAAAATGGGGCTATTTTGTTATTGTTGATGTTTTTATTATGTACTTCATGGTTTTATGCTGTGAACTGCCCTGAGATCTATTAATCCAAATTTAATAAATAATAATATAGAAACAACAGTAACAATTCCCCCTCCAACATCCCAGCCTCAGTTTTCCTCCTGTGCAAAGGCTCCCCCGCCTCCAAAAACCCTCATTAGGGCATGTCATTTTAGGGGGTGAAACTAAATTTTGCAAATTTCTTCAGTAAGAGGTATTTAAAATACGTTTTGGGGTGTGAGGACTGCAAATATGCCATTGGGCAACATTTCGCTTGGGGGGGGGACGACTCCAAAAAAGTGCATAAACAGCTCTTGGAAAACCGAAGATTTTAAAGTTCACCTGAAAATGTCAGGTAATGCTGAAGAAGAAGAAGTAATAAAAGACAATATCACTAATATAGCTGCAATTACTTGGCAATTGTTTTTATTTATTTTTTTATAATATTTTTATTAGATTTCCATTTTATAATAATTAAACACATCCTCATTGTCCACTTCTTTCCCTCGTATGAGCCTGTTGACTTCCCTCCCTCCCACCTCATGGTTTTCAAAGTTAATTTTTTATATCACAGCATTAATGCATTTTCCAATTTACGTCCCGCTCATTCAAAACATCACAACTTTTAAATAAATATAAAAAGGTAGTAACAGTCATCTATTACAAGTCTTCTCACAACCCTGCTAATGTTGTCAATTGCTTACATTATGGTCCTTCAAATATTGTAGAGATTTACTCCTGACAGTAAGAGCTGTTCGTCAGTGGAATTTGCTACCAAGGAGTGTGGTGGAGTCTCCTTCTTTGGAGGTCTTTAAGCAGAGGCTTGACAGGCATATGTCAAGAATGCTTTGATGGTGTTTCCTGCTTGGCAGGGGGTTGGACTGGATGGCCCTTGTGGTCTCTTCCAACTCTATGATTCTATGATTCTACTCCAGTCTTTTTTGGAACGCTTGATCACGTATCTGAAGAAGTGTGCATGCACACGAAAGCTCATACCAAAATAAAAACTTAGTTGGTCTTTAAGGTGCTACTGAAGGAATTTTTTTATTTTACTTGATCACGTTGGTACTTGGCAATCGATTTTAAGTATTTCTGTGCCATTTTACACACATTTCGCTTACCAAGCAAAACCAAATTAAGTTATCTCTTTGGAATCCCCCAGTCGCGTTGCAACTTTCGGGCACCCCTCATTTATTTATTTTTTTGGCATTTCGACGTTGAAGGGTTCAGTAGCTGCGCGCTGCGTCGCTCGGCCATCGCATCCCTTCTCCTCCCTGAGCGAGCCCGGAGGATGCTGCCATGGCAACGGTTGCCGAGGGAACCGCGTCCCGCTCTGGGGCTCCGCGGACGGAAGCGCGAGGTAGGCGGCGTGGGGGTGCGGCCTAGTCCGGCCCTGCAGCCTTCCAGCCCCGGGACTTGCCTAGCCTTCCTCTGCCCCCAGGAAGGGAGTTGCGTGGGGAGACCCGGCCTAGGCCCAGAGAGAGGTGAGGATTGGCCGGGGGGGGGCAGAATTGCTGGGGAGCCTGGCAGCGACAGCTTCGGGTAGAGATTCCTGCCTTGCAAGGGGGCTGGACTAGATGACTCTGGGTGCCCCTCCAACTTACAAATGCATGCTACTAATAAAGGGGGAAGGAGAGAAAGAGAGAGAGATGCTGTTCTGCCCCACCCCACAAATGTCTATGACACCCTCCCCTCCAAAAAAAAAGGCATAAAGGGACACAAATCTCTTTGAACTTTTGATTGGGGACCTGATCTTAATGGAGGAGCAAACGTAAGAAAACCCACGAGGGAAGGTAACAGAAGCAGCTCAGTAACTTTTAATAAATACGTGGCTTGATTTTATTTCATATGCCTCAAAAAAAAGAGGGGAGCATGCGTATAAACTGCCCAAAACTTACAGAATGATACTCTTTTACATGCGATTTAAAGTCGCCTTAACTTTATTTGTGTGTGTCAACAGACTGTGTTTAAGTTTTGTAAGGGTGTGTTGGGGGTGTTCCGACTGATCTTGCGAATGCTTGTTGTTCAAAATCAATAAACATGGTTAAAAAATAAAAGGAAAGAATTAGGGGGTTAGATCTTGTTTTGTGGGTGGGAATAATAGGGGGTAAAAGATTTTTATAGATAAGTTGGAATATTTTGGGGTAAGGGGTAGAGATTAGTAGTTAAATAATAGTAATGTGAAGTGTGAAAGATTATTAGTAATAAAGAAGTTACAATTTAGAAAAAAGAATGTGATCTTAGATTTGGAAACTGCAGGAGTTATTGTAATATTTAAAACTGAAGAAGGGGGAATGTGGAAGTCCAAAATGCTTAGATTGGAAGCTATAGAGTTGAATTATTGTACTTTTACTTTTATTTTATTACCTGTAATTTTTTTCTTTACCTATTTTATTGCTATTGAGATGTGAAGAATTTTGGGGAATAAGATCTGTTGAAACTGTTTCGTATTTTTCCTTTTTTTGTATTTTTCTATGTTTTTTCTTTTTCTTTCACTCTGTTTATAAAATCCAATAAAATTATTTAAAAAATAAAATAAAATAAAAGGAAAGACTTAGACCTGGGTGGTGCCCAGGGAGCTATGCCTGCTTCTTCCCCTCCGCATTTGCATCCCCCCTCCTTTTCTATTGATAACATATAAATAAAGCTACAGGAAGGGCGATTTACATATTTGCCTGTCTCAAAGCTGATTCAGCTGTACCCACCCACTTTTACCAGGGATAAAGCCTTGTTTTCTTTCCCGCCTAAGGCATCTGTGGGTGGGTGTGACTTTTCATTTATGTTATTAAATGTGTGCGAGACACAAACATCACACCTTCGAGTTCTCTAGGCTTCAGTTGGCCTCCCTCAGAAGTGATACCCCTGTATAAGAACAGGCATGCATGTGTGAATGTTAGGATGCAGATGGCAGAAGAGAGTCAGGGGCCACACCTTCCCTTTCATGCTGCCAGCACTAGATTTAGAATGGTTCAGGAGGTTTCCCCTCACAGTGCGCTGAGCTGAGGGGCACAAAATAATAATAATAATAATAATAATAATAATAATCATAGGTATCTACTGTACCAAAATGAATTACTGTGCAAATAGGAAATATTAAGGGGGGGACCAATATTTTGTTTTATTAGCTGTTGTGTGATGCTTCCCCAGTTTATTGCATTATTCCCATTCTTGTGCTATTGGGCAACAAAAGTGGGACAAAAAATAAACGGAAACATTAGCATTATAAAAAGTTACAGAAGACCAGCAGGAAGTTGTGGGGCATTGTGTAGAACAGGGGTCAGCAAACTTTTTCACCAGGGGGCCGGTCCACTGTTCCTCAGACCTTGTGGGGGGCCAGACTGTATTTTTTTTGGGGGGGGGGGAATATGAACGAATTCCTATGCCCCATAAATAACCCAGAGATGCATTTTAAATAAAAGGAAACATTTTACTCATGTAAAAACATGCTGATTCCCAGATCGTTCACAGGCCGGATTTAGAAGGCGATTGGGCCGCATCCGGCCCCCGGGCCTTAGTTTGGGCATCCTTGCTGTAGAACCAAAGACATGCACTAATTGGAAATGAAACAATATACCCACCCCCCAAAACTTTGCAGGCACAAATACTGTATTATTGAAAATGCAATTGTGTATACCCCCCCCCCTGATATCATCATGATTACAATTCATCGTGAATGTACAATAAGAAGGGCATCCAGAGGGGGCACCGTGGTTATGGAGAGAGCTGTCTTGGAAGTGTTTTTGAGAGCATTATGATTCTGCATCTTCTCTCTTTGCTTGCCTTTCAGGAGTGAATAATGGAGCTGGATGAGGAAGTGAACGAAAATTTAAGGATGCAGCTTAAGGCTCTCCAGGAACAGCAGCAGAAGAGGATGCAAAACCTGATGGAGAAGAAGAAAGAAAAACAACAACAGAGCATGAAACAAAGCGAAAAGGGCAGTCAAGAGGAAACCTTTGGGGTCCAAGATAATCTCAGCTTGTACACTGTGGGCAGTGAGATGCCTAAGGAGGACATTAGCAAAAGGTATAGAGGTAACCCAGGCTCATTCATCAGGGAAATGTCAAAGGATGTGGTGGATGTCTGAGTGCAACGCAGCTTGCAGAAGAGGGGATACATAGGGTTAAAACAGATAGAATGGGGAACCTCCAGCTTCCCAGACTATCCCTTAAACCTCTTGAGCTGACCTTCCTATCTCTTTGTTGTGGAGCTAGAGCAGGGTGCCCCAGGACTGGGAATCAGAGGTGTCCGTCAGGGTCCCTCTACCCAGCCTTGGGACTCTTCCCAGATGACACCAACTCACCAGTCCTGCTTCCTGCCTTTCCTCAAGTGTCTGGGACATAGTTTATAGCTGTTCTGTATTTTCTCCCCCCACCCTCCCCAGGTTACTTGAAAATGAAAACGAACAGCTCCAGCAGCAGCTTCGAGAGACTGTAGATGAAAACGGCAGACTGCACAAAGTGCTCAAGGAGCGAGAATTTGAAATCAAGCAGCTGCACAAGAAGATTGAGGAAGAGAGGCTGGCCCTGATGGGTAAATGGAAATGCTTTGCACACACACCTGCCATTGTCTGTGTGACCTATTTGCAGGCTCCCTTACCTTCTATCAGGGCCGGGCCCACCCATGAGACAAAGTGAGGTGACTGCCTCAGGTGGCAGGATCCACAGGGGTAGCAGATCTCACCCACTGTTGCTGCTTCTTTCCGTAGGGACCTCGGGCGTCACGGGAGACGTCGCGGCCGCAAAAATAGTTGAGTTGGCAAAGCAGAACCGGCACATGACTGCGGAGGTTGAAAAGGAGAAAACCAAAGTGAAGCAGCTGAACAACAGAATCAAGGAGCTGGAAAAAGAGGTGAGGCTTCTGTTTCTGCTGAGAAGGTTTCGCCTCGCCTCCTCCGCATCTCCTCTCTCAGCAGGCAGCTAGGACCTTGCCAGTGGTTTCACCTATTTATCTACTTGCACTTTGACGTGCTTTTGAACTGCTAGGTTGGCAGGAGCAGGGACCAAGCAACAGGAGCTCACCCCATCACGGGGATTCAAGCCGCCAACCTTCTGATCGGCAAGCCCTGTACTGCACTTTGTTTTGTATTTTTATTGTCTCTATTGTATTAATTTGTTTGATTAATTCATTAAAACCAGAAGAATGAAATGCCACACAGACAGAGGCTCAAAGTTGAGGTATTTCACCAATGAGGCAATAAGAAACAGGTTGCTTGGTCCCTGCTCCTGCCAACCTAGCAGTTCAAAAGCACGTCAAAGTGCAAGTAGATAAATAGGTACCGCTACAGCGGGAAGGTAAATGGCGTTTCCATGTGCTGCTCTGGTTTGCCAGAAGCGGCTTTGTCATGCTGGCCACATGACCCAGAAGCTGTACGCCGGCTCCCTTGGTCAATAAAGCAAGATGAGCGCCGCACCCCAGAGTTGTCCGCGACTGGACCTAACGGTCAGGGGTCCCTTTAACCTTTACCTTTACTTAAGACCATTAGGAAAGCCACATTTTGCATTGCATTGTGGAGAAGGGAGCTTTGTGTGTCTTTATTTGTTGTATACAAGATAAAACCCCACCAAACAGCATAGAATTGTGGCTAGGGCAACCCAGTCAGATGGACGGGATACAAAAGCTTTTATTTTTGAATTTTTGGAGGTCTTCCAAGCCTTTGGCAGCATGTAATTTATTAGTTCTATTTTCAGCCAATCTAAACTCCACATACCACAGCAAAAGTTGCAAGTCCTGTAAGTTTTTCCATCTTTTTTTTAAATGTATTTTTATTTTAAAAATTCTTGGTTTACAAAAGTATGAGCAGTGTCTCTTTTTTTTTCCCAAGTAACATTTTTACAGATCAGTTTCATTTGTTGAGACAGTGTTACATGAGGAAGAAAAGGGGGAAGAGGAGGGGGGAAGGCGAGTGGGGCAGGGGCCGGTGGCGATGTTTCTATTTTACTTAATATATGTGTGGGGTTTTATGTCAGCGTCGCTTTTGCAGGTTCTCTGCTCTTTGCTTGTGTTCCTCTGGTGGTAAGAGAGGTTGGGGTTGTTCATTTGTGATTGGCTGTGGTGAGCTTTGTTTTCATGCGTGAGTGGGGCGGGTGGGTGTTTAGGATCAGGTTAGCCGTATTGATTCGTATGCTGTTGGTGGATTTTGTCGTTGTCTTGTTGGGCTGTGTATGTGATAAAGGGGAGCCATACCCAGGCTTTTCCATCTTGAGGCAATTGAGGTTCTAGCAACTGCCGACATCCAGTAAATTTCATTCTCATGTCTGCTTTGCAGGTGCTTGTGCAGTCAGTCATTCCCTCACCCTTTTTCCTTGATCTGCTTTGTAGTTGCACAGGAATGCTGGCATTTATCTAATTACGTGTATATGTGTGTGTGTATATATTCTAGTTACAAATGTCAGCTCTCAAGCCCCAATCACTTGAGGAGAAAGACAGTCAGCCTGCTCGTAAGACAACGGAAATGCCTCTGGTAAGAATGAACCACTCTGTTTTCTCAACGTAGTAATGAAAATAATAATAATAATGTTGTTGTTTAGTCGTTTAGTCGTGTCCGACTCTTTGTGACCCCATGGACCATAGCACTAGGGCGTGTTGAATTTTCCATCTTTAAAAATCCTGATTTGAGGGGTGTTAAAAAGTTGTGGTATGATGAGGTAATTTGAAATCTATTTTGGTTCCTTGTAAATCTTGAGGTCTTGCTTGGTAAATCTCTATGTGAAAAGTTCCTACTTTTTAACATTTTTAAAATTTTCCTGTCATTTATAAACATATAGGTTATTCCCCAATTTTGATGAAAACAGATGTTGATAAGTGCCTAAAATTGATTACAAGATACTGTGGTACCTTGCAAGATGAAATTAATTTGTTCTGCAAGTCACTTCGTATAGCAAAAAACTCAGCTTGCAAAGCATGGTTTAAAATTTTCCCTGTTTACCCGGTCTACCCATTTAGTTAATGCATTCCTATTTGTCTTGCGAAGCGCGGTCATAGGAAACTTTGTCTTGCGAGTCGCCTCGCGCAACGCAAAAAGCTTTCATCTTGAGAGTTTTTCGTTGCATGAGGTATTCGTCTTGTGGGGTACCACTGTATTGTAGTTCTCTTATATGTATTGTAGTTATCTGTACTATTAATATTCATATTATACAACAGTATGTGATATCTTTTTTGCTTTCTACCACCAGTCCACCCACTGAGGTTGTTGGGGTTTCAAAGCCGAAATGCTCTGACAAGTAGATTTCTCATCTATCCGAGATAGACAAAATGGGGTGGCATGAGGACATCTAACCAGCCCTAGCAATTGTCTTCTGTGTTGCATTGGAGACTAGGGGCTGGGGTCTTGCTTGAATATGTTACAGAGCATCTCTGGTACCAGAACAATTGTGTGGTCATCAAAGGAGCTGGGATCCCAACCCACCAACATCATTTTATTATACTATACTATATTCTATATATACATATACTATTTTCAGCAGAGAATTGTCTCCTTTTGTTGCTCACTCCCACCCTTTGCAAACAGAATTTTATTCCCATGAAGGAGAAAAGCATGTTTTCTTTGAAGAATAGCTATGATGATAAACACGATAAGGAAGTCTATGCAGAGGACTGGATAAACTACTTGGAGGTGTTAAAAATACACTGTAAAGTAGAGCTACCAAAGTTCAGTCGAGTGACGGTCTTTCCTTATTGGATAAATTGGGGGTGCAAAAACAGCATTCTGATAGTGTAGGATTAAGGCTGTTGGGCAGGCACCCAATCTTAAGATAAGGATTGCCACATTTTAAGAAAGACAAGATTTTAGTTCCTTCAATAGTAGCATGGATAATAAGCATTATGGTAACCCTTCTATCACAGTGATGGAAGGATGGAAATACTATATATTCTCCTGCTTCAGAACCATTAAATGAACAAAAGTCTTGACCTGCATGGAATATGGTTTCACTAAGTCTGACACCATCTTTGTGAGGATCAAGAGCAGGCCTTTAGAGTCTACAGGAATCAAATTTTAACAGTGTACACTTCTTTTGAAGAGCATGGTCCAGGGGGCTTCTGCCAGTGGCTCTCCTACTCAGATGTGGGCCCTCAGCAGATACATGATCATGTGACACCAGCCCTTGAAGTTGTTAATTTATTATTCTTTTTTTACTATAATAGGACGTTATAAGATAAAGCAGGCGTCCCCAAACTTTGGCCCTCCAGATGTTTTGGACTACAGCCCCCATCATCCCTGATCATTGGTCCTGTTAGCTAGGGATCATGGGAGTTGTAGGCAAAACATCTGGAGGGCCGCAGTTTGGGGATGCCTAAGATAAAGTAATGATATGTTGTTACAGCTGGAAACAAAATTTCTTTATATTTTCGCTTGTATAAAATGATTAAAAACTTTAACTTCGCTTCAAAATGCGAGTTTTTGGCTTTTTTTTAGTGTATTTCAAACAGATCCAAATTTACCAAGCTAAACATCAACCAATCATAAAAATAATTGCAGATTTGGATTCCTCATGTGCAATAACATATTTTTAGAACCCCTCATTGAGCAAATTCAAAAAAAAATTTTTTTAGTCCTTAAATGACACGCCCTACCATAGCACGCCAGGCACTACTGTCTTCCACTGCCTCCCGCAGTTTGGTCAGACTCATGTTCGTAGCTTCGAGAACACTGGCCAACCATCTCGTCCTCTGTCGTCCCCTTCTCCTAGTGCCCTCCATCTTTCCCAACATCAGGGTCTTTTCCAGGGAGTCTTCTCTTCTCATGAGGTGGCCAAAGTATTGGAGCCTCAGCTTCACGATCTGTCCTTCCAGTGAGCACTCAGGGCTGATTTCCTTCAGAATGGATAGGTTTGATCTTCTTGCAGTCCATGGGACTCTCAAGAGTCTCCTCCAGCACCAGAATTCAAAAGCATCAATTCTTCGGCGATCAGCCTTCTTGATGGTCCAGCTCTCACTTCCATACATCACTACTGGGAAAACCATAGCTTTAACTATACGGACCTTTGTTGGCAAGGTGATGTCTCTGCTTTTTAAGATGCTGTCTAGGGTTTGTCATTGCTTTTCTCCCAAGAAGGAGGCGTCTTTTAATTTCGTGACTGCTGTCACCATCTGCAGTGATCATGGAACCCAAGAAAGTAAAACCTCTCACTGCCTCCATTTCTTCCCCTTCTATTTGCCAGGAGGTGATGGGACCAGTGGCCATGATCTTAGTTTTTTTGATGTTGAGCTTCAGACCATATTTTGCGCTCTCCTCTTTCACCCTCATTAAAAGGTTCTTTAATTCCTCCTCACTTTCTGCCATCAAGGTTGTGTCATCAGCATATCTGAGGTTGTTGATATTTCTTCCGGCCATCTTAATTCCGGCTTGGGATTCATCCAGTCCAGCCTTTCACATGATGAATTCTGCATATAAGTTAAATAAGCAGGGAGACAATATACAACCTTGTTGTACTCCTTCCCAATTTTGAACCAATCAGTTGTTCCATATCCAGTTCTAACTGTAGCTTCTTTTCCCACATAGAGATTTCTCAGGAAACAGATGAGGTGATCAGGCACTCCCATTTCTTTAATAACTTGCCATAGTTTGCTGTGGTCGACATATACATATTCAAATATTCTTGTGGGAAGGAGCGTTAAGTGTTTTGTTTTTGTTTTAACTATTTATTTTGCGTTTTTATCTTGTGAACTGCCCTGAGATAGAATCATGGAATCTTAGAGTCAGAAGGGACCCAAGAGTCATCTAGTCCAACCCCCTGCAATGCAGGAATCTCAGCTAAAGCATCCGTGACTGATGGCCATCCAGCCTCTGCTTGAAAACCTCCAAGGAGGGAGAATCCACCACCTCTCATGTTGGATATTCATATAATTGGTGGTGTATAAATTCGAAAGCACGTTAAAATGCAAGTAGATAAATAGGAACCGCTACAGCGGGAAGGTAAACGGCGTTTCCATGTGCTGCTCTGGTTTGCCAGAAGCGGCTTTGTCATGCTGGCCACATGACCTGGAAGCTATACGCCGGCTCCCTCGGCCAATAATGCGAGATGAGCGCGCAACCCCAGAGTCGGTCACGACTGGACCTAATGGTCAGGGGTCCCTTTACCTTTACCTATAAATGGAAATACAGTGGCACCTCGGACGTTGAATGGAAACCGTTCCGGAAGTCCATTCGACTTCTGAAAACATTTGGAAACCAAGGTGCGGCTTCTGATTGGCTGCAGGTAGCTCCTGCAGCCAACCGGAAGCAGTGTTGACGTTCAGGTTCCAAATAATGTTTCATTTGCAAACCTGAACACTCACCTCCCAGTCTGCGGCGTTCGGGAGCCAAAATGTTCGACTCTCAAGGCGTTCGGGATCCAAGGTACAACTGTAAATAAACAAACAATGCCTTGTGTAACGTGCCATTTGTTCTTCATGCGTACTAATTGAAAAACACCCCTTTCTCTTGAATCTCGAGAGCCCAGAGATGAAAGCCTTGCAAGAAAAGTTAACAGCAGCCAACTTCAAAGTGTCTGAACTTCGCAACCAGCTCCAGACCACAAAGCAGGAACTGAAGACGACACAGAAGGTAGGATCTTCTGTTAGTTTGCATTTCTTAGTGCAGAATTTATTGATCTGATGTGTAGATCTTCTAGAACTCTTAAGCATCCCATTGCTTTTCCCCACTAGAGACCTTCATGATGCTTGGGCCTAACAGTTACAGCCATCCAACAAGCAATTCAGATCAGTGAGGTCACCCTCATTGACCCACCCCTAAGGTCACTTTCAGGGTATACATTATCTGCCAGTATTAGCTGTCCTCTCCTTGAACATGGGAGGTGTCCTGGGCTGGTTTAGTGACGTATGTGGCAGCAGGAGCTGAAGAAACAGAACAGCTGTCCTAGGACAGTGGGTACTTCAGATTTTTCTGGAGTGACATTGCCTCAGCTGTGTTTCTGAGTTGTATGCAGCAGCCTGGCAAAACAACTCACAAAACACCTGTGTGAAAAAATGCCACTTCAATTATTTTAACAGAAAAATGGAGTATAAATAATAAGCTTTAAAAACATGGAGCCAGAAGCTAATTCGGGCTCCTCTTACGGTCTTAAGAAAGATTTTGGAAAAGGCACTTTCTGCAACACATTAGCTAAGAACTTGAACCTGGGTTTGTATATTTTCTCCTCCTGCCCAGTCCATTTTCCTTTTGTGTCGTGTCTTTTCGATTGTAAGCCTGATAGCAGGGACTGTCCTTTACACACACACACACACACACACACTATTTTTAGGCTGCTTTGAGGAGCTTTATTTCGCTGAAGAGCAAGATTTTTAAAAAGGTTAAATAAAATAAATGATAAATCGAAACCTTTGATTCCCATGACATAATCATGTTCTGTATCTGGTTTTCAGCTTTTAGCCAGTGAAGTTGGAGAAGACGTCAACATTCAAAATCTGTTGTCCACCCCTGGCACCTGGCGTGGGCGGGCTCAGCAGATCCTGGTCCTACAAGGGAAAGTGAGTCAATGGTCTTTATTCCCCCGCTCTTCTGAACATTGCATGGCAGAGTCGGACCGATTATTGCAGAATTTCAACTGGCCATTTGCACGCGCAGATCTGGTCCATTGCCAGTCGATTAGCAGGGTTGCAGAGCACATGCCTTGCATGCAAAATGTTCCCGGTTCAATCCCTGGCATCTCCAGGTAAGTCTGAGAGGCGCCCTCCTCCGAAACTCTGGAGAGCAGGTGCCTGTTGTAAATACTGTTCCACCAGGTGGACCAAGACAGATCCTTCTTTTCCCCTGCTTGCCGATCAGATTTTTAGTGGGACCCCCCTCTCACCCCTTTTGCACTCCTCCCGTGTCAACACTAACATACAGCTGACTGCTTCTGTTACATTCTGCTTCGGTGATTTATTCATTTTTGCTGCAAGCCTCTGCCACTGAAAAGGAATAATCGGTTGCCTGTTTGGCAGGGAAATGAATGCATTTTGAAATACAGTGGTACCTTGGTTCCCAAACGGCTTAGTTGTCAAACAATTCAGAACCCGAATGCGGCAAACCCAGAAGTAAGTGTTCCGGTTTGCGAACTTTTTTCCGGAAGCCGAACGTGCTCCTTTGGAGTGCTGCGCTTCTGATTTGAGTGCCACACTTCCGTTTTGAGTGCTATGCTGAGGTCTCGAGCACCCACGCAACACGGAGGTGATATTTGGAGCTTATATTTGGCGCTTTTGTTTTCGCTATTGATTTTGCGTTTTTGCTTTGGGGGCTTTTTGGTGTATTCGTTTTTGTGACTGTGTGGAGCCCAGTTCAATGGTCTCACTAGATGGTAAAATTCATGTTAAATTGCTGTTTTAGGGGTTGTTTTTAAAAGTCTGGAACGGATTAATCCATATTGCATTGCTTTCTATGGGAAAGCACACCTTGGTTTTGGAACGCTTTGGTTTTGGAACAGACTTCCGGAACGGATTAAGTTTGAGAACCAAGGTACCACTGTATGAATATTTAGCTTGATTTTTATTGTATTGTATTGTATTTGCATTTCTTTTGTATGTTAGCCACCTTGGGGTGCCTTTTTTGGCTGAAAAGCGGCATGTAAATAAATCATAACATAACCTTTCTGATGGGCATGGAAGAGATCTCAAAGTGAGCTAACTTAGCACAGGCAAGGAACTGACAGATAAGCCTTGAGTCTCAGTTTGGCCTGGACTGAGCAAGTCTATAGGCTACAGTAGATCGGCTCCATGGAAAAGGTCTATGAGTTACCATTTTGCTGACTGGGGTCAATTTATAATCTGCCCAAGAGAGCAGGCTATTTGCCAGCTTGCTATCTGCATCTTAGATACCCTACTGCCATTTTCATTCCCCAAGTTGGCAAGGCTGACTTGATAACGACAAGGAACTGTCATCGATCCCAGTCCTGTGGAACTCTCCGCCACTAGAGATTCAGCAGGCGCCTTCTGTGCCAACTTTTAAACACCCGCTGAAAACTTTTCTATTCCACCAGACCTACGCAGGCAATGAAGAATACATCTTTCCTTGATGGTTAATTGCATGGGTGTAGCTTGGGGGGGGGGGCAGCTGCCCCCTCCAAATCAAGTAAATAAATAAAAATACTTAGCTAAAAGTAGAAATTTTAGAAAGATTTTGACAGGTTTTTCTGAACACTTGTGGTCAACAGAACGTAATTTAAAACAACTGTTGTTGAGACGTTTCATTCGGAATCTGCCAGACAGAGGCTGATGGCATGTGGGTGTCCTGCCCCCCTCCAACATAAATTCTGGCTACACCCATGGTTAATTGATGCCTGTTTTTAACTGCCTTTATACTCTTTTTACTGTGTTTTTGTTGCAAACCATTTTGATTTTTTAAAAAAATGAAACAGCGGTATCTAAAATATTTTTTTAATGAATTAATAAGTGGATCAGTTTTTACACAGCTAAGCAACACTTGCAAGGGTGCGCATTTCCCACTTCCTCCTCAGGTCAAAGGCCTGGAAACGATGCCTTATGAGGAACGGCTTAGGGAGCTGGGTATGTTTAGCCTGGAGAAGAGAAGGTTAAGGGGTGATATGATGGCCATGTTCAAATATATAAAAGGATGTCATATAGAGGAGGGAGAAAGGTTGTTTTCTGCTGCTCCAGAGAAGCGGACACGGAGCAATGGATTCAAACTACAAGAAAGAAGATTCCACCTAAACATTAGGAAGAACTTCCTGACAGTAAGAGCTGTTCGGCAGTGGAATTTGCTACCAAGGAGTGTGGTGGACTCTCCTTCTTTGGAGGTCTTTAAGCAGAGGCTTGACAGCCATATGTAAAGAATGCTTTGATGGTGTTTCCTGCTCGGCAGGGGGTTGGACTGGATGGCCCTTGTGGTCTCTTCCAACTCTACGATTCTATGATTCTAGGTCCGGGAACTAGAGAGCCAGCTGGGCCACACCAGAAGCCGGTTGTCCGAGAGCAGCACTGAGGAAGAGACTGTAAGCCTGAAGGAATCGAGGAAGACATCTGCCCAAAAAAAGAACCTGCAGAGGATTCGTAGCTTGGAAAAAGAAAAGAAAGAAACTCTAGAGGTGAGGAAGTAAGGCTAGAAACCCTTTTGCAGGAGGCAGGGGATCTGGGATCTGAGGCCTGGGCTTCCTGATTGCTTTGTTTGGTTTGTTTGTTTGTTTGTTTTTGAGACAGACACCGCTGGATTTAAGGACACAGGGTCCCATTGCTCTCTGATTATATCATAGCCTGTGGTCCCTCGCCAGGCCCTCATTCTCAGCCTAACCTACCTCACAAGGTTGTTATGTTGAGGTTGTAGATTTTCCTTCCTTGGAGGTTTTTAAGCAGAGGTTGGATGGTCATCTGTCATGGATGTTTTAGTTGAGATTCCTGCATTGCAGGGGGTTGGACTAGATGACCCTTGGGGTCCCTTCTGACTCTACAATTTTATTATTCTATGATACAGTCATACCTCGGGTTACGGGAGCTTCAGGTTGCGTGATTTCGGGTTGCGCACCGCGCCAAACCCAGAAGTCCCAGAACAGCTTACTTCTGGGTTTGGGCGTTCGCGCATGCGCAAATACACTAAATCATGCTTTGCGCATGCGCAGAAGCGCCGAATCACAACCCGCGCATACGCAGATGCGCCGCCGTAGGTTGCGAACGCTGCGGGTTGCAAACGTGCCTCCCACACGGATCACGTTCGCAACTCGAGTGTCCACTGTATGTGCCACCTCAAGCTCCTTGGAAAAAAAGGTGGACTACATGATCCATACCATATTTTTCTGTGTATAAGATTATATTTCCCTCCAATTTTTTTTTAAGTTTAAAATTGGGGGTCACCTTGTACACGGAATGTTGCAATTACTGTGAATATATAAATAAATACATGCCACCATCCATATTCTCCCCCCCCCCAGCCTCCCCTCAATATTGGCTTCACGATAAACCCTGGTCTGGTACTCCCCCGCCCCCAGCAGCCCACACTCCGGACATTGTCCCCAGCGTTCGAATCTGCCGGCGCTCGTGGAGTAAATATGGTACATACCGCTCTCTCTCAGGAGACTAGGGCCCAGCGGGAGTTATCATCTTTTCGTGGGGTCTGCAAGACGGCGCTGTTCCGCTTGGCCTTTGGACTGACTCAGTCTGACCCCGGTGTTACCCTCCCCTAAGGCTTTATCCTACAGATATTTAAATGAGGTTGCACTTGTAGATTCCTAATTTTAAAAATTGAATTTTAACATTGTATTTAATCTGCATTTTAATTGAATTGTTTCTTTTATGCTTGCTTTGATATTCTTGTTGTTAGCCGCCCTGAGCCTGGTCTTGACTGGGAAGGGCGGGGTATAAATAAAATTATTATTATTATTAATACTGATGGGACGCGGGTGGCGCTGTGGTCTAAACCAGTGCTCGCTAACCTTTTTATCGCCACAGACCAGTCAACGTTTGATAATTTTACTGCAGCCCACTGAGGGGGGGACGGACGTTGATTGTTTATATTTTATTTAGATTGTTTTGATTTAATAATTTTAATTTAATTGTATTTAATGTTCCTTGGGCGGCCCGGTACCAATTGATCCAAGGACCGCGGTACCGGTTCGTGGCCCGGGGGTTGAGGACCACTGGTCTAAACCACTGAGCCTAGGGCTTGCCGATCGGAAGGTCGGTGGTTCGAATCCCAGCGGCGCGGTGAGCTCCCGTTGTTCGGTCCCAGCTCCTGCCCACCTAGCAGTTTGAAGGCACATCAAAGTGCAAGTAGATAAATAGGTACCGCTCCGGCGGGAAGGTAAACGGCGTTTCCGTGCCCTGCTCTGGTTCGCCAGAAGTGGCTCGGTCATGCTGGCCACATGACCTGGAAAAACTGTCTGGGGACAAACGTCAGCTCCCTTGGCCTGTAAAGCGAGATGAGTGTGCAACTCCAGAGTCGTATTTACCATAAATACTGAGACCAAAGTGCAACACACAGGGGGGGGGGCTGGATCTGCAGCTACGGTGGATTTACACTGAGCTGACAGGAGCAGCCGCCATGACACAGCTCGCCTCACTGTTTGATGTTTAAATATACAGTACTAAATATGCCGGTGTTTTGAACATTTAATAAAATATCAAAGTTGTTCTGTTTGGTGTTTAAAATATTTATTTCTTAATTTTGGGCTTAAAAAATGGGGGGCGTCTTATACATGGGGGCATCTTATACACAGGAAAAATACGGTTAATAAATTCCCTACCGTTTCAAGCCTGAACTTTTTAAAATCTGCTTAATTGCAGAAACTTACAGGGGAACATAACACCCTCCTGAAGGATTATGAAGAGCTGAAAAAGAAGTTGGACAGCTCCAAAGCTCGGAACAAAGTCTTGTCTCACGAAGTGAAAACCCTGAAGGAGCAGATCTCGACCCTGCTGGACAAAGGGAAGCACGATGACGAACTCGTTGACGCTTTGCTGGTACGATCTGGCTGTTCCACACCCGAGGGGTTTGGCAACAGCTACTGCTCAAGGCTATTTCAACTTCCAGAATGCTACCAGTATCTGCGTAGCTCAGTTGGTAGAGCGTGAGACTCTTAATCTCAGGGTCGTGGGTTCGAGCACCGCAATGGGCAAAAGATTCCTGCATTGCAAGGTGTTAGAATATAAGGCCCTTGTGTTCCCTTCCAATTCTATCATTCTAGGATTGCCTCTACATATCTTATAGGTCACCTTTGGTTTCCCTGGGCAAGATAAAGTGACTAACAAATTTAATAAATAATAATAATAATAATCCTAAAGAAGCAGGCCAGGTGTGTGTACATGTGTGTTTGTGCCCTATCTAGTGCCACTTTAATCATGTTAATTGGTAGACTCGTCAACTAAACACTTCTGCTCATTAATTGATGAGAGCTGAAAGTCAAAGAGTATGCCTGTTTTCGAATCAATTTTCGTTCTGGCTCGTTTAACATATTAAAGAATACAAATCAAAATATAGTGGTACCTCAGGTTACAAACGCTTCAGGTTACAAACTCCACTAACCCAGAAATAGTACCTCAGGTTAAGAACTTTGCTTCAGGATGAGAACAGAAATCGTGCTCCGGCGGCAGTGGGAGGCCCCGTTAGCTAAAGTGGTGCTTCAGGTTAAAAACAGGTTAAGAACGGACCTCCGGAATGAATTAAGTTCTTAACCAGCAGTACCACCGTATGACCTTAGCTTGCTTTATACCGAGATACATCCCTTGTTCCATCTAGCTCAGTATTTTTAAAGTGTGTGTGTGTGTGTGTGTGTGTGTGTGTGTAGTACAGTGGAACCTCGGTTTATGAACACCTCGGTTTATGAATTTTCGGTTTATGAACGCCGCGGACCCATCTGGAACGGATTAATTCATTTTCCATTACTTTCAATGGGAAAGTTTGCTTCAGTTTATGAACGCTTCAGTTTATGAACAGACTTCCGGAACCAATTACACTCATGCTTCAGTTTATGAACGCTTCAGTTTAAGTACTCCGCGGACCCATCTGGAACGGATTAATCCACTTTCCATTACTTTCAATGGGAAAGTTCGCTTCAGTTTATGAACGCTTCAGTTTATGAACAGACTTCCGGAACCAATTGTGTTCATAAACCGAGGTACCACTGTACTGGTTTTACAGTGTTTTATACATTTTAACTTTAACCATTTCAAACATTTAAGTAAAAGGGTTTTTTTTAAACCTTCGGACCTCCTTCCCTCCCTCCATGGGTTCCATATTTAAAATTAAATTTTCTGCATCTTTTACCATTATCCATCTGTTATATATCCATAGTTACCATAGTTAATTCCACATCACAAGTGTCGTTACACCCCTGCCAATGATTTTAACCATTTACAGTGGTCTTTTAAATAAATTAAGAATTTACTCCAGTCTTTAAAAAATACTTGATTTTCCTGGTTTCTGATCTTCCCCATCAGCTTCGCCATCTCTGCTTATTCCATCAGTTTCGTCTGCCATTCTTCTTTTGTCGGTACTTCTCCTTCCTTCCATCTCTGGGCTAGTAGCATTCTCGCTGCCGTCCATCTAGCTCAGTATTGTCCACACAGACCAGCATCAGCATTCTAGGGTTTCAGATGAGGGACATTCCCAGCCTTACCTGAAACTGTCGGACTTTCTCCATGTAGAGTAGATGTGCTTCCATTGCGCTATAATAGCCCTTCCCGTAATAAAGTTAATAATTTGTGCCAGAGGTACATGTTGGCCTTTCAGGTACATCACAGAAGTCAGCCTCGTGTTGCTCTGTCAACTGTACTGGCCTCCGGCAAGAACACCCTTGTGCAAATTAATTGAAACAAAGCATGCTTTCTATTTTACTCGTAATCCTGTACTCAAAACAAACACGAAAAGTCACTTGGTGGTGTCGGAAGCCTGCAGCCAACAGAAGGAAGGATGTGCTCGCCACAATATATTCAGGTTCTACGAAAGAGTTATTCCAGAGCTGGAAAAGAAGTATCCTGACAGTACCAGGATATTGCAGCAGGACCTAACCCCCTGTCACACATTAAAAGCAGTGAAGAAATTCATGACAGAGCAGCAAATACAGGTACTTTGATGGGCCAGGGAATTCCCCGGATGTAAATCCCATTGAGAATTTGTGGGCTATATGCAAAAGTCGCCTCCATGCTGTAGACTGTACGACTATGGAGAAGCTCATTCAGGCGCTAATTCAAGCTTGGTACAGGGATCCGAAAATCAACAGTGACTGTCCGAAACTAGTAGACTCCATGCCAACCCATGTTCAAATGCTGCTTAAAAATTGCGGAGGTCATATCCGTTACTCATGTACGTATATGTGAGTTTTGTACATGTATATGTGAGCTTTGTGCAATAAACTACATTGCTTCAATTAATTTGCACATGGGTGTACCTTTAGGGGTCAAACGCCACCTTCACCCGCGTTTAATGGTGCATGTGTGCAAACCCCGTGCCTTTTCCGCTTCCGCAGAGCCAGCAGAAGGAGATGCAAGCCATCTTGAAGAACCTGAGCCAGCAGGATGAGAGGACCAAGGAATCCCACCAGAACCTGGAGCAGCAGCTGAGTGTTGAGGTCCAGAAGCAAAACTGCCTCATCGAGCAGCTTAAGCAGATGGTCGCCGAGAGAGAGGCCAGGGTGAAAGAATTGGAGGAGGAGGTCCAGCAGTTCACTTCGCAGGTAAACCAGATCGGATCACTTAATATCAGAGAGCAAGCCGGCCAGGAAATCGCACAGTTCAAATCTGGAGTTAACTATTAGCAAAACACGATCTTCACAGGAGGCTTGGCTGAGTTTCCAGCTTAGTGAGCTCAGCAGCTTGTGGACCTTACAGGCTGGCTGGTTTTATGTCTGTCCCGGGAAAACTGGTGGAAAGTATTGTTGAATATACAGTAACCAAGTACAGTCGTACCTTAGAAGTTGAACGGAACCCGTTACGGAAGTCCGTTCGACTTCCAAAACGTTTGGAAGACAAAGCGCAACTTCTGATTGGCTGCAGGAAGTGCATGCGGCCAACCGGACGCCGCAGAAGCCCCCTCGGACGTTCGGCTTCCAAAAATAGTTTGCAAACCGGAACAGCGACTTCTAGGTTTGTGGCGTTCGGGAGCCAAAACGTTCAAGAACTAAGCTGTTCAAAAACCAAGGTACAACTGTATACAGTGGTACCTTGGTTTAAGAACAGCTTAGTTTATGAACAACTTGGATTAAGAACGCTGCAAACCTGGAAGCAGGTGTTTTGGTTTGTCAACTTTGCCTTGGAAGCAGAACATGTTCCGCTTCCTGTTGAGTGTAAATTGAGTCCCCCGCTGCTATGGAAAAGCACACCTTGGTTTAAGAATGCTTTGGTTTAAGAATGGACTTCTGGAACGGATCAAGTTCTAGAAGAACAAGCCTTGCTGAAGCAGCCAGCATGGCTTCTGCAAGGGCAAGTCCTGTCTCACGAACCTATTAGCTTTCTTTGATAGCGTTAACAGGCATAGATAGACAAAGGTGAATGGCAACACTTATGTGTGCGTGAATGCAGATTCAGTGAGGACTGTGACTCTCAACGGTTAGTATTAAGGTGAGGCAAACTAGCTTTGTTTTTTTCTGTTTTGCAATTACCAAAAGTATCTCTACACCATGTGCCTTTTCTTAACTGGCTTTTATTGGTATTGGGTTCTTTTGAATAAAAGTATTGTGTTTATCCTGGTGTGGGTTCTGAATCTGCCTGCTTGATTCTATGCTACTGAGTAAATTGCGAGAAAAAACAGCGAGTGGCCTGTTTGGCTCTTGTCTTTGTGAATCCCAAGGGTGTCCAAAGGCAGCCTGTGTTTCCCCTGGCAGGTGCGGTGGTGAGAATGTCAGACTAGGAACTGGGAAGCCAGGGTTCAAATCCCCACTCGACCATGAAGCTCACTGGGTGACCTTGGGGGACAGTCACTGCCTCTCAGCATAGCCTACCTTACAGGGTTGCTGTGAAGATTAAATGAGGGAGAGAACCATGTACGCCACTTGGAGTCCCTTTCAGAAAAAAAATGGAGGGATATAAATGCAATAAATAATATTAGTACTGCCTGGCAGGTTTGGTTTTCAGCCTACTCATTTTTCGTACAGCATTCCTCACACCAAAGGAATTCCTGTGAGGTTTAGGTCTAAGGACACTCAAGAGAGAGAATCCATTACTTGGTGGCAGAAGTGAGATGGAAAAATCCTTCCCACAAACAGATTCTGGTTGGGTCGCCAATGGGCCTGTGATAACATGCTTTCAATGTGTATTGTGGATGTGACTGTTGTCTATGAAACTGGATGAAAGAAATGGGACATTTGAAACCACCCAAGGGGATGAAAGGAAAGAGGAGATGGGGAGCGGGGAATCGACCTCGTTGCGCTCAAAATGTGTAGTAAAGTCTGACTTGGTTGATGTCTTACACCAGCACCATCGAAAAGAGGAAAGCAGTCCAGACTCTCTCTCTACACTGTCAGCCGAATCTTTGGAAGAAGGGAATAGTTCGTCAGGATCCCGGAGGGATGACCTTGTTGGAAGTGATAGCTCTGTGAGGTAAAAACAACCACCACCACCAAAACACTTTTAAATCCTCAGTTTATAGGAATACAGCTGCCTGTCAGAATAAAGCAGGCATCCCCAAACTTCGGCTCTCCAGATGTTTTGGACTACAATTCCCATCTTCCCTGACCGCTAGTCCTGTTACGTAGGGATCATGGGAGTTGTAGGCCAAAACATCTGGAGGGCCGCAGTTTGGGGATGCCTGGAATAAAGTGTTCGGAGGACTTTGGCAGTTTGGTCACAGTTTGTGGAAATTGCTTCAGAAGCTAGGCATTTGGGGTCATGGGGTCCCAAAAAGGACTACTGGGGCAGCCACACTTATTTTGCAAGCCTACTATGCAGCTGACACTCATCAAGCAAATCTTCACAATTAAGATGATTTCCTGGCATTTCTTCCGGGAAGTCAGTCATCAGGAGAGCAGGGACTTAAGCCCAGATTCCCACAACCTGGTGTTTTCCAAAAGCTTTGGACTACAGCTCCCATCAGCCCCAGCCAGCGTGCTGGGAATTGTACTCCCGAAACATTTTGAGGGCACCATATTAGGGAAGGCTGCCTGTTTGGCCCAGTATGGCAAGCTCCTTCTGAATCCCATACACAGTTGTACCTCGGAAGTCGAACAGAATCTGTTCCGGAAATCCGTTTGACTTCCGAAATGTTTGACTTCCAAAGTGCGGCTTATGATTGGCCGCAGGAAGCTCCTGCAGCCAATCGGAAGCCCCATCGGATTTTCGGCTTCCAAAAGAACGTTCGGAAACCCGAAGAATCACTTCCAGTTTTTGAACATTTGGGAGCTGAAACGTTTGACTCCCACGGCGTTCGGGAGCCGAGGTATGACTGTATTCCAATCTGATAGATCTGACTGACTATTCAAATCTTCAATCAAGCCCTCGATCCGGAGGCGAAGTTCTTAATGGCTTCAGCTCAGCCCAACTCTGACATCCCGTCTCCAGCAGTGGGTCATATATAGGGTAGTTTATACAATCAGGATAGTACCTTGACACCTTTTTCCCCAAAGAGGTGTTTTTTTCAGGGGAATGGCAGGCAGCCATTTGACATGTGCAGTTTCTCCTTGCCAGAGGGAGCTGGAATGAAATCGGCAACCTTTGAACAGACAAGGAATTTCCAGGGAATCTCTCAGCCCTTTGTATACTGCCTCAGATTATTCACAGGCGCCTGTGTAGTTTGAGACAATCCTTTCCATCCAGTCTTACAAACCAGAGACTTTTATATCTATGCGGCTAGGACTTATCCCAGTCTGACAAAGAAGTTAGCAGGGCATTTCAGTTCAATCAGGGAGTCTTCTATTTCTTTACTTCTTCTCACCTTTGCTTAATAATCCCATAAGCAAATAATTCAGAGTTTGAGAAGGGATTGCTGGTCCAGGGAAACAGGTGATGAATAAACCCTTCTGTGTGCATTGTTCCAAAGTTAGTTTCTGCTGGAGGGCAGTAGTGTGTTGTGTAATGCCTCACCAGCCGGTTCATTTATGGAGAATTCAGATTTTATTTCTACCCGGCTGTGTCCATTAGCCTAGTTCTCACTGAGACAGATAATCCTGCGTGAGGGAATATACCACTTCAGCTGCTTGGAGGCTTTCGTGATCGGGTGGTCCTTAATACCAACAAATTTCATTGCACACATCAGAGAGATTTTCTCGCCTTGACATTCCAATATTTCACGTGCAAGAAATCCTTTTGCACTAGAGGAGCATTTGCTGTGATACCTACCCCCAGCTGTACTCCGCAGTGGTACATCCCAGACGCAAGCTTTCTGCCTCAGTGAGAGAACTAAATTGTAGGTAAAGGTAAAGGGACCCCTGACCATTAGGTCCAGTCGTGACCGACTCTGGGGTTACGCGCTCATCTCGCATTCTTGCCCGACGGAGCCGGCGTACAGCTTCCTGGTCATGTGGCCAGCATGACAAAGCTGCTTCTGGCGAACCAGAGCAGCACATAGAAACGCCGTTTACCTTCCCGCTGTAGCGGTTCCTATTTATCTACTTGCACTTTGACGTGCTTTCGAACTGCTAGGTTGGCAGGAACTGGGATCAAGCAATGGGAGCTCACCCTGTCACAGGGATTCGAACCGCCGACCTTCTGATCAGCAAGCCCTAGGCTCAGTGGTTTAGCCCACAGCGCCACCTGGGTCCCTAAAAAAATTGTAGGTACCCTGCCACAATTTGTCACATCAGAAGAGCTTTGGTTTAATAATAATTATTTTATCATTTGTACCCTGCCCATCTGACTGGGTTGCCCCAGCCACTCTGGGCGGCTTCTAGCATTTCCAAAATATAATATAACATCAAACGTTAAAAACCTTCCTATACAGGACTGCCTTCAGACATCTTCTAAAAGTTGTGTAGTCAGTGTATAGCCTCGGGCCAGTATACCTGAAGGAGTGTCTCCACCCCCATCGTTCTGCCTGGACACTGAGATTCAGTCCCGAGGGCCTTCTGGTGGTTCCCTCGCTGTGAGAAGCAAAGTTACAGGGTGGTGGTGCCCGCCCTGTGGAATGCCCTCCCATCAGATGTCAAGGAAATAAGCAACTCTCTGACTTTTAGAAGGCAGCCCTATTTAGGGAAGTTTTTAATGACTGATGTTGTAATGTATTTTTAATCTTTTGTTGAAAGCTGCCCAGAGTGGCTGGAGAAACCCATCCAGATGGGCGGGGTATAAGTAAATTAATTACTTATAGTAACAGTGTGCACAGATGTTGGAAGATGGGCAAGCTAAGCACACAGGCTGTTGCTGAGATGTTTGCAATTCTTTGCCTTCCCCAGGATGGTGTCTAAGATGGGTCACACCCTCGTGGACTCTGTGGCGACCTCATTCCCAACTACTGTCTCTCCTGGGAGGTACGTGGCAGCTATTTGGAGTTGACTGAAACTCTTATCTTCTTCTTCCTTGGCAACTACTCATAGAGTAAGATGGTCTTCCATAAACACGGTTTTAACAATGGGTCCGTAAGTGATGGTGGAGGCCAATTCTGGATCCACACGTCCTTCCACACTGGGAACATTGGTTTCCGGGCGGGAGTTGATCACGGTGTGGATTTGCCAAGTGTGCCTTCCTCTTAGCACATTTCTCCCTTGCGTCCTGAGTTTGAGTGTCTTCAAAGCCCATGACACCTTTGGTAATGGCTGTTCTCCCATTGGAGTGCTCGCAGGCAAGTGTTTCCCAATTGTTGGTGTTTATACTACATTTTTTTAGATTTGCCTTGAGACAGTCTTAAACCTCTTTTGCTGACCACCAGCATTACGCTTTCCATTTTTAAGTTGGGAATAGAGTAGTTGCTTTGGAAGACAATAATCAGGCAACTGCACAACATGACCAGTCCAAGGAAGTTGATGCTGAAGCATCATTGCTTCAACGCTGGTGATCTTTGTTTCTTCCAGTATACTGGTATATCGGGCTTCCCTTCTCCCTCCCCTACCAACTCAGGTCCTTGCAAGACCATAATTAATTGAGGAACATTGCAGGCAAAAGGCCACGGGTTCAGACCCCAGCAGCTAAGGCTGCTCACATCCCTTACCTGAAACCCTGGAGAGTTACCTGAAACCCTGGAGGGTTGCTTCTACTTACGAATTTTTTCTCCCAATGCATTCCTATGGGATTCGACTTACAATTTTTTTCGACTTACAAATGTGCATTCGGAACGCATTAAATTCGTAAGTAGAGGTACCACTGTGTGTGTGTGTGTGTGTGTGTGTGTGTGTGTGTGTGTGTGTGTGTGTGCAAATACCTTTTATTACAGTTAAGCTATTTAGAAAAAGACCAGAACATGATAAAAGTATAATACAGGTATGTATCCCACCCATTCCCAGGGTGGAAAGTCATCAGACCTCTTGCCTTGTTAGGCCCAAGTAAGTGAGCATTTACTGCCTGCTGTTGTGACTTTTTAATAATCATAATAATCATAATAATAAAGCTTGAAGTCTACAAAATCCATGGCAGAGCTACGTAGTGGTTCAGCAAAAAGATTAGAATTCAGTTTCTCAAACTTGGGTCACCACCTGTTAGACTGCAACTCCCATCATCCATAGCTAGGATGACCAGTGGCCAGGCATGATGGGACTTGTAGTCCAACAGCCGGGGACCTCTATTTAAGAAACACTGGTTAGATGGCCATCCTACAGTGGTTCAAGGATGGGTCCGCATTCTTCTCTGCCACCACGGGAAGGCTACCTCTGTTACCAAAGCCTGGGAGATCTGCAGCTTGCTTCCTGGCCACCCTAACCAACCCGCCACCACAACACATGTGGAGATTGCTGGCAGAAGTGGACAGGCCCCACGGTATGATTCAGTCAGCAGCCATTCTTGGACACAAGACCCTACCCATTCTGCTCCATGCTCCTGCACACCAGATACACACTTTCCTATCAGTGCAAATTCATAGAACCAATGGATTTTTTAAAAAAGTTCGAGATTGTTTCAGTACTTTCGAAATCAACAAGCACAGAAAAGCCGCAGTTCAGTCTGTGATAGCCCAGCTAGGCAGAAATCTACACACCTTTCCAGTGTTTGATCTAGCCCCGCAGCTCCTAAAACGCAGACACACAGCTGTTTTGTTCTCTTCCCACCAGTTTTTGTTTTGTTTTGTTTTGCAACAGTAAAAAACAACAGCTGAAACAAATCATTTTCGTTATTCCACTGGAAACCAGTACTCCATTCTTGTTCTTGGTCCACAGCCATCAGAACACTCTGTCGAACTCTGTCTGATTGGTCGCCACTGGATTCCTGCCCTGATTGGCAGGCTGCTGTGGCATATCTCCACCCCTCCTCCTGGGAGGAGCCAGGTACTCAAACATGGATTGGTTATGGGTGGAGAGCATGTTTTTGAGATCCGAGGGCATAGGGTCGGACCAGAAGAAGTCATGATTCAGGGCATCATCGCTATCTGGGCAGGATCCAGGACCAGCAGCTTGTCTATGAGATCCAGAGCATATGGGTCTTTGACGTACGCCTTTAGCCGCTCCTTCACCTTGCGCTTCTGCCCTTTCGGCAGGTCCAGCTTCTCATACAGTTCGTACTTATCCATGTTCGGCCACACCCCCGGGGTGATGCACCCACAAAGCTGGCTGATGAGAGTGAGCTGCTGCTGTTCTGTGTTTCCCTGCATGATGGGGCTTCGGGTCCACATCTCTGCCATTATGCACCCTGCACCCCAGAGGTCGATGGGCGGTCCATAATCTCGTTCCCCCAGAAGCAGCTCCGGAGGACGATACCACAAAGTCACCACCCTGTTGGTGTAGCGATTGGGCTGGCTGTTCTTTGCCAGGCTGAAGGCCCAAGCCAGGCCAAAGTCGGCCAGCTTCAGAACACTGTCGCGGGTGATAAGCACATTGGCTGCTTTCATGTCCCGGTGCAAGATCTTATTGCGGTGGATGTAGTACAGGCCGTTCAGGAGCATCTGCATGACTTTCTTGATCTCCGAAAGTGTAAACTTGACGTGGGCATTGCTGAGGAGCCCAGCCAGGTCATGCTCGCAGAAGTCAAATACCAGGTAGATGCTGCCCTTGCAGCGGTTGTACGGAGAGGCTTTGGTCCTGCAGATCTCAATGAGATTCACGACGTTTTCGTGCTTGAGTAGCTGGAGGATTTTGATCTCCCGCAGGGCTGTGATGGGGAACCCCTCTTTTTCATTCTCCATCAACACCTTCTTCAATGCAACTTTCTTGCCTGTCTGACGGTGTTTTGCTTTGAACACCTCCCCGAAGGTGCCTTGCCCAATCTTGGCCAGCTTCTCGTACTTGGAGACCTCGTCGCAGTAGGGCCACTCCACCGCGTCGTACTGCTTGGCCATGGCGGAGCCGCCGCAGCCCCTGATCTCTTTTGGCTGCCGCCGGCCTCCGTCCGAAGGGCGCAGCGGCACGTTTCCGGGAGCACTTCCGCCCGGCTTCTCCATCTCTTTGCAGTTCCCCTCGTCCCGCCGCCGCCGCTCACGCCACTTCCGGGGCGCGGGGACTCCATTCCCGCGTATATGTGAAATTGCGTATAGTGGGGAACACCATCTTAAAAGCCTGCAAACGCCCTCTAAAACCCCTTTTAAAAACCAGCAGCAGTTTCCAGACTGGCTTGAATGGCGTCAATGGTGGCTCTCGGTCTTCTTCACCGCTGGAGGATGGTGTGCCTGGCTGTGATTCAGGGGTAGACTGGTACACCAAAGTACGTGGCTCTTTCCACAGCATTTTGCCATGCTCTGAGGTTGACTCTCTCTTGGCTGGAGAGGGTGCTGGATTTGACCGTCCCGTTGTCTGATCCAGCAAGGCTCTTCTCATGTTTTGCAATGTCAGCTTTTTTTCTGCTTTCAAAAACCAACCTTTTAAATATTTTTTTAATAATTTTCTAATTTACATTTTAAAGTATTCATTTAAACATCCTTAAAATATCAATGACTTCCCTTCTCCTTCCATGGTTCAGTTTGCATACCATACATCTCTGCATATTTTACATGATCTAAAAACCATGGGTAGGCAAACTTAAGGCCCAGGGGCCAGATCCGGCCCAATCGCCTTCTAAATCCAGCCCGCGGATGGTCCAGGAATCAGCGTGTTTTTAGATGAGTAGAATGTGTACTTTTATTTAAAATGCATCTCTGGGTTATTAGTGGGGCCTTCCTGGTGTTTTTACATTAGTAGAATGTGTGCTTTTATTTAAAATGCATCTCTGGGTTATTTGTGGGACATAGGAATTAGTTCAAATCCCCCCCCAAAAAATATAGTCTGCCCCCCCCCAAGGTCTGAGGGACAGTGGACCAGCCCCTGCTGAAAATGTTTGCTGACCCCTGACTAAACCATTGAATCTTCCATTACTGCATCCATCAAAACTTATTTACACTGTTGAATTTATCTTAATGCTATCAGCGTTTTTAAATATACACAATTTTCACCCATATCGTCAATCAACATTTTCCAATCTTCTTTAAACATATGTTCTTCTTGTTCTCTTATTCTATATGTTAAATCTGCAAGTTGTGTATATTCCATCAGTTTAAGTTGCCATTCTTCTTTAGTTGGGACCTCGCTCATTTTTGGGCTCACAAAACATGGGCCACAGTAGTGGCATACCTAAATAACCATTTTTGACGCCTGGGAATTTCCGTCTGAATTATCCCCAACAAAAAGGACTCTGGGTTTTTTGGGAAAGTACTTTTAAACATTTTTTCCAGTACTCTTTTACCCTTTTACAAGTCCACCACATACAATAAAACATACCATTGACCTCATTGCTGGAGCTGCAATCCAAAACCAACCTTGGTCCTCACTAGACACTCAGTAATTTTCAGGAGGGGTTAAAGAGCATACTGGGAAATTTAGTTAGGCACAGGAAAAGTGGATTAAAAAGTGCTCTGTCATTCTACTGATTGAAATCCGCTTTAAAAAACAACAGCAGACTTTTTGTGGTTAGGAACATGACAAGGTAATGCACATTGGAAAGTGTGGGATGAATGAACGATTAACTGATAGATGTGTAAACATCGTGCAAGCAAATCAGGATGAACTCTCAGTCTCGTATAACTTCATTGCAAGCAGATCAGAGTAAAGGCTCAAAAAATACTCGACACACTCTAACCTCAACTTTGTGCAAGCAGGTCAGGACGAACGCAGGTTATCTGGGGGAACCTCTGATCCTTTTTTCTCCTTTTTAGTGTTGTTGAGCCTGATAATATAGACATGAAAACCATGAAGATCCAGATTGCAGAGTACAAGGCCCTGGGACAAGCCGCTGAAGCAGAAAGGGGCAAGCTGATAGAAATGGTCAACATCCTGCAGAAAAGGTGAGGGGCTCCTGAGCGCAAAACATGACAGCACCTTGAAACAGGCTCTTGCGCTCCCCTTTCCCCAAGTCTCCCTTGCCTTGGAAAACCAAGGAACTGCAAGGCACTTCTCTTCTTCTTTTGCAATTTGAAAACGTAAAGTCGGAAAGAACTGCAAGGCCTAAGAACAGCCTCTGACTTCTGTATCCGGGATTCTTTAGTTGTGATTCCTGCGTTGCAGGAGAAGGGGCTACAAAACCCTCGGGGGTCCCTTTCCATGGCCAACCGCTGGAAGCCCATGAACCAAGACATGGGGACAATAACCTCACATTGTTGCTCCTCGGCAACTGGCCTCTGATCCCGGAGGCAGCTATGGCAGAGAGGTACCCTCCCTGAAGATGGGCGTTGGTGGTTTTATGGGCATGTTAAAGATCTGGCTCTGCCCGTTACTAACACGGGAGAGGTCTGGAATTAACTATTTGTGGTAGTGTTTATGAATAAGCAGCAGAAAGGTTACAGGTAGGTAGCCGTGTTGGTCTGAGTCGAAACAAAATAAAAGAATTCCTTCAGTAGCACCTTAAAGACCAACTAAGTTTTTATTTTGGTATGAGCTATCGTGTGCATGCACACTTCTTCAGATACACAGCTCATACCAAAATAAAAACTTAGTTGGTCTTTAAGGTGCTACTGAAGGAATTTTTAAATTTTGTTTCAGCAGAAAGGTGTTGTACTTCCATAAAGGCCACCTTAGTAGAGCATGAGACTCTTAATCTCAGGGTGGTGGGTTTGAGTCCCGTGTTGGGCAAAATATTTCTGTATTGCAGGAATTTGATATAGATGACCCGCATGGTCCCTTCCAACTCTATAGTTCTAAGATGCAGTGTCCACTCATTCCACACCCAGAAGTTCAAAAGTACAAGGAGGCACTTACTTCTCGGATGAAACTAAATTGTTCGTTGAATTATGCTCAGCTGGGGTTTTGATGGTTATGCAAGAGAGGCACAAAACTTAGTTTACAGAGAACTTAAATCGGCACTCTTACTCAATTGAAGTCTCAAGACTTTTCCCACTAAGGGCTCGTCCACGCTTTCGCTTGATCATATTGTGTACCAAATTCATTCCTCTGGGTCCGAGAGCTTTTCTCATTGTTCTGCGGCTATGTGCCTTGCGGAAACCTGATCTTACTTGCTGAATCCGATCTCATCAGATGCACAGAAGATCTGAAGAGAGAGTTTGTTTAACCCAAGCTTCAGTAGAGTGGGTTACAGTCAGATTTTCACAAGGCAAGGTTCTTTAGTCGTTGGACATCAAAGCCAAATTTTGCATCACAGTTTTTGGGATCAAGGCACAGTTTTTTCATTCATTCATTCATTCATTTTTTATTATTCTTTATTGAAAGTTAGGAAAATTCATAATTATATGTGCCCTAAACACGGTGAGACGTAAATAAAAGAGAGAGAAAGAGAAACAGCACCCGTGTAGAAAGAAAATAAAGGAGGGAGGGGAAAAACTTTACAAAGTTGTTATAGTAATTCACCAGATTTTAACCTATTTGAAATATACTCGGAGTCGAGAGTGAATTTCATGCTCTTTATTCAGCTCGTAGTCATCAAGGAGAAGAAGAGAAGACGAATGGCTCTTTTCCCAAAACCATCTGCTTATATACATTATTTACACAATGGGCCTTGCGTGATTGGCTACTTCAGGGCTACACCTGTGGGCCAATTATATTGTGGATTGACTTCTGCCTGCAGCCTGATTGGCTGCTCCTACAGGCCAATCAGGTAGCAGATTCACTTCTGCCAGCCGCCTGATTGGCTGCTCCAGCAGGCCAATCAGGTTGCGGATTCACTTCCACCTGGAGTTGGATTGGGTAGCTCCCGCTGATTCTGAATCCTATTGTTCTAGGATTCAGCTCAGTACATAACACCCCTCCCCTCTAAGTTCCAGTCCTGCCCGGGAAGTTGCATTCGTAGTCCCCAAGGTCTGCTGGCCGCCTCCGTGTGCGTTGTGGCCTGGGGTGTTCCTTGGTCAGGGGTTCTGGTTCTGGCTCGTGTTCCGAGGCTGCTGGCTGTGCCGGGGCTGTCTGGTCTGGCGCCACTGAACCACTAGGTTGTGACTCTGGTTCCGGTGTCCTTCCAGCCTCGGGGCGCCCCTCTGTGCCTACTGCTTCTGCTTCCCCTGCCCACCCCTCTCGCTCTACAGGCCTCACTGCCCTGCTGTCCCCTTGGGACCCCTCTGTCCCGCTCTCCTCCCGGGTTCCTCCTGGGAATCGTCGCCGTAGCTGGTCGCAGTGGCGGCGCCAACATTGCCCCCCTTCCGTTAGTACCTCGTACGACACGGGACCGGTCACCTTGGTGACTGTGGCGGGTACCCATGCTGGGCCTGCCCCAAAATTCTTTGCATACACTGGGTCCTGGGCCACAAATGTCCGGGGGTTCCTGCCTTTCCCCACCACTACCTCATCCTGAGCTCTGTCGGGGTGAAGTCGGTCCAGTCTAGTTGCAAGGCGCCGGCCCATGAGTAGTTCAGCTGGACTCCGGCCCGTCGTTGTGCTTGGGGTGCTGTGCTGTGCTAGAAGAAATGTGGCAAGGCGGTATTCCCAGTCCCCTTGTGTTATGCGGCGGAGGCTGTCCTTGGTGGTCCGCACCATGCGCTCCGCTTGGCCATTGGTGGCAGGGTGGAATGGTGCTGAGCGGATGTGGCGGATGGCGTTCTGCGCTGTGAAGGTCTGGAACTCCTCTGACGTGAATGCGGTTCCATTGTCCGAGACGAGGGTGTCAGGGAGCCCGTGGGTTGCAAACAGCTTACGTAGTACCCGGATGGCTGCCGCCGTAGAAGTGGACGGTACCAGTGCGACCGTGTAGGAATCCACCACTATGAAGAATGTTTTTCCCTGGAAGGGGCCAGCGAAGTCCACGTGCAAGCGTGACCATGGATGTCGGGCGGACTCCCAGGGCTGGACTGGGGCCCTTGGGGGATCCGGGCGGGATTCTTGGCAGGTCTGGCAGTGTTGGACCCAGGCCTCTATCTCTCTGTCAATCCCCGGCCACCACACATAACTCCTGGCAAGGGCCTTCATCCTCACTACCCCTGGGTGTGTCTCGTGTAGGGCTGTGAGGACCCTTTTGCGGAGGGGCTGGGGAACAACAACCCTGCTTCCCCATAACAGGCACCCCTTGTGGGCCGACAGTTCATGTTTGCGGTTTGTGTAGCCAGCGAATTCTGGCCCGGGGCTGCTGCTGGGCCATCCTCGCCACACCCAGTCCAGGACCCGGGAGATGACCCTATCTTTTGTGGAATGGTGCGCAACTTCTTGTGCCTGAATGGGTCGGTCGGGAAGCAGCTCCAGGGTCATAACCTCTTGCGCAGGCGCTGGGTCGGGGCCTGTTTCTGGTAGTGGTAGCCTGCTGAGTGCGTCTGCGTGGCCCATCGCCTTCCCAGGGCGGTGGATTAGTGCATACTGGTAGGCGGCAAGGAAAATTGACCACCTGAGGACACGTGGAGACAACACTTGGGGGGTCTGCTTCTCGGGGGCAAACAGGCCAAGCAACGGCTTGTGGTCAGTCACTATGGTAAAGGGCCGCCCGTACAAGAAATCATGGAATTTTTTTACGCCCTTCACGATTGCCAGACCCTCCTTGTCAATCTGTGAGTAGTTTCGTTCGGCTGCAGCAAGCGTCTGGGAGAAGTATGCCACCGGCACCTCTCTTCCATCCGGGAGTTGGTGTCCCAGGACAGCGCCGATGCCATAGGGAGAGGCGTCGCATGCCAGCACCACTGGCAGCCTCTCGTCGAAGTGTGCCAAGACCGAGTTCGAGACGAGCAAGTCCTTGACTGCCTGGAATGCGGCCCTTTGTCGCTGGCCCCACACCCAAGGGGCCCTTTTATCTAGGAGTCTGTGTAGGGGCTCCGCTACCGCTGCCTTATGGGGAAGGAAGGCATGGTAAAAGTTCAATAGTCCCAAGAATGACTGAAGTTCGGGCTTGCTCTTGGGCGCTGGGGCCTCACAAATGGCCCGTACCTTGTCACCGGTTGGATGGACCCCTTCTGCGTCCACCTTAAATCCCAGAAAGTCCACCTGCGGCACTCCCAGTAAACACTTTTCCCGCTTCACCTTGAGGCCCGCCGTCTGGAAACGGTGCAGGACGGAGCGGAGGCGGTCCTCAAATTCCTCTGGTGTGGGCCCGGCGATCAGTACATCATCGAAGAAGGGGGTGACGCCAGGAATCCCTTTAAGGAGAGAGTCCATTAGATTCTGGAATATGCCTGGTGCCACGCTAACGCCAAATTGCAGCCGCTTTACTCTGAATGCCCCTCTGTGCGTCACAATCGTCTGAGCCTCTGCTGTGGCTTCGTCCACAGGCAACTGTTGATACGCTTGGGCCAAGTCCAGTTTGCCAAAGATTTTTGACCCAGCCAGGGTGGCGAGGACATGGCTGACCACTGGCACTGGGTATGCATGGGCCGTGAGAGCCTTGTTTATGGTGCATTTGTAGTCTGCACAGATGCGGACCGAACCGTTAGGCTTGACGGGTGTGACAATTGGAGTTTCCCAGGGGGCGTTGGGCACCGGCTCCAGCACTCCTTGCTCCACGAGCCGGTCCAATTCCTCGTCTATGCGGGGTTTCAGGGCGAACGGGACCCGGCGGGCCTTGTGCCTGATGGGTCGTACAGCGGGGTCTAGCTGTAGGGCAATGGGGGGTCCTGTATATCGTCCCAATGCCCCATCGAAAACCTCTGGAAACTCTTTGCATATGGCGTCCACGTCCACTTGTAAGCTAGTGCGGTTCACCCCGGTAACGGCTAGCCCCAGAGGTCCAAACCATGCCAGTCCCAGTAAGCTAACGTAGGGGCCCTTAACTACCAGCAAGTCCAATTGTTGCTTTCGCCCTCGATATTGCACCCTGAAGGTCCCCACCCCCATTGTAGGGACCTTACGTTTCTGGAAGTCCCGGAGGGTGAATGGGGCCGGCCTTAGTTTGGGACCCCCATTAGGGCACAGTTCCCTTAATGTTCGGGCCGAGATTATGGATAGAGTTGAACCCGTGTCCAGCTCCATGCGGCATGGGGCTCCCTCTATCTGTACCTCTATATAAATTTTCTCTGTGCTGGGATGGGGCAACTGGAATACCTGGTAGTCCGTGATCTCCGTCGAGTTGCCTTGGTGCATGGTGCCGTGTGACCTGGGGCTCCTGGGTCGGTCATCTGATGCTTGTCGACGGGTGAGTCGAGCCCGACACACCCGGGCGATGTGTCCCAATTTTCTGCACTGCCTGCACTCTGCGTTGCGGAAACGACAGGTCCTCCTCTCGTGGTTCTCCCCGCAGCTTGCACAGTTCCCTCCTTCTCGTCGAGGCTGCTGTGGTGTGTGTGCTGCTTGAGTGCGCCGCTGTACTCGGTGTACTTCCTCCCTGTCAGATTCGGATTCGTCGGTGAGGTCTTCGTGGTAGACCCTCGGTTGGGATGGCGGGGCCGGTCGTGCCTCTTGCGTTGACCTCTCGGCGGCTTCGGTTGCCAGGGCTTCCTCCAGAGCAATCTGGAACGTGAGGTCTTTTTTGGCGTAGAGGCGTCGTTGCAACATCTCGTCCCTCAGGCCACCGACGAGGCGGTCACGAAGCATGTTCTCCAACTCTGAGAAGTTGCATAACCGGGCGGCTTGGCGGAGGGAGGTCACAAACCCAGTTATGGTTTCCCCCGGGGCTTGCCGCTTTGCGTAGAAGGCATTTCGGCAAGCTACCACCGAGGGCTGTGGTGAAAAGTGCTCCTTCAGCCGTTCCATTATTGTTTTGTAAGAGATGGTAGCGACATCTCTAGGTGCAAGGAGAGCCCGGGCGATTTCAAACGTCTCCTCTCCACAGACGCTGAAGAATGTCGCCCTCTTCATGGCATCGTTGGTGACTTCTTTCGCTTGCAGGAGGAAGTTGAAACGGGCGGCGTACCCTTCCCAGTCTCCTGATGCTGGTTTGAATGGCAAGAAGCTGCTGTCGGTTGCCATTCTGGGTTCCTTGGGTCCTGGAGCTGAAGCCTGGATGCACGGTGCGATGCAGCGGTGCAGCGGGTGGCGGTGCTGCGGTGCAGTGCGTGGTGGCGGTCAGCTCAGCAGGATCCCATCCTCGTCGCCAGTGAAATATAGTCGGAGTCGAGAGTGAATTTCATGCTCTTTATTCAGCTCGTAGTCATCAAGGAGAAGAAGAGAAGACGAATGGCTCTTTTCCCAAAACCATCTGCTTATATACATTATTTACACAATGGGCCTTGCGTGATTGGCTACTTCAGGGCTACACCTGTGGGCCAATTATATTGTGGATTGACTTCTGCCTGCAGCCTGATTGGCTGCTCCTACAGGCCAATCAGGTAGCAGATTCACTTCTGCCAGCCGCCTGATTGGCTGCTCCAGCAGGCCAATCAGGTTGCGGATTCACTTCCACCTGGAGTTGGATTGGGTAGCTCCCGCTGATTCTGAATCCTATTGTTCTAGGATTCAGCTCAGTACATAACACCATTACAGTACAGTATTTGTAAGAATGGATTCCAAATATCATTGAATTTGTCCATGGCAAGTCTGAGTTTATATACAAGTTGTTCATATGTTGCGAGTTTGCATAAGACTTAATTGTAGAAGGGAGCCACCATATTTTCTCTCTCCAATTCATCAATAATCATCTTTTTGCCATTTTTAGGGCACTGAGAGTCCACTCACATTGTCCTTTTGTAAGGTTCCATGTGCTGGGTGTATAATTCAAAAGGTTATTTGCACTTTGAATGTAAGATTATTCCGTACAGTTCTTTTGATAGTTTCAATTACCTTCTGCCAAAAATCTTTCAATATAGGACAATGAAAAAACATACGTTTTAGAGAAGCATTATCCCTATTGCATCTCCAGCGGTTAGATACCTTAGATAGCCCTTTTTTAAACAAATGTAATGGGGTCCAGTATATTCTAAATATTATTTTATCTTGTATGAGCCTCAATTTAAGGTCCAGAGATGTCCTTGTTATAGCACTTAAAACAGTTTCCCAATGTGAGGTCAAAACTGAGATCTCTTAATTCTTTATTCCATTTCTTCTCAATATCTGTACATCAAATTGGTAAGCTAGTAACAAAGATTTATATATGTCGATGGCTGGCTTTTTTTGTTACGTAAGAATTAATCAACTGCTTCAATAAATTTTATAATAAAATCTGCACCGAATCAGAAGGTGGCAGACTTCCCCTTCCTCAGAAGTTTATAAACAAAGGATGGATGGACTCTTTAGGTGTGATTCCTGCATGTCAGCGGGTTGGGCTAGATGACCCTGGGGGTGTCCCTTCCAGCTCTGCCATTCATTGATTCTATGGATCCTTCTGCTTTGAATGCCAGGGTGGACGACAGCACCACCAAGGTCTGGGAAGCAGATAAGAAGCTCCAGGAGCAGCAGCGAAAGTACATCGCTCTAGAGCAGCAGTTTGAACATCTGAAAACGGAGTCGGGGAAGAATTCTGGCGCCCCAAAGAACCCCTCTAAGAACAAAGCAGGTAACGTCGTGGACGAGAGCATCAAGAGAAGCATTTATGTTGAATAGCTATGGGGGAGGAGTACCTGTGGTGGTGGTGGGGGCACATCATGCTCCTTCTGGGGTAGTCTGCCCACCTTTGGTCCCCATTCTGCACTCAGCTCTCACCTGTGGCTCCCAGTAGCTCTCAGCATGTGACAGCAGCCACACCCGAGAAAACAGCTTCGACTAGCCAGCAAAACCAAGTGAGGGGAGCCAGTGCGAGAAGTGAGGTTACAGGGAACGAGGCAGAGGGCCTTCTCGGTAGTGGCACCCGCCCTGTGGAACACTCTTCCATCAGATGTCAAAGAAATAAACAACTATCCGACCTTTAGAAGGCCTCTGAAGGCAGCCCTGTTTAGGGAAGTTTTTAATGTTTTAAGTTTTTTTCTGTTTTTCTGTTCTGTTGAAGGCTGCCCAGAGTGGGGCGGGACAGAAATAAATTATTATTATTATTATTATTATTATTATTATTATTATTGGGTCTCAAACCTTCGGGGAGGTAGGAATTTTCCCTGCATGCAAACATTGAGAGGACAAGATCAATAGCAGCTCCAATGGTTATTTAAGGTGGTTTCAGCACGTGCTGTAGAGGGAAGTGAGGGGCAAGTGGGCTAGCCCATTTAGGAGACGGAAAACCTCCACTTCCTTTTGGGATATCTTCAGGAGAAGAAAATGTTGGGTTTCTTGAATAATCAAAGTTGCTTTTGAGCCTGTCTAATGTCAATACTGTCTGTTTAAGAAAAACAGGTGCCGGTAATTTCTGTTTAATTGCTCACAAGTGTGGGCTCTACTCCATGTATATAAGGCTCTGTTGGAAAGCATTTTGTGTGGCGGTTGGGTGGGAGTATGGGTTGAAGGGTTGGAATGTGGGTATGTAAAGTTGCTGGGAGAGAGAGTGTTTATCTTTAGTTTAAAGTCTCTTCTGAGTCAGTTTGTTTTTCTGTTAAAGAAAGCAAACCTATTGTTTTTCTTCTGTATACTTTAAGCAGGTCTACTGCTAGTCAGGGGTTTCATGCTAGGTTGATCTTTAAACTCTTGGTGGTGTATTTTAGCCAAGTCAACTTCTGTTTGCATATTTTGTTTTTCTATAAACTCTGCGTGAAGCGTACTTTGAAGGGCCACTGGGAAACTGGGGTATATGATTTATGTTAGCACTCTTAATACCTAGTTCCCCCCAATATTTTTTCGCGATAGGAAAGGCTCAGGAGTAAACCCCACACAAATCCCGAGCGAAGCCCCTAAGACGGTTGGATGGCGCCTTGCATGCCTCCTTCTGGCAATTCCTGCAGCCAGGCTGGTGCCAAACGTCTTGCTCTGCTTTCCTTTGGAGCCCATCAGCGAGGCCGAGGGGGGGGGGTGTCTTGCCGTCTGGGCAGCCCAGGACCTCCAGACACACCGCCCAGGCTTGCACCCCAGGGAGTTCACTCTGTATATGGCATGTTGTAATACCACGCTGCTGCATTTGTATTTGGCGATTACGAATGTGGAGACTTGGTTGGTTCTGAAACGCAGGGGGAAATTCTGTGTTCTCCTTCAGCAACAGGCCCCACATCTACAGCTCAGCCGCCCAACAGCACCAGGCTAGACTGGAACGTGGGTGACAGGAGCGGCCCTCCAACAGCACAACATTCGGAGGTGCCCCTGGAGTCCCAAATAGAAGAACTATCCACAAGGTAGGATGCTCCTTAACCCTTTTGAGAAAGCTCACGTTTATCATCACCGGGTGACGTTGAGCCAATCACTGCATCTTTCAGCCTAGCCTACCTCGCAGGGTTGTTGCGGGGAGGAAAGCAGAGAGAAGAACCTTTAGCTCCTTGGAGGGAAAGGTGGGATATCAGCGCAATCAATAAGATGGAAAGGAAATTTCAGAAGGAAACCCTTAAAATGAGTGGGCAATCGAAGGCCTTAAGAGACCGGGCATGCCTGCACAACAGCATTCATCGACACAGCCAAGAGAGCCTCTGCAGTGCTCTTTCTGCTTCCAAAGCCCATGTGGCTGAGTGGATAGAATGTTGGGCTAGGGATGGGGAGTCCCGGGTTCAAATCCCCATTCAGCTATGAGCCTCACTAGGTGATTGCAGGCTAATTGCCGTCTCTCAGCCTTGCCTACCTGATAACGTTGTGGGAATAAAATGGGGGTGGCAAGGGAGGCCATCTTGAACTCTGCAGAGGGTGGGAAGGATATTAGGATTTAATTTTTTTTATTACCCCCGGGGAGTGCTATCGATACAGTGGAACCTCGGTTTACGAACACAATTGGTTCCAGAAGTCTGTTCATAAACCGAAGTGTTCATAAACCGAAGCAAATTTTCCGATTGAAAGTAATGGGAAGTTGATTAATCCGTTCTAGACGAGGAAAAACACCCCCTAAAGCAGCAGGGCCTTCGCGGAGGCCGGGGAGCGTTTCCGCAACTGGGCTGCAACCGCAAAAGCGCTCCCCGGCCTCTGGGAGGCATCGGAGCGAAGGCCCGGCCTCCCCGAAGGCATCGGACGCTCAGTAGGCCTCGGGCACCTCGGTTTACTAACTTCCGGGTTAGGATAGTTCGTAAACCGAAAATTCGTAAACCGAGGTGTTCGTAAACCGAGGTTCCACATGGTCCCTCTTGCTTTGAGCCAGAGCAAAAGGTGTTCTTTCTGGTCTTGATACAAGAGCCCCGTAGCGCTGCGAAGATAGCACATGCAGCCACAATTGTGCTGAAGAATTCTGTTGTTATTCAGAGGCTGCCGCCGCCGCCGCCTTAAATATGGAGCTCCCCATAGAAAGATCTGCATGGCAGCATTAGGAGCACCTCCCCTGGCCATGACAACTAGAAGCTTCCTTTTAACATAAATAAAATCTGAAAATTTTCAGAACCGTGTGTATTCTCCAGCATCACGGGGGTAGAGAGGCAGCTTTGCATAGTGGTTTTCTTTAAAAATAAAAATTAAAAAAAGCCTGGAAGAGGCTGCCTTGCTTTCCCAGCTTGCAAGCGCTTCACGACATCAAGGTCAGATGACCGATTGTGTCCTTGCAGGCTTGCGATCCAGATGGACGAGAACGAAAGCCTGAAGATCGCCTTGCAGGACTCTGCGAAGACCAAAGAGGAAGACTTCCGGCTGTACCAGGAGACTGTGGGGCAGGTGAAGGACATCTTCCTGCAAGCTCTGAGGCAGCAGAAGCAGGACCGGAACTAAGCCAAGCCCACCCAGAGCGCCCTATGGAGGGAGGGAGGGAGTCATTGGGGAATCCCAGGGATCTCACACGCTTTACACCTGGCCAGGTTTGCCCCTCGAAATGATATCTGTTTGAACACTTGCAGGAGGGAGTGAGGAGACCTGCTGAAGACGTAGCAGACGTAGGAAACTCTTCCCAGCCAGAGGCCCCTAGAGGTCAGCTCTTCTCACCCCACGATGATGGACATGTAACAGTCTCTTTGGTGGAACTTTAGGTCTCCTCTGCTCTTTGGTGTATGAGCTGCCACTAAAGGATTGGCCTGTGTTGAAAACAGCTGGGCCTGCTTTATGTGCCTGCAATGCTGCTCTGTTTAAATCTGTAAATACAGGACGTTGTTGTCACCCTTGGCAAAGCCATAACAAGATAAAAGGGTATCTTATTTTCTCAACAAAAGGAAAAAGGACATTCCTTGTTTGGTCTCTGCTTTCTGTTTTAGAGAGAGAAGGCAACCAGACACAGCGGATACAGGTGTGCTACCGGGGTCCTTCCAGATTCACTATTTTCTGGTGGGATTCTGTCACATACCTGTAAATTCAGGTTGAGTAATATCCAGAGACTTTAAGCAGCCTCATGAGCAGCGTGATCTTGGCAACTCATCAGCTGAGGCAGTGTTGAATAATAATAATAATAATAATAATAATAATAATAATAATTGACTTTTTCTCAGACAAGCTTACACAACTTGACAACTGGGCCAAAGCAAACAAGATGAATTTTAACAAGGAGAAATGTAAGGTACTACACTTGGGCAAAAAAAATGAAAGGCACAAATACAGGATGGGTGACACCTGGCTTGAGAACAGTACATGTAAAAAGGATCTAGGAGTCTTGGTAGACTACAAACTTGACATGAGTCAGCAGTGTGATGCAGCAGCTAAAAAAGCCAATGCAATTCTGGGCTGCATCAATAGGAGTATAGCATCTAGATCTAGGGAAGTAATAGTACCACTGTATTCTGCTCTGGTCAGACCTCACCTGGAGTACTGTGTCCAGTTCTGGGCACCACAGTTCAAGAAGTATACTGACCAGCTGGAACGTGTCCAGAGGAGGGCAACCAAAATGGTTAAAGGCCTGGAAACGATGCCTTATGAGGAACGGCTTAGGGAGCTGGGTATGTTTAGCCTGGAGAAGAGAAGGTTAAGGGGTGATATGATAGCCATGTTCAAATATATGAAAGGATGTCATATGGAGGAGGGAGAAAGATTGTTTTCTGCTGCTCCAGAGAAGCGGACATGGAGCAATGGATTTAAACTTCAAGAAAGAAGATTCCACCTAAACATTAGGAAGAACTGCTTAAAGACCTCCAAAGAAGGAGACTCCACCACACTCCTTGGAAGCAAATTCCACTGACAAACAGCTCTTACTGTCAGGAAGTTCTTCCTAATGTTTAGGTGGAATCTTCTTTCTTGTAGTTTGAATCCATTGCTCTGTGTCCGCTTCTCTGGAGCAGCAGAAAACAACCTTTCTCCCTCCTCTATATGACATCCTTTTATATATTTGGACATGGTTATCATATCACCCCTTAACCTTCTCTTCTCCAGGCTAAACATACCCAGCTCCCTAAGCCGTTCCTCATAAGGCATCGTTTCCAGGCCTTTGACATTCCAGGCATTTTGGGGGTCAGGGATTATCTTCCATAATGTCTCACGGTGGCTTCTGCGTTGAGAGGCAGTAATGTGCAAAGCTGATACTTCCACAGCTACCTCCTTCAGGAAGGCAGAAAATTAAAACGTGTCAACATGCAGTGCAGTCGGGAATGGGCGGGGGGCGAGATTCAACTTTACATCGGATAAGGGAATTCCAAATTCTGCTCTACATGTTTGCAATTAAGTACTAGGTTTACAGCTCCACCCGCATTGTAGGGACTTGGATTAGATAACCCTTTGGGTACTTTTCAACTTTTATGATTCTATGAACACAGGGAAGGATGCCAACCGGTTTTTTACTGTAAGTTCTTTTAAAAAGGTAAAGGGACCCCTGACCATTAGGTCCAGTCGTGACCAACTCTGGGGTTGCGGCGCTCATCTCGCGTTATTGGCCGAGGGAGCCGGCGTACAGCTTCCAGGTCATGTGGCCAGCATGACTAAGCTGCTTCCGGCGAACCAGAGCAGCGCACGGAAACGCCGTTTACCTTCCCGCTGTAGCAGTCCCTATTTATCTACTTGCACTTTGACATGCTTTCAAACTGCTAGGTTGGCAGGAGCTGGGACCAAGCAATGGGAGCTCACCCCGTCACAGGGATTCGAACCGCTGACCTTCTGATCAGCAAGGCCTAGGCTCAGTGGTTTAACCCAGCGTCCCTGTGAGTTCGTTAGAGATAGGTTAAAAACAAACAAATAGAGGAACTGTTACAGTCTGAATTTCCTGGTGCAGCAATAAAAAAACCAATCCGCTGTAAATCTGGAAATTCCCTACAGATGGAAAGATGGGACGCCATGGTTTTTGCAGAAGAGTAGCTGTGTTAATCTGTTGCAGCAAACTCTGCAGAGTTTTTTGTGGTACCGTAAAGGCTAAGAAAGTTAATGTGAGCAGGAGGTTTCATGGACCACCGGCTGACTTCCTGCACGTGCATGAAGTGGTATCCTAAATTGGCAACTAAATATCTATCTGTCTTATGTACATACACTGCTAGGGTGGGGAGAAACTGCATGCAGAGGAATGAGGTTGCCTCACCTCAAAAAGGATAACATAACCGTTGGAAAAGGTTCAGAAAAGGGCAACCCAAACGATCCAAGGGATGGGAGTGACTCCCCTGTAAGAAAAGTTGCAGCGTTTGGGACGTCTCTCCCAAACACCTATCTATCATGTCACCTTTTCCTTGCTTTTTTTCTCTTGGCTAAAAAGCTGAGAAAGAGGAGGCATTATAGAAGTTGATGCAGAAAACTTTCTCTGCGTCACAATGCTGGAGGCCATAGACATCCAGTGAAGCTGAATGTCCAGACAAAAGAAAGCTGCAGCGCAGAGTTTTAAACTGCGGAACTCCCTGCCTCAGGAGGCTGGGATGGCCACCAGCCTGGATGGCTTTAAAAGAGGATCTTACAAATTCATGGAGGAGGAGAGGGCTATCGAGGGCTGCTAGCCATCGTGCCTACGCAATGCTTCTGAAAGCCAGAGATTTATGGGACTGTAAACCTGGAAGGGACTCCCACAGGTCATCTAGTCCAGCCCCGCCTTGCAAATGCATGCTTTTCTTCAGCAAGTGGCTGGAAAACGCAAGAGGGGAGAACGTGGCTGCTGTGCTGGGATCAGGGCCGGATTTACGTTTGATGCAGCCCTAAGCTACTGAAGGTCATGGGGCCCTTCATATGTCCAGCTGTCCTTTGTCAGCAACAAATTGTCGCTGTTTTTTTGTGTTGAATATATGCTACTGGTATATGGTAATTTATGGACCTCATAGGTATCTAAAGCCATTTGCACATGCAGAATGTAGGCACCCTATATATAGAAAGGAGCAAACCAGTGATTTTTTAGGGAGCAGGTGAGCAGGCGGGGCCCATGGCTTACATCCTAGGAGCCTACACAATATAAAACACTGTTGCTGTATGTAGCCTTTATTTTATTTGTTTTTTATCTTATATTTTGGAAATGTAAATCCATTTTATTCCTTTTAATTTTTTTTTTGGGGGGTGGCATGAGTGGGGCCCTAAACTACAGCTTGTTCAGTGTTTATATACATAAATCCGGCACTGGATCCCGCTCGCGGGTTTCCCCACAAGCGGCAATTGTTGCTGGACTGGGAAGCTCTGAAATAATGGGCTAATGCTGCCAATTTCTTCAAAAGTCCAATACAATACAAGCAGCACGCAAAGGCACAAGATTCTTATTGTTCTCTTTTTGTACTAATAATACTCGATTGAAACTTGATTGAATCTTGTGCCTTTGCGGCGTGCTGCTTGTACTGTATTGGGACTGGGAAGCTCAGCTTCCCGCGCGTCTCCTCTCCTGCGCTTGCCGCGTGGGGGCGGGGCCGTGCTCACGTCATGACGCCGCGCCCCTGCGGAATGCCGTTGCCTAGCAGCGCGTGGGCGGAGCGAGCGGAAGACGCCACATCCTCGGCCGAGGCTGCTGCTGCTGCTGCCGCTGGTCAGCCAAGATGGCGGCCGCCGGGCGAAGGAGGAGGAGGCGCAGGAGGCGAGGAGAAGAAGAAGACGACGGAGGCGCCCCCGGGGAAGGGGGCGAGGCGGCGGCGGCGGCGATGTCGCTGTGGGGAAGGCCCGCTCTTCTCCTCCTCCTCCTGCTGGTGCTGCTGCCGGACGGGGCCCTGACGGTCCGGGGCCAGAGCGAGAACGGTAAGGAGGGAGGAGGAGGAGGGAGGCCTTGGGGTCCCGCTCTGAAGGGGATTCAGTCTCCGCACTCGCCGGCAGGAACACCCCCCCTCCTCCCTCTTCCTCTCCCCTCTTCTTCTCCCCTCTTCTTCTTATTACTATTATTCCTCATCTTCCTTCTCTTCTCCTACTTCTTCCCCTCCTCTTTCTTCTTCTCTTATTCCACGTCTTCCTCCTCCTCTTCCCCTCCTCTCTCTTCTCTTCTCTTATTCCATTTCTTCTTCCCCCCCTCTCTCTTCCCCTCCTCTTCTTCTTCCTCTCTCTTCTTCTCTTATTCCACTTCCTCCTCCTCCTCTTCCCCTCCTCTCTCTTCTCTTCTCTTATTCCATTTCTTCTTCCCCTCCTCTCTCTTCCCCTCCTCTTCTTCTTCCTCTCTCTTCTTCTCTTATTCCACTTCCTCCTCCTCCTCTTCCCCTCCTTTCTCTTCTCTTCTCTTATTCCATTTCTTCTTCACCTCCTCTCTCTTCCCCTCCTCTTCTTCTTCCTCTCTCTTCTTCTCTTATTCCACTTCTTCCTCCTCCTCTTCCCCTCCTTTCTCTTCTCTTATTCCATTTCTTCTTCACCTCCTCTCTCTTCCCCTCTTCTTCTTCCTCTCTCTTCTTCTCTTATTCCACTTCTTCTTCCTCCTCTTCCCCTCCTTTCTCTTCTCTTATTCAATTTCTTCTTCACCTCCTCTCTCTTCCCCTCCTCTTCTTCTTCCTCTCTCTTCTTCTTCTCTTCTTCCACGTCTTCTTCCTCTTCCCCTCCTCTCTTCTACTCCTTTTCTTCTCCTCTCTCTTCTTCTCTTTTTCCTCTTTCCCTCTTCTCTTCTGCCTTCTCTTCTTCCACTTTTTCTTTTTCCTCTTCTCCTCTCTCTTTTCCCCCTCCTCTTTCTCTTATTCCCCCTCCCCCCTCCCCCTCTTCTTCGTCTTCTTCATCATCATCTCCTCCTCCTCCCACCCTCTCTCTTCTGGCCCCATCCACACACCATACATTTAAAGCACTATGATACCACTTTAAAGTTTAAACCATCCTGGTTTTCTCCAAAGAATCCTGTGTGGTTTCGTTCACCAAGGGCCCTGAGAGTTGTTAGGGGACACCCCCTCTTCCCTTCCCACAGCTACAATTCCCAGAGTTCCCAGGGAATAAGTGTTCATTGTTAAACCGCTCTGCGAATTGTAGCAACGCTTACCACTCAGCATCCTAAAAAAAGACAGCTCCCAGAATTATTGGAGGGGGGCAACCATGACTGTTTAAAGTGGTATGAAAGTGGAGCCTCACACCTTGGGCTCTACCTTTGCTTGTTTATTACACTTGTATCCCACTTTTCCTCCAAGGAGCTCAAGATGGCATAATTCCCATTTATATCCCCACAACAACCCAGTGAGGTAGGTTAGGCAGAGAGGCAATGGCTGGCTCAAGATCACCCAGTGAAAGCTTCATGGTCAAGTGGGGATTCAAACCCTGATCTCTCCCAGGTCCTAGTCCAGGTGTCAGCAACCTTTTTCAGCCATGGCCGGTCCACCGTCCCTCAGACCATGTGGTGGGCCAGACTATATTTTTTTTGGGGGGGGGGGGAATTGAACGAATTCCTATGCCCCACAAATAACCCAGAGAAGCATTTTAAATAAAAGTACACATTCTACTCATGTAAAAACATGCTGATTCCCGGACCGTCCATGGGCTGGATTGAGAAGGCGATTGGGCCGCATCTGGCCCACGGGCCTGAGATTGCCTACCCCTGGTCTAATCCAACACTAACCACTACTGCTGCATTATTAAATACAAGCGATAACTTCAGAATCAGCAGTGATATTTAATAATTATCTGCCTCAGTGGAGAGACCTGTTGCAGCCTGATCTGCTTATTTTATATATGCTTTTCTAGTTGAATTTCCCACCATGAACAACAGACACACAGAGAGAGAGGGAGAGAGAGAAGTTCCTTAAGTCTGCAATGTTATATTCATGGAGCTGGGAGTAAGTGCTGTGGAGTGCAGTGGGGCTTCCCTCTGATAAACCTGCATGCTCTAGGCTGTTAGTGACACAAGGAAACAGATCATTTGGGTGACATGAAGTGTTGATTTCCTCCCCACCCCATGCTGCAGGGGAAAGGAGAGGAGAAAGGGAGCATTTGTTATCCTTGCAGGCTGACACAATTAGATGCCACACGTCTCAATATATCAGGTATCTGTTGGGTGTAAAAAGGGGCTCTCTCTTTCATAGGCACTACTTTAACTACATGGGAAATTCCCAAATGCCTGCCTTACTTTGTTTGTATTGTGAGCATCATGTTAACTTTCCATTTTTACTTAACGTTTTCATTATCAGCATTCCAAAATATGTTTGGTTAACAGTGAGTCCGTCCTCCTCACATGCCAAAGTTGCTCTTTGCTCTCCCTAAGGCTGGTCCAGTCAGCGGGTTTAGCAGTACAGCTTAATCAGAAGTCATAGATGTCTGCCTTTTAGGGACATTTCATGTACCTTTACTCAGAAGCAATACTCATTTGTAATTAATAGACAAAGTTCCTGGATAGGGAAGATTTCCCTTAAACGATTGAGACAACATCCCGCAGCAAAAGCTAATTGTTCTTATGGTTTGGAAATGTCTGCAAATGTTCAGCCACAATCTTATTTTCTCCTAATGTTGAAGCAAAATCTACTAAATCTGTCCTTTGGGAAATGGACAAGAAGTCTTTGCCTTCTTTCTGACTGCATCTTGAAACTACTGGAGGTGGGATCAATCATGTTCTCTCTGACTTCTTTTCTCCAGGCTGAACATAGCCAATTTCTGTAACACTCCTTCACCGCAAATGTTTTCTGTACCTCTGCCTACCTGTCTACAGTCCGCTGAGCCATTTTGACATATTAAACTCGGCACAGTGCTCCAGAATAGGTCATGCAGAAAAAAGGGTTCATGATCTGGAAATGATGATTTTTCTAGTGCAGCCTAAAAATCAATGAGACCTCTCTTTTCTTGCAGCTGCAGCAATTGGCTGACTCAGCTGCAATCCCATGATCCTTTTTACGGTACATATACTGCTGTCAAATTAAGCCATGTATCTCCCATCCTACATTTGTCTGCTTTTGGTTTGTTGGTTTGCCCAAATGCTGAACTTTTAAATTTGTTGCTGTTGGGTTTCAGACTAGTCTTCCATTCCCTCAGGGTCATTTGGAGTTTTATTCCTGCCTTCAGAGACGTTGCCCGCTCCTTCTTCTAATTTGTGTCTTCTGCTAATTTGTTAAGCATTCCTTCCACCCCTTCAGCAAGTCATTGATGAAGAACAGTTGAGGTGTCCCAGGCCCAGGGTAGATCCCTGTGGCGTTCCACTTGAAACCTCCAATTTCACAAGAAGTCATTGATGAGCAACTTTTGAGTACAGTTTTCCAACCACCTGTGACTCTGAGCTGCTGCTTTTCTGTCCCTAGAAGTCCTGGCTACTTTTCTGTACTCTGCCAAGGTGCTCTGTTCCTTCCTTCCATTTCCTAGATGTGTCTGGTTTTATTTTCAGCTCACCACTCAGCTTTTCCTGCAGCCACAACAGCTTTTTCAGTTGCCCCACTTTAACTTCTGATGCCTTTAACAGTAACTCTCCCTTTTGCAGGATCTCCCAGCCATCATAGGCTTCTTTTCCTATTGGAATCCTGCCTGATGTTTGTCTAGCCTTATTTAAAGCAGCTTCCCCACAATTTGCTATGCTTGCCTTAAGCTTTCCATAAGATCAAAAATTCCGCACCTCTTTTACCTAAGTATCGCATACAGTTTGGTTAACAAACATCCGTGTGACTTGGGTTTCTGTGCTAAATTCTAACGTCTGCTTCACATAGGAAAGGGTGTGCCGTACAAACAAGGAACCGTCTGTTCAGCTGCTCCTTTGGTATACCATGACTGGCTAGTTAATATTTTTATTCCCAAGCGGGAAGGAGGGTTTTTCAGTGCACCATTCTGCAGTACCTCGAATGCCAAGCCTTCTAGTTTTTTCCAGTGAGGTCTGTCTCCTACGTCAAGTTGCTATAAAAAGTAGAAGTGATGTGATGTTAGCCCATTTTTGGCCCATGCATTTTCCATATATCAGACGTTTTCTTTAATTCTGATTTACACTTAGAGCTTTCCTTGAAGAAGATGTCTCCGAAATGATGCTCAGATTATATTTTGCTAATGCTGATCGGATACTCAACCGTTTTCCCTCGCCCTTTGCCGTTGTCTTGTGGCTTGTTCTTCCTGATTTTGTAATCCAGAAGAGTGTTGCTACTCGATCTGGTTATTTTGTCTTCTTTTGTTACAAGAATGCCTTCTGTGCTAGCTTTTAAACTTGCTGAAAACTTCATTTCTGCCAAACCCCGGCAGGCAATTAAGAACACACCCTTCAACAGTGGTTAATTGATGTCTGTTTCCAACTTCTTTGTGGTTTTTATTGTACAGTTTTATATTTTACTGCTAGATATAAAAAGATGTAGCTGTATATAAATATTTTTTATAAAGAAGGATAGCTAGGCATGGTGTTGCTAAACTGCATTGCCACATTGTGCATTCTGCTTGAATAAGAGAATTTTTCATGAGCGACTTGCTTGCTCAGAGAGGCAAGAGGATATGCTTGTGTAAACGAAAAAGCTTTTAGCATGCCCTGAAAAGAGTATATAGCAGGGGTTCCCAAACTAAGGCCCGGGGGCCGGATGCGGCCCAATCACCTTCTAAATCCGGCCCACGGATGGTCCAGGAATCAGCGTGTTTTTACATGAGTAGAATGTGTCCTTTTATTTAAAATGCATCTCTGGGTTATTTGTGGGGCCTGCCTGGTGTTTTTACATGAGTAGAATGTGTCCTTTTATTTAAAATGCATCTCTGGGTTATTTGTGGGGCATAGGAATTCATTCATTTTATTTTTTTCAAAATATAGTCCGGCCCCCCACAAGGTCTGAGGGACAGTGGACCGGCTCCCTGCTGAAAAAGTTTGCGGACCCCTGGTATATAGGGAAGGTACCTGCCTGATGTCAATAGGCAGGGAGTTCCAAAGTGTAGGTGCTGCCCGTGTAAAAGATTGATTTCTTACCAATGCAGAATGGGTATTGTGTGGTACCTGTAACAGAGCCACAGAGCCAGTTCTGCAGATCGAAGCAGTTGCATGGGCATTTTGGGGGTGAAGTCATCTTGCAATAATCCTGTGCATTGTTGCTGGGCACAGAGAGGGAGGGTCAAGGCTAGCATCGCACCAGAGGCAACCTGGTACCCTGCTGCTCCCAATTGCTCCCACACTGTGCCAAGCTCCCTGCTTCCTGTCCTTTCAGTAACTGGCAGAAACACGCAGCATTGGAAAGCCCATTGAATATCACAGCCCCTGCCTAGGTTCCCTCCCCCTCCGGCTCCTACCACCCAGAGCCAATCATTAACTTTTCATGTGGCTGATTTGCATCAACTTGGAGGGGGTGAAGGCAGAAGAAGCCTTGGGCAACAGGTGTCATGAGACTTTTCCAGCTTGCATCACGGCAGCTCAAGCCAGTTTCACCCCGCCTGGGTGAAAAACCCTTGTATTTTTCTGTAGTTAACGTTGTTTCGCTGCATGTTGTTGTTTAGTTGTTTAGTCGTGTCCGACTCTTTGTGACCCCATGGACCAGAGCACGCCAGGCACTCCTGTCTTCCCACTGCCTTCCGCAGTTTGGTCAAACTCATGTTCATAGTTTCGAGAACACTGTCCAACCATCTCGTCCTCTGTCATCCCCTTCTCCTAGTGCCCTCAATCTTTCCCAACATCAGGGTCTTTTCCAAGGATTCTTCTCTTCTCATGAGGTGGCCAAAGTATTGGAGCCTCAGCTTCAGGATCTGTCCTTCCAGGGAGCACTCAGGGATGATTTCCTTCAGAATGGAGAGGTTTGATCTTCTTGCAGGCCATGGGACTCTCAAGAGTCTCCTCCAGCACCATAATTCAAAAGCATCAATTCTTCGGCGATCAGCCTTCTTTAGGGTCCAGCTCTCACTTCCATACATCACTACTTGGAAAACTATAGCTTTAACTATATGGACCTTTGTCGGCAAGGTGATGCCTCTGCTTTTTAAGATGCTGTCTAGGTTTGTCATTGCTTTTCTCCCAAGAAGCAGACGTCTTTTAATTTCAGGACTGCTGTCACCATCTGCAGTTATCGCTGCATGTTGTATGTCCCCAAATCTGTGCATTCCTACTTCCTAACCCCGGATTTGAAGATAAGGAATCCTATGGGGCTGTCAACTCCCGGATATGAAAGTAAGGTCGCTGAATAGGGGAATTTCCCGCAAAAAAAGGGAGAGTTAACAGCACTGATGGTCATACGCTCAGCTGATCTCTTGGGCAAATATGCCAGAGCTGCAGACTGGCTCTATTGACATTGGCACCTGAATTCACACTGCCACACTCTCATTCATTTGATGTGCTGTCTCTCTCAGCAAGTTCTTCATTATTTGTTCAGTTGACAAAGACTTGTTTTGCGACAACTGTCCCTGTTCAGTGTGGCTATTTGACCTGGGTTGCGCATCACATTGAGCCCTAGTTAAAATAAGCAACGGACAATGTGCGCATGCAGCATGCAGCTGAGATCACACGCGGTTCACTTCTCCCTGTGCTGTCAGGAAATAATCCATGCTCCGGCTTTACATTCTGCCTAAACCTAGGATTGTGGTTTGTTTCTCTCTCCAAACGTGAGTGGCAAGCCAAGAACGAATTTTGGTTTGCAGGAAACAAACAGGTAGGTGGTTTGCACGTAAAGACATGGCGACGATGCAAAGTGTCTGAGAAGGACCCTTTGGAGCAGATTTTGGGGTGTTTGGGAGGCTATCCTGTTGCACAAGCTGATTTCTGTTGCTCAGGTGGATGGACTTCATTAAATGTTCCCCAGTTTATAATACCAACAATTGAACCAATAGCAGGGGGTTGCTGAACACTATACTGTACTATCATTGACATCCTTCGTGAAATCAAGATACACCATGAGAATCTTTGTTCCAAACTTCAGATTATCCTGATTTTTATTTCCTTTTCCCAGGCACTACAACCGAGGCAGAGCTTTCTGAGCGTATAAATGTCTCGGCATCCAGTTTCACAACTCACAACTTACCGCCTGTTTCAAAAGTCGATGGGGACAGAACAAGGACGGCAGCAAATGAAGGCATGATACCAACATCTCCAAAGAGCAGTGCTTCTGTGTCACCTGGGCCAACTGCAACTGAAGGGAAGCAGGCAACATCCCCTGCTCCAGCTTCTGCGACTCCTGCTCCAGCTTCTGCGACTCCTCCTTTGCAAACAGACGCTGACACTTCGGAAGATACAAATATCAACGAAGATGACATGGTGGACGACACCGTAGGCAAAGACAACGTGCCCAGCTTCCTCCCAACAGCCAAAGGAACTGCAGATCCGGCTGACTATTATGGTCCCTACGGAATGCCGTCTGACGATCAAGACGACCAAGGCATCTCGGAGTTTACGGAAGAGTTGGCCAGCATGCGCAGCTATGAAAATAAGAAATTGCTTCCTGACGAGATGAAGGATGCCTCTTCCTCGGAACTGGAAGAGGACAGCCATTTCTTTTTCCACCTGGTTATCGTTGCCTTTTTGGTAGCTGCTGTTTACATCACGTACCACAATAAAAGAAAGGTAGGCCGCCTTTTTTTTAAGTGTCAGGGTTGTTAAGACTACTCCTGAGTAACGACCTTCCACATACTTGTCTTTCAAAAGTCTTTATTGGTGCACATTATTTACAGTGTGGTGAGCTGTCGGTTTCATGTCTTCTCATTCCGTATCAGAATCCGGCACTGCCCCTTTTCGCGACTTTGACCAACATAAAAGCCTCGGGACAGTGCATCTCCTCCCCTTTCTCCTCCTCCTCAATACCGGTGTCGGGGGGAAGGGTCTACGGTCTGCCTTCTCCCTGTCCCCCCTTCCCGCCTCTCTCTCTTCCTCCCTGTGGAGCAGGGGCTCTCCAATGCTGCCAGAGCCCTGGCACTCCTTCTCTGTCTCCTGACTCACCCCGTCAGACCCCGTGCTTTCATGACTGCTTGGAGACTGGCTGCTCCTGATGAGAGGGGGAGGGTTTCCTCTATAATCCCTCCCCCCTTACATTAAGTATGCAGTTGCACTGGCATTTTTACATTATGCTGCAAGTAACTGCAAAGCGGGTGTTTGAACAGAATCGGAAACCTTCTCATTCGTTGACTTACATACCCCATTTCGACACATTTGTACTCAAAAGCGGCGTGCAAAAACAAATGCATTCAAAACTCGTGCACAAGTACATAATACCGTGGGGGGAATAGAAAACATTATCATACAAGATATACAACGAAAGCTGCAAAGTAATTAATAGGAAATATTTTCATCAGCATTTCAAATATACAAACGCACGTGTTCTCCGTGGTGCTTGGACGTCAAGGCAGAGAAAATGCAGCAAAGTTAGGAAATACAGTCATACCTCGGTTTAAGTACGCTTTGGTTTGAGTATTTTCAGTTTAAGTACTCCGCGGACCCGTCTGGAACGGATTAATCCACTTTCCATTACTTTCAATGGGAAAGTTCGCTTCAGGTTAAGTACAGACTTCCAGAACCAATTGTGTACTTAAACCGAGGTACCACTGTACAGGTACAGGCTTGCAACGCTGAAAATCTTAAATGAAGAAGGGTTCCAATCCATCATATTGAGATAGCTAGGTTAATTTGTAAATGCAATCAGTTGTTAATCTGTCCATAGTCAACACTTTATGGCAGTTGTTTTCAAACAGTGTGCCATGGCACCCTGGGGTGCATTGAATGTTAGTCAGGGGTGCCACGGCAAACACTCGCCTCTGTCCTTCTTTCCTTCCCTCCCGCCCTCTGATGCCCTCTTGTGTCTCCCAAAGGCTTGCACAGCTGTTTGTTGCAGCAGCCCTGGCGACAAGCTCCCCAGGCGAAAGGTGTCTCTGGGGCTGGCCAGGGAGTGCTTCCCAGGCCCTTGTGGGGCAGTGTGAGGAGGCACTTCTCAGGGGGGCAGCTCAGAAACCAGGGGCGACAGCAGTGGCTGCGCAGATGACTCCCAAAGATTGGGGAGAGGAGAGGAGGCTGAGGGAACCCTCCTCAAGAGAGGGTGTTTGGAAAAGGCTGAGAGGCTGCCGGCAAGGGGTGACCTAACTGGGCTCCCGTACCCCCCAGGAGTGCTGCAGAAAGAATGCAGTTGGTCAAGGGAGACATGTACTCAAAAAGGTTGAAAACCTGTGCTTTCCGAGACGGTTTACAAATGTTATCAAAGCAGATGTGACAGTTTTAAGTGGAGAAGAATTAAGTAAAAATAATAAACCACTCTCAGGAGTAGGTGCTCTACATTATATTTACTCTTCTAAGTCATAAAAATGTGGTGCAGCATTTTAAGCTTAATGTTCCGAGGAATGTAAACATTTCCCCCTTGCCCTGGGTGGGAACTGATGTGTGTTCATTACATTTATCCCCTCCGTCCCCAGTCTTCAGTGGATTTATAATATGGAATCGTAACGGGAGAAGACATATGATGGATGACAGTGTCTTTTAAACTTGAATGCAGCCTTTCACCCGAAGAACACGGGGCAGTTGACAATATAAAAATGCAAAATGAAAGCATAATAACAGCAAACTAAAAAAAAAACCCCAACCTAATAACACCCCCCTCTGGAAAACAACCGCACAGTTTAAAAGGCTATATTTTTTAATCGGGCAAAGGCTTGGGAGAAGAGTTCTATTTTCTGCTGGTGACTAAAGATATGCAGTGAAGGCAACAGGCGAGACTCCCTGGGAAAAGCATTCTGCAAGTGGGGAGCCACTGCAGAAAAGGCCCGTTTTTATGCTGCCACCCTCCAGACCTCCCAGAAGTGGTACAGGAAAAAGGGCATCGGAGGATGATCTCAGGGTCTGGGTCGATTCATATGGGGAGATGCAGTCCTTGCGGTATATTAAGGCTTTGTAGGTCAAAACCAGAGGGACCCAGGTGGCGCTGTGGGTTAAACCACAGAGTCTAGGGCTTGCTGATCAGAAGGTCAGCGGTTCGAATCCCTGCAACGGGGTGAGCTCCCGTTGCTCGGTCCCAGCTCCTGTCCACCTAGCAGTTCGAAAGCACATCAAAGTGCAAGTAGATAAATAGGGACCGCTCCAACGGGAAGGTAAACGGTGTTTCCGTGCGCTGCTCTGGTTCGCCAGAAGCAGCTTTGTCATGCTGGCCACATGACCCGGAAGCTGTCTGCGGACAAACGCCGGCTCCCACGGCCTATAGAGCGGGATGAGCGCCGCAACCCCAGTCGGACACGGCTGGACCTGATGGTCAGGGGCCCCTTTACCTTTAGGTCAAAATCAGCACTTTGAATTGGACCCAGAAACTAATTAGTAGGCGCATTTAGTGAAGGAAATGGTTGCGATGATTTGCAAACGCTGACAAAGCAGGAAGCGTTTCTCCTTGAACCGCGTCCTCCTTTCTTTATCGTTAGCTAATTGTTTCTTTCCTCTCTAGATTATCCTGTTGGTCCAGAGCAGAAGATGGCGAGATGGGCTTTGCTCCAGAACCGTCGGGTACCATCGTTTGGATCAAAATGTCAATGAAGCTATGCCTTCATTAAAAATCACCAATGATTACATTTTTTAAAAAGCGGCGTGATCTGAGTTGACTGAACTAGTGATTTCCTTTGCCTGAGGTGCAGGTGTTTGCCATAAGCTCACACACTTCCTTGCCTTTCAAGTTCTTAGCCTTATACGAGGGCATGGAAGGTTAGTATTTCCTTCAGGTGGCTGCCAAACTTACAAATCAGTGCACGTAGTGCCGTTGTTAATCACTTTTATTTATCTTCCAGTGTATTCCCGTCTGCCTGGAGCAGTCCTAGATTAGAACATAGCCAAGTAATCTCCAATATTCAATGTATTGCTAAATCTGGCAACAGTGAACCACACTGAAAGGAACTCTGGCGATTCTCTTTTTTGCATCATGCGTTCTCTTTTTCCCTCAGTACAGATTTGGGGGGAAACTTACTACAACAAAGTATCTGGCTCCTTACTTTAAACCACATCACTTGGCTGAAGATTTTAGCTGGTATTTGTTCTCTATAGCCTTTAAGTAGACCTGCATTTTAAGAGAACAACCTTTCACATGTTACCAGTCAGCCTGTCTCCTTGCACAGCTTAGATAACCATTTTAAAAACTGGTGGTGATTCAGAGCCCGTTTTTTCCTTTCTTTCTCTCTCTCTCTGCCATTTTCTCTGCAAAAGAAAATGCCTTTAAAACCCCAAAGTTGTGAGAAAACCTCTCTAGGCTTGAAGCTGAGATACATGAAAGATCAGCAGAACAAGCTCACCTGCACCACCCTCAATATTTTAACGGTTGCCAATACACAACTTGTGCTTTCATTCCATTGCAACCAGGAAAGGTGAGAGATTTATTATTTCTTCTTCTAATCAAGGCGTAGAATTGTCAGGAATCGGAAGTTTCCCAGCTTCAGCGGAGACTGCATTATTTTCTTTTAATTTCGGGAGAGACAAAAATCTCTTGCATATAGCTTGTACAGAAAGTTCTTGGGACATTGGGATTTAAAAAAAAACAAATAATAAATAAATAAAGTATGTACTTTTGCTATTTATGTTTACTTCCACAAGTTGCAATTAGTAGTTTCACTTTTAATGTACACCTTGTTCATGAATGATTCCTTTTGAAGGACTGAAAAAAAATGTATATAATCAGTAGGAACTTTGACTTTATATCCAAGTCTTGTATTATTCTGAAAAACCCTTGCACCTATTTCATGAGAAGAGTTGCAGTGGTCACGATCTTGCTTAATGAAGCTTCTGCAGCAAACATTCCTAAACAGGAAGGGGAAAAAGAGGAAGTCCAACAATACTTGCCATAACTGTTTCCTTGCGGTAATTTTTTATCATATTTGAACTTGTATCACTTTTAATAAGATTTTTTTTTTCAAATAAACCCCAAGGATATAATTTTGTAGGAACCGCAGCTTGATTGTTGGTAATTCCATCAAAGCAAAAATAAAATAAAATTGGGTGTGGGTGTGAAAATTGCACAAGGCACATGACAATTATGTGCAACTTTGAATGAAAAAATATTTTGGCTTAGTTGCTCAGAGCAGCACAAGATGTTTGGAGCAGTGTAAGGTGCGACTTGTACCATTTCATATTAAAGGGGTGTATGTTTTTTTAAAAAGGATGTAGTCGGAGGATATTTTCCTATAAAGTCACATCAGTATTTCTCCGTCATTGGTGCATAATCACAGATGGTCTACACCAGGCTTCCTCAAACTCTGCCCTCCAGATGTTTTTGGCCTACAACTCCCATGATCCCTAGCTAACAGGACCAGTGGTCAGGGATGATGGGAAGTGTAGTCTCAAAATATCTGGAGGGCAGAGTTTGAGGAAGCCTGGTCTACACAAAGGTGTTGTCTGAGTTGGGGCTGAAGAAACGGAATAAGGCCAATGGGCTACTTGAATGCCCGTAGTGGTCCCATTTTTCCATTCTTAATGTTTGTGCCTATCTGGCTTCCAAAGGGCGTGTAACGTTTATTGCCCCAATTGACTTTGCTTATTTATATGCTGCTTAATACTTTAGTTGGTCTCTAAATGGTTTATCTACCATAGTGGCCTGCACATAAGCCTCACTTTTCCCCCAAATTCCGACCGTGAAAAGTTAAAGTGCGGCTTATATCCGCGACCTTACGGTATGCGGCCAGGAGCGGCAAGGAATGGTGCGGCTTATATTCGGGTATTTTTTTATTTTATTTTTCTCCTCCCCCCACCCTTCCAATTTTAAAGGTGGGGCTTATATTCGGGCCAATACAGTATATGCGCGTGCGCACACACCCCAAACAATGAAACACAGAAACTACATTCTAATCCTGCGCAGTATGAAACCGAAATACAACAAAAGCAAAAGAATTTCCATATATTCAAATGGTGAAATAATTCAGCCGCTTCTGTGGGTGTCTCGAGCTGTTTTCGAGCAGTTCCCCAGAAGGTAGGAATGAATGAAGACCTGTGTCTTATTCCGAACCTAAGCGACAGGTGCATTGGAAGAATCCCTTGGAGGCTTTCCCAACTTTTGACACATTTGAGCTGAAAGCAGACAACTCCGCAAGGTCCCGAAGAATCAGACCCAGTTACTTGCAAGCCAGGCCTCAAAAGATCTTTGCTGGGCTGTTCATAGGCTGAGCACAGTTGCTGGAAACTACGGGAGAGGCGAGGATCCTTGTGCTCATGTTCTGCTTGCAGATTTCCCATGAGGGCATCTGGCTTGCCTCTCTGAGAACAGGGCTAGATGGGCCATTGGCCTCATCCAGCAGGTTCTTATGTCCTTAAATCAAAAAAAATCACACTTCAAAATTGCAACAGGAATTTGGCTTGTGCAATCTTGAGGTTTTGGGAAAACTCTACAAGGAACTGCGTGTTTTTTTGCAAAGGTTGGGATAATGGAATAGCTCGTTACTGTCAAACTTTGTTCACCGTGATTTATTAATATAGTTACTGATAGTACAGATAATGCAGTACAAACATTTTAAATTTTTTCTTCTTTGAACAGTGGCAGATCAACATTTTAACCTAGACTGATGCAAGACGGCATTACTTGGGATAATTCAGGGTCAACGTAGTTTCAGAACAGCCTAAACTAGATTCAGAGTAAGACTACCAAACAAAGCTGCAGTGTCTTAACTTCCTCCATATCATGCGTTAGTCATGGCATCTGTCTAGCGAAATAAAACATTCTAGCTTTTCTCAACCTGTTCATCAGCCACTACTCCTTCCTAGCAAAGAAGCAAAGTATTTTACACATATAGAAAGTCCAGCTATGGCCGCTTTGTGGTTAGTAAGTTTGCATCTGATTAAAGGAACATAAAGGAACTGACAAAGAGTTCTCATACGTTCAGGCAGGTGGGACCCATTTCACGCAAAGCAGAAAGTTTCCGTTCCTCTATTCCTGCTCAGGGTGGTTCCTGAAATCTGGACACGGAATCTTTTAAATGCAAACGGGAAATTTAGGGCAGACAGATTCACTTGCCTGAAAGGTGATGCTCACAGTTTTATTTTCCAGCTTAGGCGAAAGAAGCAACCAGGAGGCCGACCCAACAGGTTAGAATTATCTTTTGTTGATAGGGAGACTGGCATTTCAGATCCTCCGGTTGGATCTAATCCTGGCATTACTCAGCACGCCCAGGTACTAACTCCCTGACTCTTGGATTATACCACCAAGCTTTAATAAATTAGCGTTGCCTAACATACTAAGCACACAACAGAGAACATGGATTATCTCTCACATTGTTGCAGGGTTCCCAGCTGTCAATCCAGAGATCATACCTAGAAGTCTGAAGCTCTAAGAATGTAGCTAACCTGGCCCCTTTCCTTCCTTCCTTCCTTCCTTCCTTCCTTCCTTCCTTCCTTCCTTCCTTCCTTCCTTCCTCCCTCCCTCCCTCCCTCCCTCCCTCCCTCAATACAGGGCTGCCCATTTTAACCCTTCTCCAGCACCTAAAATTCAGTGTGCACCTAAAAAGCAGGAATGTTTCGCTCCGTTCATCAAGATTAAAGAATGCTTCCTGCAGTGAAATAAGAGTGCTACCATACTCCACTTCCTAGCATAATTGCAAATGAGCACATTCCATACACAAGCAACTAGAATATTTAAGCAAAATAAGGTATGCCGAGCAACGTTCGGCAAATAACTTCATTTTAATGAAGCTGCAAGGGCATGGGAAGTGAGCACAACACAGAAGTTGTGTTTCCGTGGAGCGGAGAAATACACTGTATATTCCTGCGTATAAGACTACTTTTTAACCCAGGAAAATCTCAAAAGTCGGGGGTCATCTTATACGCCGCGTCGTATTTCTTATACGGCGAGTATATCCCAAACTCTATACTTTAACTGGAAAAGTTGGGGGTCGTCTTATATGCCCAGTCTTATACGCCGGAATATACGGTAATCCCATCCTACAGAAGAGTGTAAGGCATTCATTCAAGGTTCCCCCCCAAATCTTGATGAGATTACAGTGGTGCCTCGCTTAACGAATGCCCTGCTTAACGAAATTTCCGCTTAACGAAAGGATTTTTCGAGCGGAGGTTGCCTCGCTAGACGAATTCGTTTTACGAAAAATTCGTCTAGCGAATCGCGGTTTCCCATAGGAATGCATTGAAATTCAATTAATGCGTTCCTATGGGGGGAAAAATTCAATGCATTCCTATGGGATTCGCTAGACGAATTTTTCGTTATAAGAAAAGACCCGTGGAACGAATTAAATTAGTCTAGTGAGGCACCACTGTATAGCCTTGTATCTAACTTTTTATGCATAGCTTTTTAGCACAGGAAAACGAGGAGGTTTTATATTTACAAGGTGGTAGGAAGCGGGACTGAAAGACCTAAGCACTCTCTTAAATCAGAAAACTCTTTAATTCATAATAAGCACAACTGGCTGGACCAATCACCAGTGAATATTTCCTGCATTTAGAAAACATGATAAATATCAGAAGGGCAAGCAGAACATTCTTTTTGAGAAGTAAGACCTTGATCGCTTTATTCCAAGACTTGTAGGCAGCTTGCACTGACGCTTTCCGCATTTGTTTTCACACATGCCCCAATAATTCCTCTCCTCTGGCCGGTCTCTACATGGCACAGGTACAAAGAGTATGTTCCCATATGAACAGTTTAAAAAACAGTACAAGAAGAAGAGATGGTAAAAAGAAGAAAAAAACAGTCAACTTTTTAAAAAGTCCGTATCGAGCAAAATTATAAATACAGTATGCTAGACAAATCAACTCCAAAAACGGGATTTATTGTATTTTTGTTAGTTATCAAAACTATAAAAAGCATAGAAACCAATATTTATAAAATAGGCAAATACCACTACTTAGTTACACAGCCATGATAACTTTTTTCTTTTGGTGCAAAGCAAAAACAAATTGGAATGTGGCTCATGCTCGCCCATTTCTTCATCCTTCATCTTGAATTAGATGCTCATCACACACTGGATGAACTGCAGAAAGGGAGAGAGAGAGACGTGCGTTATCACTAGAGAGCCCCTGTGGTGTAGGGGTTTGGGGGGGGGCGGATTGGGACCTGGGTTCAATCCCTCACTGGGTGGCCTTGGGAGTCAACGTCACTGCCACTCGGCCTAACCCACCTCACAGGGTTGCTGAGGGTGAAAAAAGTGGGGCGTAAACACAAGAAATAATAATAATAATAATAATAATTTTTTATTTATACCCCGCCCTCCCCAGTCAAAAACCGGGCTCAGGGCGGCTGACACCAACAGAATTACAATAAAACATAAAAACAATTAATTAAAATACAGATTAAAATACAGTATTAAAATTTAAAGTGCAGCCTCATTTCAAGTAGTCCATAAATCCAAGCCATGAGGGAGGAAAACACAGGGGTCAGGCTGAGTCTAACCCAAAGGCCAGGCGGAACAGCTCTGTCTGGCAGGCCCTGCGGAAAGATGACAAATCCCGCAGGGCCCTGGTCTCCTGGGAAAGAGCGTTCCACCAGGTTGGGGCCAGTACTGAAAAGGCCCTGGCTCTAGTAGAGGCCAATCTAGCCACCTTATGACTCGGGATCTCCAGAGTATTATTGTTTGTGGACCTTAAGGTCCTCCGCGGGGCATACCAGGAGAGTGGTATCTCTCTGCGGCACGATGCTTGCAAGGATGCATCAGTCTTGAGGGACAATGGAGTCCGCCTCCGGGGGTGAAGCCAAACGGCTGCGTTTGCAGCATCGAAGCGCCCTCCATGGGGCGCAGGCCTGGGCAATGTGTCTGGAGGTCCTGGGCTGCCCAGATGACAAGACCCCTTTCTCGGCCTTGCTAACGGGGTCCAAAGGAAAGCAGAGCAAGGCCCTGGGCACAGGCTGAGCTGCAGGAATTGCCGGAAGGAGGCGTGCAAGGCGCCATCCAACCACCTTAGGGACTGCACTGTAGAGGGATGGCGTACCTCTGATCCTCCAGATCGTGGGTAGGCAAACTAAGGCCCGGGGGCCGGATCCTGCCCAATTGCCTTCTCAATCCGGCCCGCGGATGGTCCGGGAATCAGCGTGTTTTTACATGAGTAGAATGTGTCCTTTTATTTAAAATGCATCTCTGGGTTATTTGTGGGGCATAGGAATTCGTTCATTTTTTCTTCTTCAAAATATAGTCCGCCCCCCCCCCCCCACAAGGTCTGAGAGACAGTGGACTGGCCCCCTGCTGAACAGCTTGCTGACCCCTGCTCCAGATCAACGGTTCTCAAACTTTTTACTCTGGGCCACACTTTCAGAATAAGAATTCGCTCGCGTCACACTCAATTTTATATTGATGACATACAGTCATACCTTGGAAGTCAAACGGAGCCACAAGTTAATTCTGTGTCCAGGGCGGCTGTCTACCAGCTCCATCTGGTACGCAGGATGAGACCCTCCCTGCGCGCAGAGTGTCTCACCAGAGTGGTGCATGCTCTGGTTATCTCCCGCTTGGACTACTGCAATGCGCTCTACGTGGGGCTACCTTTGAAGGTGACCCGGAAACTGCAATTAATCCAGAATGCGGCAGCTAGACTGGTGACTGGGAGCGGCCGCCGAGACCACATAACACCAGTCCTAAGAGACCTACATTGGTTCCCAGTACATTTCCGAGCACAATTCAAAGTGTTGGTGCTGACTTTGAAAGCCCTAAACGGCCTCGGTCCAGTATACCTGAAGGAGCTTCTCCACCCCCATCTTTCAGCCCAGACACTGAGATCCAGCACCGAGGGCCTTCTGGCGGTTCCCTCGCTGCGAGAAGCAAAGCTACAGGGAACCAGGCAGAGGGCCTTTTCGGTAGTGGCGCCCGCCCTGTGGAACGCCCTCCCATCGGAGGTCAAGGAGATAAACAACTACCTGACATTTAGAAAACACCTAGAGGCAGCCCTGTTTAGGGAAGTTTTTAATCTGTGATATTTTAATGTGTTTTGGCATTTGCTGGAAGCCGCCCAGAGTGGCGGGGGAAAGCCAACCAGATGGGCGGGGTATAAATAATAATAATTAATAATAGTCCATGAACAACTGGCCATGCTAGCCAAGGTTGATGAGAGTTGGGGTTCAGCCACAGGTTCTCCACCCCAATGTAGGAAGTGCTGACTACATACAAGGCAGTTTTCTAGATTTCTGTAGCTGCAAATAATGCCCCGAGCTCCTGGGAGGAAGGACCAGGAGCTCAAAGCCTGGCGCTCTCGGCTTATAAGTTGCTGCCACTTCATCACAACGTTCAAGGGGGTACAGAGCCTTGCGCTTCTAAGCAGGAAACGGACTCGAAGCTCACTTACATCATCGTACTGGAAGTTCACCATCCCCTGCTGAGCCGCATCTCGTCTCCGGAAGCTATCTGCAAACGCAGCACAGGAAGAAGTGCGTTAGGACAGGAGCCAGGATATACAGAAGCCACAGGTGGATGAATACAAGTGTGAAGTGCCAGTTTGCATTTCGTAGTGTGGAAAGTATTGATCTGATGTGTAGAGAGATCTTTCCTATTCTACTTAATTCAAGAGGGTTGTTGAAGCTTCTCTGGGTGAAAGAAGGAAGCAGAAGGTTCATGATGTTTGGGTTATTCCTTCAAGAAAGTACAGTTGGCGTAAACTGGTTCTGTTATCTCTTTCTGTCAAGGTCATGCCGACTATAATAATAAGGCCAGAAGGAGCCTGGGCGTCACTTTCTCTTTCTATCTCTTTCCCATCTGGTATGGCGTTCTGTACACAGCATGCGTACTGTTAAGGTTTAGACTTATTATACAGTCGTACCTCGGGTTACAAACACCTCGGGTTGCGAACAACTCGGGTTCCGAACTCCGCAAACCCGGAAGTATTTTTGCCGTGCGCGCGGTCTGCGCATGCGCAAAAATCACAGTTTGCGCATGCGCAAAATGGTGCTTCAGTTTACGACCGTTTCGGGTTACGAACTGCATCCCGGAACGGATCGTGTTCGTAACCCGAGGTACCACTGTATTTAAGTCTGCTGTAACTGGATTTTTGATGGACAGGACTAACCCTGAATGTATTGGATTTGTGACCATTATGCCCATTTGCCTTCAGTAGCAGTAAAGCTCTGCTGAATGAAATATTCATTGCCTCTGGTCTATTTTTGGGGAATCCTGCAACATGTTTAAGTTTTTACTCTGCTAACTATACGTTGGAGTTCTGCTCTGGATCAGTACCGAGTAGAATTCCACGACACGCACAAAAACTCACATCCACCATCTCTATATCTTGCCCACCAGCCTGCTATTAAACAACACATTTTTGTGATTTATTTTTAGGTGAAAGCTTCTTGTTAGCAACCCTTTTGGGTGGGAGGACGGCGTCACAGGATTTCCACCTTACTCTGCTTTACTCAAGAGTTCATCTGGAGCGTAGCGTTCGGTTCTGGGGAATGCACTTTGAGGCGCGAAGGAGTTTGGAAAAGAGAAAGGGAGATAGCCGGTGAAACTGAGCCCAAGTCCGGCACAAAAAGCTTGGCGAAACTGGATATGTTTAGCCTTTGATGAAGAGAAAAGAAGGATCTGATTGCACTCTTTGAATAACCTGGAGGGTTGAGATGTGCAGAAGGGAGCCAAGAGCAGGTCTCCGCTCACCCAAATGTGGGACTGGACAAGTAACAGGAGGGTAGCTTTGCACGGAGTAAAAAGGAGAGGAAGCCTGACAGCAAAGAGCAATTTGACTGTGGGACCCTCGGCTAGACAGGGGTGGGCTCTCCCTCACCGGAGGCCTTCAAAAGTTCTCAAACTTTTTTCTCTGGGCCACACCTTCAGAATAAAAATTTGCCCGCGTCACACCGAGTTTTTTGGGTAAGAAAAGCAAAACGAAACACAGCCTAGCAGTGCTTGATTTACAGTGGTGCCTCACTAGACAAATTTAATTCATTCCACGGGTCTTTTCTTATAACGAAAAATTTGTCTAGTGAATCCCATAGGAATGCATTGAATTATTTTGATTTTTTTCCCCCATAGGAACACATTAATTGAATTTCAATGCATTCCTATGGGAAACCGTGATTCGCTAGATGAATTTTTCATAAAACAAATTAGTCTAGCGAGGCAACCTCCACTCGAAAAATCCTTTCGTTAAGCGGAAATTTCGTTAAGCAGGGCATTCGTTAAGCGAGGCACCACTGTATAACACAGAACGCAAGTACTTTATAATATGATCTTGGGGGCATCCAGAAAGTTTAAAACAAGGCCGCTGCCTAAGAACAGGAATCCTTCCCAAATATAATTATAAACGAGCCTCTTACGTATGCATTTTAAAGAAATATAGAAAGTCAATAAGAAGTGAGGTTGCTTTTTCTACCAGAACTAATGTGAGACAAACAAGCTCCCTTCTCTTCATCAACACAAATAAGCCTTTCTCTTTTCTGATTTTCGGCAAATAAAAACTTTTTTTGATACTATACTATACTACACTGAAATGTTTAGATGTTCCATTGTCCTTGAATCTTCCTCCCACACCTGCCATCCTCTCCCTGCTGCACCTTTGGAGAACCACGGCCTTACAGAGACTTGCAATTCTATGTTTCTGCGATCAACCTCAAAAAGGTAAAGGGACCCCTGACCATCAGGTCCAGTCGTGTCCGACTCTGGGGTTGCGGCGCTCATCTCGCTCTATAGGCCGAGGGAGCCGGCGTTTGTCCGCAGACAGCTTCCGGGTCATGTGGCCTGCATGACAAAGCTGCTTCTGGCAAACCAGAGCAGCGCACGGAAACGCCGTTTACCTTCCCGCCGCAGCGGTCCCTATTTATCTACTTGCACTTTGACGTGCTTTCAAACTGCTAGGTGGGCAGGAGCTGGGACCGAGCAACGGGAGCTCACCCCATCGCAGGGATTCGAACCGTCAACCTTCTGATCAGCAAGCCCTAGACTCTGTGGTTTAACCCACAGCGCCCCCTGGCCTTATTAAATAGAAATTTTAAGAAACAAAACCAGTCCATCGTCATGAATTGAGAAAACCCCCATACCAGTGAGAGCTCTGAGCTTAACACAGCAGGCGATGTAGTCGTCAAACGTGATCTTGCCACGAGTGCTGTATCGCTTGGAAATGCCGTTGATGGCTTGGGGGCTCAGCCGAAATCCTAGACAGGAGGAGAGAGCGGGAATCGTAAAACTGCACAATTGGAAGGGACCCAGAGGATCATCTAATGCGGCCATCCCCAACCTTTGGCCCTCCAGATGTTCTGGCCTACAACTCCCATGATCCCTAGCTAACAGGACCAGTGGGCGGGGATGATGGGAATTGTAGTCCAAAACATCTGGAGGGCCAAAGGTTGGGGGTGCCTGATCTAATGCAACCGCTTCCCAGCCGGCGCAAAGTCTCCCAGCTCACCCATGGATGTCAACGCCTTCTGAAGCTCCTGGGAATCGACGGTGCCGCTGCGGTCGCTGTCGACGCTCATGAAGTGTTGCCGCCAGCCGTTCAGCACGGCCCAGAGCTCTTTGAACTCATTGAAGCCCATCGTGCCAGACATATCTCTCTGCGCAGCGGCTAAGGATCACTTCTCGTCAATAACCGGGGTCAATATCCTTTCATGTGCGCGAGAAACATCAGCTACGGTTTCCCTACACTTGCGTGTGTGTATATATAAATGTTTTATTTCTTTTCCATTTAATAATACACATTCACATCATTATTATCTACTTTACCTCCCTGCCTCTTTAGAGCCTATCGATTACGTTTTCCAATTCCAATTTCATTCACTACAGAATAACTCACAATTTAAATGAATATAGACAGGTAGAGAACTTCTCATTACAAGTCTTCAGACAACCCTGCTAGCAATGTTAATTGCTCACAATAATCTTTCAGATATCGTATAAATATACTCCAGTCCTTTTGGAATACTTGATCGTGCCGGTTTTGGATTTTTCCTGTCAAGCTTCGCCAATTCTGCAAAGTCCATCGTCTTCATCTGCCGCTCTTCTTTCGTTGGGTTTCCCTACGCTTTGGAGGGGCCACTGCCGCCCCCCATACATAAACTCATCCCCAGCGACCCCTCTCCCCTCCCCTCCCCAAACCAATATTCAGAATCGCAGTTTGCAAGGCCCACTTGGAAAGGTAATAGCACAATAAAATTCAAAGCAGTAACAATTAATTGCACACTTATTCCAAAGCCAGTGAAAGCCATTTAGTTTAATTAATCCAACTTGGTCCGGTGATACTAGATCATCAAAGCTCTAACAGTCACTTATCAGGAGTTTTAGATGTGATTGATGAAGTGATACCGATCTCCCAATGTCTGATTTAAAGACACTTAACAGGAGTCTTAAATCAGCAGCTCCAGCAACCCTCTAGGTCAGTGGTGGCCAAACTTGGCCCTCCAGCTCTTTTTGGACTACAACTCCCATCATCCCTAGCTAACAGGACCGGTGGTCATGGGTGATTAATAATAATAATAATAATAATAATAATAATAATAATAATATATTATTTATACCCCACCCATCTGGCCGGGTTCCCCCAGCCACTCTGGGTTTCTTCCAACAAAATATTAAAATACAGAAATTCATCAAACATTAAAAGCTTCCCTAAACAGGGCTGCCTTGAGATGCCTTCTAAAGGTCTGGTCATTGTTGTTCTCTTTGACCTCTGGTGGGAGGGAATTCCACAGGGTGGGTGCCACTACCGAGAAGGCCCTCCGCCTGGTTCCCTGTAACTTGGCTTCTCATAGTGAGGGAACCACCAGAAGGCCCTCGGCGCTGGACCTCAGTGTCTGGGCTGAACGATGGGGGTGGAGACACTCCTTCAAGTATACTGGACCGAGGCCATTTAGGGATTTTAAGGTCAGCACCAACACTTTGAATTGTGCTCGGAAACGTACTGGGAGCCAATGTAGGTCTTTCAAGACCGGTGTTATGTGGTCTCGCCGGCCGCTCCCAGTCACCAGTCTAGCTGCTGCATTCTGGATTAATTGTAGTTTCCAGGTCACCTTCAAAGGTAGCCCCACCTAGAGCGCATTGCAGTAGTTGCCCTGGACACAGAATTAACCTGCGCTTCCATGGACAGCTGTGAGTCCAAAATGACTCCCAGGCTGCGCACCTGGTCTTTCAGGGGCACAGTTACCCCATTCAGGAATTGAATGATGGGAATTGTAGTTCAAAAACTCCCTGTGGAACGCCCTCCCACCAGATGTCAAAGAGAAAAACAGCTACCAGATTTTTAGAAGACATCTGAAGGCAGTCCTGTTTAGGAAGGCTTTTAGTGTTTAATAGATTATTTTATTTCATTTTTCTGTTGGAAGCCGAACAGAGTGACTGGGGAAACCCAGCCAGAAGGGCGAGGTATAAATAAATTATTATTATTATTATTATTATTATTATTATTATTATTATTATTCCTTTTTTTACCTCCCTCACCCCCTGGGTAAAATAATAATAATAATAATAATAATAATAATAATAATAATAATAATAATAATTTCAGCCACCTAGAAGCACAAGTAATAATTGCAATGAGAATTATTAATTATAATAATAGAAATATTTTAAGTCAAAGCCAAATATGCAAAGGATACATCAAGCATAGAGATCATGAGCCTGCAGGTCTCTAGGTTGAAAGCTGTTTAAAGAAAAACAGAAGCAGTCAACAAAAAATAAGGTTTTTTCCCCTCTCTATTACCCCCCCCATTCTGCTCCACCCCCAGCCAAGAGTGGTTTCCAAGGAGAAAAGTATGAACAGCATAATACTTCCTCAAGATTTATTTTCCTTCAAACATTTCAATATGTTAAAAGAGGGATAGGAAGAGATATTTTTAAAAATGCAAGAGGGCAAGTGGTAACTTTTGCAATGGGTTCTGGGTGTCTTGTCGCTTTTGCTGCAAGAAGACTCAGCACAGCTGATCCGTTTGGGTTTTTGAGCCAGGCAAACTTACGCTTATAGGCTCCCGAAATTCCGGACTGCGTCAGACATCTCTGCAGCTCGTCGGCATCTATTTGCCCGTCCTATGGAAAACAGAAAGAGCATTGCGCCAGGGTTACTGCCTTTGCGCCCGGGACCTGGACCATCTCTGCAAACCGACTGTGAGCACGCAATTTCTCAAAACGACAAAGACCTTTGGGGTAACAGGCTGCCCTGGAGAGAGAGATGACCAGGCTAGGACAAAGAATAACCTTGCACACACATCCTTTCCCCCCCCCCCCCGTTGCCTGGCAATTATTAAGATTGAGAAGGTGTCACGATAACTATCTTCAAATATCACATGGAAGTTGGAGCAAGCTTGTTTTCTGCTGCTCCAGAAGGGAGGACTCAAATGGATGGATCCGAATTACGGTACCAGAAAGGCGATTCTGCCTAAACATTAGGGAGAGCTTTCTGGCAGCGAGAGCTGTACAGCGGTGGAGCAGACTTCCTCAAAAGGTGAAGGACTCTCCTTCCTTGGAGGTTTGAGGTTGGGTGGCCATCTGCCAAGGGAGTCTTTAGCTGTGGTTCCTGCTCCAAAGGGGGTTAAGACTAGATCGGCGTTTCCCAGACTTGGGTTTCCAGCTGTTGTTGGACTACAACTCCCATCACCCTCGACCACTGGGCCTGCTAGCTAGGGACGATGGGAGTTGTAGTCCAACAAATGGCTGGAAACCCAAATTTTGGGAAACGCTGGACTAGAGGAACCTTGGGGTCCCTTCCGACTCTACGATTCTGTGAGCTTCTGACCCTTGCTCCCAGCGAGCTTTTGTGTTCTGCAAAGGATATCCTTATTGATGCAGAGCAGGAAAACACACATTTGGCTTCCTGTTTGGACAGAAAGAGCAGTGTCTAGTTTGGGACAAAGAAGGGTCAAGTTCCTAATCGCTACCCAAAAGGGAGGGGCAGATGGTTCCAAAGGCTTTTCCACCAATCACATGCACATCTGGTCTTAACAATAGAGGCCCAGCACAGCTCTCCAATGAATCTATAATGGGCAACATTTTCACTTCAAATGCCATCAGTGCCATTCCAAATAAATGGGTGCCATTTGTGAGAATAATAATTTTATAAACACAATCTCTTCATTGTGGTCCCTCCTTCCTTGGAGGTTTTTAAGCAAAGGTTGGACGGCCATCTGGCTTGGATGCTTTAGTTGAGATTCCTGTGTTTCAAGGGAGTTGGGCTAGATCAGGCATCCCCAAACTGCGGCCCTCCAGATGTTTTGGCCTACAACTCCCATGATCCCTAGCTAACAGGACCAGTGGTCAGGGAAGATGGGAACTGTAGTCCAAAACATCTGGAGGGCTGAAGTTTGGGGATGCCTGGGCTAGATGACTCTTGGGTAGGCATAGGCAACCTTGGCTCTCCAGATGTTTTGGAACTACAACTCCCATGATCCCTGACCACTGCGCCTGTTAGCTAGGGATCATGGGAGTTGTAGTTCTAAGACATCTGGAGAGCCAGGGTTGCCTATGTCTGCTCTTGGGGGTCCCTTACAACTCTACGATTCTGAGACTCTATATCAGGGGTCAGCAAACTTTTCTCGGAGGCGGCCGGTTCACCGTCCCCCAGACCTAGTGGCGGGCCAGACGGTGCGCACACACACAGCGGAAGTGAATTCTCTCCCTTCCCCTCCCCCTGCCTACCTCCTCCGCTGCTCTGCCAGCGGTTGGGAGCCGGCGGTGGTGGCGGCGCCTCTCCTTTTTGGGCCAGTTTTCCCGGGTGCGGGGCCAGCGGGCGCACCAAGCTCCAGCCCACAGCGCAGCCATGGGGAGAGACCAGCGGGCGGGCGGCAGGGCTTCCTATCAAAGCCCAGCCCCCTTCCTCCGCAGGGTGGGGAGAAGCCAGGAAAAGGGAGGGAAGAGGCACCGCCGTGTTGGGGGGGGTCGCAAAAAATGGTGCCAGGGAAAAAATTGGGAAAAAATGGCGACCGTGCCAATCCAAGCGGCAATTGCAGAAATGTTTGCGGGCCAGATCCAGAGGGCAAGTGGGCTGGATCCGGCCCACAGACCTTAGTTTGCCGACCCCTGCTCTATATGATTCAAGCATCAGCCGTGCCAAATTTAAAAGGACCTCAAAGGAGGCCGGAATTTTAGCGTCACCCTCAAACATGCAAACTATAGATGCAGGAAAATGAATCATTTTTATAGCTTCGTTTCCCAGGGCAGGACATGCCAATGCGTTTAAAAACGTGTTCGGACAGAAACTTGTTCAAATAACTGAAAATAAAATAATTTAAGAGAGGTGATCAGAACTCTCACACACCCTGTCTGCACTCTGAAACTCAGTTCCCTAGCCTTGGGAGCAGTTTGGATGCTATGAAAACTCTAAAGTCCCCATTCAAGGCTGCAAAGAGAAGATCGGCAGAGTTCATGTTGAAGCAAACCAGAGTTACCCATTATGTCAGAACTCGGGAAACTGTGGTTTGCTTAAACTACGGTTGGCAAGAAGAAGCCAGGGTAAAACTGTGGTTCCTTTATTCTGGTTTCTTGCGATGCCACAGACTTCAACTTCCAGGTGTTGTAAGACACCAACTCCCAGCAGCCAGCATGTCCAATGGGCAGGGTGCTGGAGACCAACAACATCCGAAAGACCCCTTCTTGGGGGAAGCCTGGTTTAAAGAGACGACTGTTCTCCAAGTTCAGACATCCCATGGGAGTGTAGTTTGCTTAAAGGTAGATCTAAAATATTCTAGTCTCCTCCTTGGAACCACAAAAGAGGAAGAGAGGGAAGCATTAAAGACTTGAGGCTTGTTTGTGTAGAAGGAAACCATAGTTTCCTTGATACCCCCTCCAAGGACCCTTGTGGTCAATTAAAAAATATACAGGTGAGTCAGATAGCATGTAAGCAGCCTTATCGGAAGTGAATCATAGAATCATAGAGTTGGAAGAGACCACAAGGGCCATCCAGTCCAACCCCCTGCCAAGCAGGAAACACCATCAAAGCATTCTTCACATATGGCTGTCAAGCCTCTGCTTAAAGACCTCCAAAGAAGGAGACTCCACCACACTCCTTGGTAGCAAATTCCACTGTCGAACAGCTCTTACTGTCAGGAAGCGGTATGAGCTTGTAGGCGTAGTGGAGGGGGAACAGCAGTGAAATGGGAGCAAGGGGGTGATCTACTAGATCACCAGGGTAATTGACAGACCTTCTTTGCTCTAAGTAAGTTATGGAGGTTTTTGGTTTTTAATGACAGATTTAATCTGACAGCCTAGTACAGAATAAGTCACAGTATAACGGGGGGGGGGGGAGAAACCAGGTAGAGGCTGGATATTTCTTTTAAGTTCCTACTGCAGACTACCCATTTAAACGATGGGTCTTCTCTGCAAGACGGTTGGCATTCTTTTCTTTTTTTAAAAAATTATTTATACTTTTCAAATTTATACATTTCATTAATTTTATGGTACACTCATTTTAACACTTCAAAGTCTGACTTCCTTCCCCCTCTTTCTGCGGTTCCTGAAATGTTAATTTTTTAAATATCTTCTGCATATCCCAATTCATTTAATATGCTCATTTAACTATCTGCTATAAATATAAACTCCTATGAAACTGCGGAGTATTACAATAATCCTGTTTTTATCTGTCTGCAATTTATCTGTAAATAATCAAATCAACCATTTCCACTGTTTTATAAAAAAAAGTTTGTTACCTTGGTTTCTTATTCTTCCGGTAAGTTTCACCATTTCTGCATATTGCAAGACGGTTGGCATTCTAAATTAAAATCTGATGGTTGCGTTTCAGCAGGCCAAAGAGCTTTTCCTTAAAACACAAAAGTGCTTTTGCAAGGGGGGCTGGGCTACTAAAACCCTTGGAGAGCCCTTGCAAGTCCAAAAATCCTAGCTGCCCCTAAGCAGTAAGAACATTTCATGGCTGAATCAGCCACAGAACTTCCTAGCTAAAGCCCACTGTGCCAACCACTTCTGACACCCTTTGTTGGGTATTCAACAACCGTCTGCTGAGCCTAATAAATTATAGTAGGGACTGAAATTCAGCATCTGCACACAGCGGCCTACATTTTGGGGGTCTCTATGGGGGTACTGGCTGCGGCAACTGTCACGCTAATCTGCATTACTTCAAAAGTCACCATGCTAACGGAATCTGCAGAAATGGCCAGACTGACGGGAAAGATCAGAAACCAGGAAGACCACGTTTTCCTAAAGGATTGGAATAACTTTTTAATATACTTAAAAGACCACGGTAGAAAGTTAAAATCATTGGCAGGGATACAATGACACTTGTCATGTGGGATGAACTTTGGTTACTATGATTATATTAACAGATGGGTAACGGTAAAAGATGCAGGAGAAATGAAAAAGATAACATTTTTTTCAAAATGGAAGCCATGGAGGGAAGGGAGGAGGCCTGTAGGTTCAGAAAAAAAACTTTTTATTTTTATGTTTTGGAATGGTTACAGTTATTATGTAAAAATTTGTGTAAAACCAATAAATATATACAGGTGAAACTCGGAAAATTAGAATATCGTCGAAAAGTGCATTTATTTCAGTAATGCAACTACTTTAAAATGAGGCTGCATTTTAAATTTGTATTTTAATCTGTATTTTAATTAATTGTTTTCTTTTCTTTTATGTCTTATTGTAATTTTATTGGTGTTAGCCGCCCTGAGCCTGGTTTTGACTGGGGAGGGCGGGGTATAAATAAAAATTTATTATTATTATTATTATTATTATTATTATTATTATTATTATTATTACAAATGCTTCCTATTGGAAATTCCACAGTAATAAAACAAATAGTTACAATAATACAAAAATAAACATCGCTATTACATTTCATTAATTCCATTCCATTTATAATTGACCCGCCTAACAACCAATAATTACAATTACAACAAATAAATGCTTGACATAGCTTGCTTTGCGTGTCATACATCTATCTCATATATTGGTTTCACCTTTTAAACTGCATTACTGAAATAAATGCACTTTTCGACGATATTCTAATTTTCCGAGTTTCACCTGTATGTATATGTATATAAAACAAACGTCACGACTGCTTTTAGGGTTCCACACCCCTGGGATTATGTCACGGCACTGGCAAAAGCACACTCTAGGTGTTTGCCCAATGCTGCAGATGAATTAAGGGGGACAGCGATAAAAAAAAATTTGCTGTGTAAATTTGGGGGTGGGGAGCCATACCTGCCCAGCAACTGCAGCAAAATAGCCATATAAAGGATCTTGCGCTTGGCCAGGAAAGGAAGGTCCTCCGGGGGCACTCCCATACTACAAATAAAAAAAATTGGAAGAAATTAAATCAAGGAATTTTCACCATCGTTTGAGCTGACTGGCACGCATGTTTACTCCAAAGCCGGCCCCAGAGCGTTCCTTGGGAATGGCAGTCTCAATACACGCAAAACCTATTCTTAATCCTCGTTTTGTGGACTGTTCATAAAAGCAGTTTCGACAGGGCAATAGTGAAACCTGGACATGTTGCAAGTTCAGTCCGACAAACACCAAATTGTAGTTTAAGTCACCCGGCAAAAGGGCTGCTCTAAATCACTAATTCAAGTAGCATTTCCCATCGGCACTTTGGGTAATTCTGCAACAATGATACTTGTGAACCAGTAAAATGTATTGCACTTCCCAGTATGCAGGAATTTGCAGTACCAAGGAGGGCACACTGTTGAATCTTTTCACAGGGGGTTCAATCCAGACTGCACCTACAATCCCATTCCCACTTACCTGACTTCTGGGTAAAGAGGTCTACGATTGCAGTGAGTTAAAGGTAAAGGAACCCCGACCATTAGGTCCAGTCGCAGACAACTCTGGGGTTGCGGCACTCATCTCAGTTTACTGGCCGAGGGAGCCAGCGTTTGTCCACAGACAGTTTTTCTGGGTCATGTGGCCAGCATGACTAAGCCGCTTCTTGCAAACCAGAGCAGCGCAAGGAAACGCCGTTTACCTTCCCGCTGTAGTGGTACCTATTTATCTACTTGCACTTTGATGTGCTTTTGAACTTCTAGGTTGGCAGGAGCTGGGACTGAGCAACGGGAGCTCACCCCGTCACGGGGATTCGAACCACTGACCTTCTGATCAGCAAGCCCTAGGCTCAGTGGTTTAGACCACAGCGCCACCCGCGTCCCTTGCAGTGAGTTAGCTGCTCTTAATTCCTACTGAAACTGATGGGGCTCAGATGCCGCAACTAACTCATCCCCTCATTTTCAATGGAACGCAAGCTGAACCCAGCCTGAGTCCAACCCCAAAGCCTTTCACACCCCCTGCTTTCCAACATGAATTTTCTTCCATGGTCAAAAAATACCAGAAGCACAGTTAGAAATTAGCCAGGTGCCAGGTGCATTTTGTGCCTGGCGCGGGTCCAATTGCGACCACGTGGAGATCTCTGGATGCCAGGCTGGCGACAAACATCTCCACCTGGCTGGTCCCTCCAGCTTTCTTAAGCTGGTCAGCAGAGGAGCTAATTCATTGTATTTCTCTCCCACCTTTCTATCCAAGGAGTCTATGGGTTCACCCCCCCCACCTCATCTAATCCGTACGACGACCCTGTAAGGTAGGTGAAGAAGCTGCGACTGACTCCAAGGTTACCTAGTGAGCTTCAGGACTGAGTGGGGAATTGAACCCTGATCTCCCAGGTCCTAATCTGACACTCCGACCACTACACCACACTTCCCTCCTAGAGTCCTTCTGTGATGGAGCAGCTCTACCAATTAAGTAGGTAAATCAATATGGGGAAAGCAAAATGTCACTTACAGCTCAAATTTGTTTCATTCTGGATAGTTTTATTTGTTGCTTTATTGCGTTTTTAAAGCGCTTTGAGATTCCCCCCCCATCCAATAAAATACATTGGCATATGTAAGGGGGAGGGCTTATAGGGAACAGCCCCCCCCCTCATCAGGAGCAGCCCATCTCCCAGCAGTAATGAAAGCGAAGGGTCGGAAGGGGAGAGTCAGGAGACGGAGAGGGAGTGCCAGAGCTCTGGCAACATCCAAGAGCCACTGCTCCTCATGCAGGAAGAGAGGGAGGAGGAAAGAGAGGATGGGACTCAGACGGGCCGGAGACCTTCCCCCCCCCCCCGACACCGGAATTAAGGAGGAGAAAGGGGAGGAGGTTCGCAGTCCCGCGGCTCTTATGTTGGTCCAGATCACGAAAGGGGGCAGTGCCAGATTCTGATTCAGACTGATGAGACATGAAACCAGCAGCTCACTTCACTGTAAATAATGTGCACCAATAAAAGTTTCTGAAAGACAAGCATGTGGAGGGTCGTTACTCAAGAGTAGTCGCAATAACCCTGACAGCATAGAAATGAAATTAATAATAATAATATAGCGGTACCTCTGCTTACGAACGCTTCCGAGTTACTAACTCCGCTAACCCGGAAGCAGCTGCTCCTGGTTGCGAACTTTGCCCCAGGATGCGAATGGAAATCGCGCGCCAGAGACCCCATTAGCGAAAGTGCGCCTCAGGATAAGAACGGTTTCAGCTTAAGAACGGACCTCCGGAACGAATTAAGTTCGTAACCAGAGGTACCACTGAAAAGCACATTGCAAGAAGAAGAAAAAAGGTGCTTAGACGTTCTGTTGTGTCGACCGTAACCTAGGTTTAAAATGCCATTTGGCAATGAGATTATATTTCTGAGTTTCTAATACTGCAGAAGCGGTTCTCTTTCTCTGAACAATGTTGGACTCTCCCTTTTGAAATGTCACCGAGCTTCTGCTGAACTTTCCTGTCAGTCTCTCCCGCCTCGCCCCATGCCCACCCCGGAAACAAAGAGCGGAAACAAAGGAAAATGTTTGCACATGGCCAGTCACAGGCCCACAAACTTCTAGAAGTGAGAAACACTGCAGAGCTGTTTGATGTAGAAATGCAGAGAGCAAACATCCATTGAGCGCTGGGTATGAGCAAACACACCTCCATTAGTTACAAAGGGCGTGGAAAAATCTCTGAAATGGGCACAGTGGGAGATTCTCCTCCTATACAGGTTGGGGTTGGTGGCCGGACCCCATGACCTGGGGATCAGCCGCAGAGTCCTTAGCATACCTGCCAAGTTCCTCTCTGAAAAATAAGGGATCGGACCGGAAGTAGCGCTGCCGCCATTTTGGAACTGGGCGGAACATGCTCAGAAGCGACTTTTGATGCTGCTGTGCCCAGTTCCAAAATGGCCGCCGCACCAGAAGTCGCGCTGCAGCCATTTTGGAACTGGGCAGAGCAGCATCAAAAGTCGCTTCTGAGCATGCTCCGCCCAGTTCCAAAATGGCCGTCGCGCCAGAATAAACCGGGGGGGAAACAAAAAAAATCGTTTTTTCAGCTGGGGACAGCTGGAAAAACGGGGGTTTCCCGGGGAATACGGGAGACTTGGCAGCTATGGTCCTTAGGCTTGGTGCGTATTCCAACAGAACATCAGGAAGAACTTTCCGACAGTAAGAGCTGTTTGACAGTGGAAGGGATTTCCTTCGGAGGTGGCGGACTCTCCTTCCTTGGAGGGTTTTAAACAGAGGTTTGGTGACCATCTGTCCTGGATGCTTTAGCTGAGATTCCTGAATGCCAGGGGTTGGACTAGATGGCACCTGGGGTCCCTTTCCAACGCTTCAATTTCCAGGATATCTGAAAACGCTCGACCTTCCCATAGCTGCCAAGTTCTCCCCTTTTTTCAAGGGAAACTCCCTTATGCTGAATAGGCTTCCTCGCGAGAAAAGGGAAAACTTGGCAGCTATGGACCTTCCACAGATCTCCCCATTACAGCCGTACCTTGGTTCTCCGACGTAATCCGTGCCGGAAGTCCGCTCGACTTCCAAAAATGTTCGGAAACCAAAGCGCAGCTTCTGATTGGCTGCTGGAGCTTCCTGCGGCCAATTGGAAGTGGCGTCGTACGTTTGGCTTCCAGAGAACGTTAGCAAACCGGAACACTTACTTCCTGGTTTGCAGCATTCGGGAGCCAAAACGTACCTGTACCAAGGCGTTCGAGAACCAAGGGATGACTGTACATAGAAAGGCAAACGTTAGTTCAATGTACTACCGTGTTTCCCCTTTTTTAAGCCGTAGTCATAAAGTAAGCCATGGCAGGATTTTTAAGATTTTTAAAATATAAGACATACCCCGAAAATAAGACATAGGTCTACCTGCAGGGTCGGCGCCCAGCAGCGAAGGTGGGAACGGGGCCGAGGACGCCTCTGGCCAAAAGTTTAGGGGGGGTGTCGAGAAGTTCCATTTGGCGGGGGGGGGGAGTTGGAGGGAGGGAGGCACTGCTGACTGGGCTTGTTGCTTCTGTTTTCTTTTCACATTGTTTGTTCCTGTAAAATGGCAACCCCTGGGCGAAAGCAATTGATCCTCGCCTATGTTGCTTTCCAGGGTGGTGGGAGGGGGGAAAGAAAGAGGGAAAAGATGTCGGCGGGGAGAGAAAACGCGTGAGTCCTCTCCCTTTCTTTCCTGCTTAGCCAGCTTGTGGGCAGGCCGAAGCAATCGAGCCAACGTCTCTAATAACAGAAGCTGTTCTGTCATTAGAGACGTCGGCTCGATTGCTTCGGCCTGCCCACAAGCTGGCTAAGCAGGAAAGAAAGGGAGAGGACTCACGCGTTTTCTTTCCCCGCCGACATCTTTTCCCTCTTTCTTTCCCACCACCCTGGGAAGCTTCCAGGCTGCTTACTTGATCCGGCGGCCTGCCGGGTCAGCACTGATCAGCGCTGCACGGAGCACCGGATCGAGGATCCGGTCTGCAGAGTCAGCGCTCAGCAGCGCCGTGCTGGATTGAGGAGGCGATGCTCCGTGCGGCGTTGCTGGGCGCTAACTCTGCAGACCGGGTCCTCGATCCGGTGCTCCGCGCGGCGCAGCAACAGCCAAGCGCAGCACGCCGAGCCAGCCAGCACCCTCACCCTCGCCACTGCTGCGGGCACAGGCACGGGCATGTCCCCCACCGGCGCCAGCCTCAGCAGCAACGCCAGTAGCGATGCCTGCATGGTGCAGCTCAGCCCCACGGCAGCCCCTGCGCTCCCGCTCCAGCCACCTGCGCGAGCCATGCTCTACGGCCTCGGCCCCCCGCTCAGCACCACCAGCAGGTCCACCGCAGCATCGGGGGAGGAGGGGAGGAGGGACTTTTCTGCCTATGCCATCCGTTCTCGGCTTGGTTTGCTTAGCGTCGCCTTTGTCATATGCCACCATTGTCGATTATGTCCTCCGGTTTCACAGAATTGTGGAATTGGAAGGGACCACGAAGGCCCTGCAATGGAGGACTATTGTGCCTCCAACTCCCCCCTGCCAAATGGAACATTCCCGACACGCCCCCCTTAAACTTTTGGTCAGAGGCGTCCTCCTTGCTGTGCGCCCTGAGCTAGCGGGACCCAGCAGCAGCAATGCTGGCCGCGGTAAGGAGGGGTACTTACAGTAATAATATTTTTTTAAAAAAGACACCCCCCGAAAATAAGCCATAGGCGTATTTTCTTGAGTAAAATTAATATAAGACGGTGTCTTAAAATGTGGGAAACACGGTAGTTACAGGTAGGTAGCCGTGTTGGTCTGACGTAGTCGGAACAAAAAATAAAAAAATTCCTTCCAGTAGCACCTTAGAGACCAACTAAGTTTGTCATAGGTATGAGCTTTCGTGTGCATGCACACTTCTTTTTGACACAGAGTCGTTGATTAGTTTTAATATACTTTTAAAAAAAATTCTGGATTTATCACTTTGGAAGGGGAAGGGAATCTTCTACCCGGCCCAAATCTATTTCAGACTACACTCTCTCTCTCTCTCTCTCTCTCTCTCTCTCTCTCTCTCTCTCTCTCATATCCAGTTATTTTTCTCGCTAATGGCTCCTGATCTAATTTCACTCTAATGTAAGCCAAGGCCCATTATCACTCCACATTTATTTTTTTAATATTGAAGATGCTGGAAGGAACCATCGTATTCCTACTCAACCGCAGTTACAGTGTTTTCTTCTTGTTGATCTGTACATCTTATTGAATGTTTAAAGCTGTATTTTTTAAAAACAAAACAAAAACAACACAACACAGCACACACACACACATATTCTGGATTAAAATAAATATGAATATCTGAATGTGAAGCCTGAAGGGAACGATGACAAATGTACAGTATTTACAGGTTTTTTTGGGGGGGGGGCTTCATTTTAAATATCCAGCCTTTTAGAGGGGCTGAAGATTCTACCGATCAAGCAGTGCTTGCTGGTTTTCTTATAGAAGGCGGATGAGGTTTAGCAATGCAGAGTTCAAGCATCACCCAAGGGAGAGGAAAGACAAAAGGAAGCATCCATTTCTGCTCAGAGCATCATGGGAAGCAAACACATTACACCCGGTAATTATTCTGGCGGCAGAGTCTCAGATGAGCTTTTCCCGCTCCTTGCTTGGGGCTTTTTAGAGCCAAGCTGCAGAAGAAGCCATTTAGCTTCCCTGCCCTGCCCACCCCAAAAAAGGAAGCGTGGCGTAGTGGTTTGAGTGTTTGACTTGAGCTCAGGGAGACGTGGATTAAAATCCCCATGCGGCCACGAAAGCTCACTGGCGAACATTAACAGGCGAGCAGGGGCAAGTGGCGCAGGGCGCCAGGGCGCCAAGTCCTGGAGGGCGCCAGGGAAGAGGCGGAGGCTGGACACGGTGCCTCCCAGCATCAGCTCGCTGCCCTCACCCACCTCCGCCATGCTGCGCCGAAACAGCGCTGCGCCCGAAGCCTCCGCCTGCTGTGGCCACCGCAGCACGAAGCGACCAGCTGAGCCGGGAGCCGCCGCATCCAGCCGCTGCCCGCCTCTTCCCCGCTGGAGGAGCTGCCCTCCAGCCGCTGCCCGCCGCATCCAGCCCCGCAAAGCTGGGCAAGTCCTCCCTAAAAAAAGGTTGGCAACTCTGGGAAACCGGGGAGGGGGGGCGCCAGAAGGATCCTTGCACCACGGCGCCGGATACGCTTAAGAAGGCCCTGCAGGCGAGCCACTGTCTCTCACTAGTCCGGCAGCCTGTTTTGCACCATGATTGGTGAGAAGAAGGTTTGAGTTCCACTGCATTTTGAGAAGAAGCCTTATCTCCTGGGGGTGGGGGTGATCAACCTTGATCCCTTGTGGCAATTGCAGCGCAAGCAGCTCACTGCAGGCAAGGAACCAAGATGCTCCCTGCCCTTTGGAGCATCTGCCCCTCCTCAGAGGTTGTGTAAACTGCCCCTGCCCCTGTGTCAAGGTCCAAGGCGCTCAGGGCGAGCCGTTATTTGGGCACCTGCAGAAGAGCACCCCACACCCGTTTCTGCCTTGGGAGCAAAAATACGTACAATAAAAATAATACATTAACGAACTCGCACCAGTTGCCTTTCAAAATCTTCTCCCTCATTCTGTCTAACAGTAGGTATAGCCCAGAGAGAGAGACACAGAGCAATCCTACACAGACTTGCTTATGAGTAGACCACGGCAACACAGACGGGCTTACTTGGGAGTTCACAGGACTTATCCTGCTGATGATTTAATTAAAAAGAAGTGGCTTTAGATAGAGCCCTGGGTCCGAAGGAGCCCAGTCCTAGTAACCCAGGGGTCTTCAGCTCCCCCCCCCAATAAAATATTTAAGGGGGTTGTTCCTCCCCCAAAAAAGGTTGATCGGCACTGCCATTCAAATGATGGGTGTGCACTGAATCACATGATCGATGATGCAGGGCGGGGCTCCCCCCCCCATATTTTATTCAAGGCTGGGTCCATCGACCGTGTCATAGCTGCCAAGTCTCCCGTATTCCCTGGGAAATCCCCGTTTTTCCAGCTGTTCCTAGCTGAAAAAACGGATTTTTTTTGTTTTTCCCCGGTTTATTCTGGCACAGCGGCCATTTTGGAACTGGGCAAAGCAGCATCAAAAGTCACTTCTGAGCATGCTCCGCCCAGTTCCAAAATGGCGGCAGCGCTACTTCCGGTCTGCTACTTCCACCCGGTCCCTTATTTCTCCGACAGCAACTTGGCAGGTATGGACCTTGTCACCATTTACACTGATGCAGCTGTTTTCTTGCCAACGTTCAGCTTCAGACGACGGACCCCAAATGCCTAACTTTATACACCTCCGTTGGGTCTCCCCCACCCAACAGGCTTTACTCAACTGCCCACCCCCTGTACGACAAGGCCCCAAACGCTGCAAACTTATCTCATAGGGGAGGTGTTGCACCCCACTAAGAAGGGAATCCAAGATGGATGGGAGTTTCTTAAAGGTGAAACATTGAAGGCTCAAACCGCAGACGATTCCAGGAAGAAAGGAAAGTGGGAGGCATCTAAGGAAACCGGTGTGGCTGCCTAAGGAGCTTACAGGTGAGCTGAGAGTTAAGGAAGGGCATGCATGAGAAATGGAAGAAAGGGGAAATCACAAAGGAAGAATATACACACGAATAGCCAACAGTTGCAGGGGGAAGGTCAGGCTGGCTAAAGCTCAGAATGAGCTCAGGCTTGCAAGAGAGGTTTGCGGGGGGGGGGGGGAAGGTTTCTTCAACTATGTCTGAAGAAAGAGGAAGAACAATGGCAGGTCCTCTGCATGGAGAAGACGGAGAAATGCTACTGGGTGACAAGAGAATGGCGGAACTACTCAACACCGACTTTGCCTCTGTCTTCAGCCAAAAGGAAAGCGATGCCCAACCTGGTGATAACAGAATAAATGATAAAAAAATTCCTTCAGTAGCACCTTAAAGACCAACTAAGTTTTTATTTTGGTATCAGGGGTCCCCAGACTTACCGGCGTTTGGGCGGAGGATGGGGGAGCGCGCGCCTGTGCGGGCCGGCGGGCGGGGGAGTGCGCGCCCGTGCGCATGCGCACAGGCATTTACTGGCGCGGCGGCGCGCTTCCAGGGTGGAAAAGGCGCCGAAAATCCGTTGTGCGCATGCGTATGGGCCTCCCCCGACCCGGAAGTGCACCAGAAATGACCTCTTCCGGGTCAGGAGAGGCCCATACGCATGCGCACAAAGGATTTTCGGCGCTTTTTTCCCGACCCGGAAGAGCGCTGCCGCGCTGCACGCCGTAAGAGCGGGCGGCGTGCGGCGTCGCGGGCCGGATTGGCAGGCCAATTGGGCCGCATCCAGCCCCCAGGCTGTAGTTTGGGGACCCTGGTATGAGCTTTCGTGTGCATGCACACTTCGTCAGATACACTGAAACAGAATCCACTAGACCCTTATGTATATTCAGAGGGTGGGGGTGATGGGAATGGGTGATGGGCTGATGGGAGTGGTAAACCTGTAGATGGCTGTAAACGACTGTTGATGACTGCAATTGGTCCTGGGGGGAAGCATCAACAGTCGTTAACAGCCATCTACAGGTTTACCACTCCCATCAGCCCATCACCCATTCTTATCACCCCCACCCTCTGAATATACATAAGGGTCTGGTGGATTCTGTTTCAGTGTATCTGACGAAGTGTGCATGTACACGAAAGCACATACCAAAATAAAAACTTAGTTGGTCTTTAAAGTGCTACTGAAGGAATTTTTTTTATTTTGCTTCGCCTCAGACCAACACGGCTACCTACCTGTAACTAGAATAAATGATGTAAGGAGGGAGCTGAAGCCCAAGATAGGAAAAGAGGTAGTAAGGCAACACCTAGCTATTTTAAATTAATTCAAATTGCAAGGGCCACAAGGGTGCTAAAGGAGCTTGCGGATGTAATCTCAGCGCCTTTATTGAAGATCTATGAGAATGCTTGGAGAACAGGTGAGGTCCCTGCAGACTGGAAGCAGGCAAATGTTGTCCTCACCTTCAAAAAGGGGGGAAATAAAGACCCAGGTAACTACTGACTGGTGAGCTTGACCAGGAAAGGTCCTAGAACAGATAATTCAACCGTCAGTCTGTGAGCACCGAAAAGAGGATGCTGTGATTACTAAGACCCAGCATGGGTTACTCAAAAACAAGTCATGCCAGACAAATCTCATTTCTTTTTTTTGAGGGGAGTTACAAGCTTGGTGGATCAGGGGAATGCTGTGGACATAGTTGATCTTGATTTCAGTAAGTTCCTCATGATATTCTTACAGAGGAATGTGGGCTGGACAAGGTAAATGTGAGGTGGATTTATAGCTGGTTGAATGACTGAACCCAAAGAGTACTTATTAATGGTTCCTCATCATCAGGGGAAAGTGCCGCAGAGTTCTATCCTGGGCTCGTTGTTCAACGTCTTTATTAGACAACTTGGATGAAAGAATGGAGGGGATGCTCATCAAATTTGCAGATGACACCAAACTGGGAGGGGTAGCGAATGGCACAGGAGACAGAATTGGAGAACTGAGCCAAAACTACTGAATTTGAATGTGGACAAATGTGAGGTTCTGCACTTAGGTAGGAAAAACCAGCTGCACAAATATAAGATAGGGGACACCTGGCATGCCAGTAGTAGATGTGAAAAGGATTGAGGGATCTTAGTAGACCCCATGTATGGAAGTGAGAGCTGGACCATAAAGAAGGCTGATCGCCGAAGAATGGATGCTTTTGAATTATGGTGCTGGAGGAGACTCTTGAGAGTCCCATGGACTGCAAGAAGATCAAACCTATCCATTCTGAAGGAAACCAGCCCTGAGTGCTCACTGGAAGGACAGATCGTGAAGCTGAGGCTCCAAGACTTTGGCCACCTCATGAGAAGAGAAGACTCCCTGGAAAAGACCCTGATGTTGGGAAAGATTGAGGGCACTAGGAGAAGGGGACGACAGAGGACAGGATGGTTCGACAGTGTTCTCGAAGCTACGAACACGAGTTTGACCAAACTGCGGGAGGCAGTGGAAGACAGGAGTGCCTGGTGTGCTCTGGTCCATGGGGTCACGAAGAGTCAGACACAACTAAACGACTAAACAACAACAACAGTAGACCACTAGCTTCAGATGAGCCCACAGTGTGATGCAGCAGCAAAAAAAGGCTAAAACTATTCTAGGCTGCCTCAACAGAAGTAAAGCATCCCGATCAACGGAAGTAATAGCACCCCTCTATTCTGCCCTGGTCAGGTCACGCTTGTGGTCCAGTTCTGGGCGCCACAATTTAAGAAGGAGGTTGACAAGCTAGAAGGTGTGCAGAGGAGGGGGTCCAAGATGGTCAAGGGTCTGGAAGCCAAGCCTTATGAGGAACGATGGAATGAGCTGTGTATGTTTAGCCTGGAAAAGAGGAGACTCAGAGGAGATATGAGAGCCAACTTCAAATATCTCAAGGGTTGTCCCATGGAAGAGGGAACATGCTTGTTTTCTCCTGCTCCGGAGGTTACAAGAAAGGAAATTCCAACTTAAACATTAGGAAGAACTTTCTGACAGTAAGAGCGGACAGTGGAACAGTTTGCATAGATCAGGCTTCCTCAACCTCAGCCCTCCAGATGCTTTTGGCCTACAACTCCCATCATCCCTAGCTAGCAGGACCGGTGGTCAGGAATGATGGGGATTGTAGTCTCAAAACATCGGGGGGGGGGGCTGAGTTTGAGGAAGCCTGCTTTTGTTGGACTGAAAGCAAAAGGGATGGACTAGATGGCCCGCAGGATCCCTTCCAACTCTGTCTCTGTGGTTCCATCATTCTTGTTTAGACAAGCCTACAGACCCTTAGAAAGCTGGGCTAATTTAATATGTTTTAACATTTAAAGAAGGCTTTAAAAAAATAAAATAAAGTGGTGTGTCCTTTGTTACCAAATAAACAAGCAAAGGTGCGCAGCGCGATGGCGGCATATATTAAAACCCAGCATTACGCAATTACGTTGAAACATTTTGAGCAGGAGGGGGAATTAGGCCGGGGGGGGGAGCCCTGCGAGGTAGGCCACCCACCAGCCAACAATCCTTCCCCCCTTGGCGTCCCCATCCTCGCTGCAGCAGCGCCGCCGCCCCCCTCCCAAGGGACGGTCCAGTTCCTTCCGCCATTTAGCCCCCTCCCCCAACGCCTTGCGGGGGAGGGGGAGAGAAGAGCGGGGGAGGGGAAAGGGAAAGTGTGAGGAGGAAGAATGGGAGGCGGGGGAGGGGAGGCGCCCCCCGCCCCACGCTCTTCGCAGGCCTGCGGGCCGCGTGCTCTGCGCTCCGAGGGCCGCCCTTGCTTCCTTCCCCCGTCCATCCCTGCATCCTCGCTTAGTTACCTGGCCCTGGTAGTAGCCTCCTCCGGCGCCGGGATGCCCAGGGTACGCCATGGCCGATGCGCTCCTTGCTTCTGCAGACCAGCCCGACCTCGCCGGCTCCGCGCCTCCTACTCTCGGGGGAGGTCCGGTTCAAACCATTGGCGAGGGGCGAGGGGGGAGGCAGGGGGAGGGGTCTGGCCAAAAGGGGGGCCCCTGGGCGCCCCTCTGCAGGCGCTGGAGAGGTCGGGGGCTCCAAGGGAGCTCCAATGGGACTCTGGTCACCCCCCCCTCGCTCAGGCTCTGCAAAGGGGGTGGGAATGCTGGGAATGACTCTCGGAGGTTCCCCCCCTCCCTGCCCACCGTCGTGGTACGAGCCGGACTTCCTCCTTCCCGGGGAGGAAAAAGAAAATGGAAACTTTCCCTGCGCAAAGGGAAAGTGTTTTGTGCAAAGCGCGAGGGCGCTTTTACCTCGCAGGGCGTTGCGCGTGTTCCGGGGTGCGGGGTGTGGGTTTCCTTGGGGGTGGAAGAGGAGAAGGTTGCGTGCAAAATGCATGCATCAATATAAATACACACACGCATGCCTTTATTAAATATGTATATTTCAAGGTTGCTGGAAAGCTAATGGAATACATGGCCTTGTTGTGAACCGCCCTGAGACCTCCGAGTATAGGGCGGTGTAGAAATAATAATAATAATAATAATAATAATAATAATAATAATAATAATATATGCGCGCCAGTTCTCATACCATCTCCACGTGTGGGCAATCTTACTGGAAGGTCGGGGCCTGCTGGGAAAGAAAGCCGTTCTTCATGCAGCACAGTTAAACTGTGGAACTCGCTGCCACTGGAGGCAGGGGAGGTCACCAACTTGATGCTTTAAAGGGGGATTGGACAAATTCATGGGAGAGGAGAGGGCCATGAACGGCTTCTAGCCAGGATGGCTTTGCACTGACTCCACGGTGGAGGCAGCAATGCTTGTCAGTAGCAGTTGCTGGAAAGGACAGGAGGGGGAGAGTCGCTCTTGGGTTCGAATCCTGCTTGCGGGTTTCCCACAAGCATCTGGCTGGCTGCTGAGAAGAGAACGCTGTGCTAGATGAGTCACGGACCTGATCCAGCCAGATGTCCTTATGTTCTTGCATGTGGCTTTACACCAGATGTGGGAGACTTTTGGCCCTCCAGATGTTGCTGAACTACAACTCCCAACTTCCTTGGCTGTGCTTGCAGGGGCTGGTGGGAGTTGTAGTTCAGGAACATCTGGAGGGCCAAAGGTCCCCCACCCCACCCTTGTGTTACACTCCAGTGAAGCGTGTTTTGACACTGCCAGCCGTGCTTTCCTAAACATTGCCATAATTTCAATTGGGGGGTGCAATAGTAAATGATCTCTCTAATGAGTATTTAAAGAATCGCTTTGTAGCATCAGGGAAGCGGATGTCCCCTTGTCCCTCCAAGGGACATATAAACTCCAAAGTTTATATGCCTCTGAACTCCATACTAAATGTTGGGATACTCCCTCAATATCATATCAAGAGACTCTCCATCTCGATCTCAACCACAATGCTATTCGGTTTATTATTATTATTCTGAAGGAAATACCTATCCATTCTGAAGGGAATCAGCCCTGAGTGCTCACTGGAAGGACAGATCGTGAAGCTGAGGCTCCAATACTTTGGCCACCTCATGAGAAGAGAAGACTCCCTGGAAAAGACCCTGATGTTGGGAAAGATGGAGGGCACTAGGAGAAGGGGACGGCAGAGGACGAGATGGTCGGACAGTGTTCTCGAAGCTACCAACATGAGTTTGACCAAACTGGAAGACATTATTATTATTATTATTATTATTATTATCCTTCCTCATGCCAGTGAAATGCTCAAAATTGCACAATGGCATCATAACACTATAACAAAATTATATATATATATACGGTATATATATATATATATATATATATATATATATATATATACTGTATATCTTCACTGTGCCACATGGCTCTCTGCCATTTTGGCTGCAACAGAGTAACACGGCAGCTGCTGTGGAAAAACAATATAAAATGTAATTGCTCCCCTTCACATGTTTCCTTACACTTTTATGCTTGTCCATTTCCAGAAGCTGCAGTTGTAGGCGGAAGATCACACTCCCTCGCTCGCTCTGTTACTTTCCTGCCCCCTTTGTCTGCATTTAGCAACTTTTGTATCTGACGGGGAATTCTGGGCCCTCGAGAAAAGCAGGAATAGGCAGCTGTCTCGTATGCCGATTCTTCTGCTGTTCATCATGCACACACAGGGCTCCACAACAGGTTTGCTATATTTAATTCTCCCGGACTAAATCCCCACTGCATTCTGTAGGGCTTAACCTCCCCCCCCCCCAATAAAGTGTGCTAAGGATTTGCAGGTGTTAATGGGGAATAAAGCTCACTTAAGTCTGAGACTCAACAATAAAGAAATATGACTGGGGGGGTCAAGCTGTCTGTGGGTCCTCTTGGAAGGCCCAGAGCCCTCAGGGGCCTACTTTTTAACCTTGTGTAGGGACGCAGGTGGCGCTGTGGGTTAAACCACAGAGCCTAGGGCTTGCTGATCAGAAGGTCGGCGGTTCGAATCCCTGCAACGGGGTGAGCTCCTGTTGCTCGGTCCCAGCTCCTGCCAACCTAGCAGTTCGAAAGCACATCAAAGTGCAAGTAGATAAATAGGTACCGCTACAGCAGGAAGGTAAACGGCGTTTCCATGTGCTGCTCTGGTTCGCCAGAAGCGGCTTTGTCATGCTGGCCACATGACCTGGAAGCTGTACGCCGGCTCCCTCGGCCAATAATGTGAGATGAGCGCGCAACCCCAGAGTCGGTCATGACTGGACCTAATGGTCAGGGGTCCCTTTACCTTTACCTTGAGCAACTGGGGAAATGAGTATAAATTTCTGGGTGGGGTTCCTGCTTTCGTGTCCTTAATTGGCTGACTAACCAACCTGCCTGCACTACAACAGGAGTTGCTTAGTAACAGAGAAGCATTGCTTTATTGCGTTACAGAGTTTAGGAGACAGTTAGCAACAGGGCGACAATCAAACAATCTGAAGCGGCTGCACACCCTTTTCTCCTGCAGAGCTGTGTGTACGGAACCCACAACCTTCCAAATGACAAATTGTATTTGACAGGTTTAAGCTAAGCAAACCGTGCAGCTGCTTTGCAAACAGGTTGGACTCTATTTTGTAAAAGGATGGAGTGTTTTGTCGCTCACAAACAGCAGGTGATCCTGTACCTGTTTACTCAGAAGTAAGCCCCGCTACGCTCCAGCAGGTCGGAGGAGGGTGTTGTGTAGGAATGGGCAGTTTGTGACCCTGTAGGTGTTTGAATCATAGAATTGTCGGGATGGAAGGGACCCGGAGGGTCATTTAGTCCAACCCCCTGCAATACAGCGATCTCAACTAAAGCACCCCTGGCAGATGACCGTCCAACCACTGCCTAAAACCTCCAATGTTATTGGACTTAAACTCACAGCACCCTGGCCATTGGCCAGGACAATTGGGGCTGGTGCGATTTGAAGTCTAAAGGACCACAGGTTTTCCACCCTCGTAGCCATATTTGCTTTATTAAAACTCCCAGTGCCGTCTTGCAAGTACACATAGCATCACATTGGCTCAGGGCAGCCAATGTGGCTTTCCCTAAATGACAACAGGCTGTGGATGATGGGAATTGTAGTCCAATCCCATCTGGAGGACCTGCCTCTTCCTGTACACCCATGGCCAACATCACCGGATAAATCAGTTCGTTGTTATAAACTGGGGTAGACCAGGAGATTATTAAACTCAGGGTTGGGGGTCCGAGCCCCACGTTGGGCAAAAGATGCTTGCATTGCAGGGGGTTGGACTAGATGACCCTCGTGGTCCTTTCCAACGCTACAATTCATATATATGTGTGTGTGTGTGTGTGTGTGTGTGTCTGTCTGTCTGTCTGTCTGTCTGTCTGTCTGCAAATGAGACATGAAGGCTGGCAACATCAACCTTGCCATGTTGTGGACGACCACAGTGCCTGGAGACAGACAGACAGACAGGTAGTGACCAGAGGAGAAATGACCGCTGGGAGGAACACAGAATAAACGCCCTGGTGCATCTGCAGCAGCACAACCGGACGCCTTCACCTGCCCCAGCTGCAACAAAACATGTCTCTCCCTTATCGGTCTCTACAGCCACCGCAGGCGCTGCAAGTTCCAACAGTTTGACTTGACCCCCAAAGGCACACTCCTCCACTGCCTCCCGAGACAGACGGATGCCAACCATATATGTATTAGGGGTAGGCAATTGCATTCATATCACCCAGCAGTTCCTGGGAATAGGGTGAGGCCTCGCACCTCGCCCTAATAATAATAATAATAATAATAATAATAATAATAATAATAATATATTTATACCCCGCCCATCTGGCCGGGTTTCCCCAGCCACTCTGGGCGGCTTCCAACAGAAAAATAAAACACAATAATCTATTAAACATTAAAAAGCCTCCCTGAACAGGGCTGCCTTCAGATGTCTTCTAAAAGTCTGGTAGTTGTTTTCCTCTTTGACATCTGTTGGGAGGGGGTTCCACAGGGCAGGCGCCACCACCGAGAAGGCCCTCTGCCTAGTTCCCTGCAACTTGGCTTCTCGCAATGACATAGCTGCCAAGTTATCCCTTTTTTTAAGGGATTTTCCCTTATGCTGAATAGGCTTCCTCGTGAGAAAAGGGAAAACTTGGCAGCTATGCAATGAGGGAACTGCCAGAAGGCCCTTGGTGCTCCCTTTTTCTAACGTAAAGCTCCCATTGCATGCTCCCTGCCCCACCCATTTCCCAGGAACTGGGATTTCCCAGGAACTTCAGCTGTTCCTTATCTGGCTCATCATCTCCCAGCCTGCCTCCACCAGCCAAGGCCCTGATCCTGCATGCATGCAGGAGGGACGTTCAGGAGAGCAGAGGAGTCCCTGGCAATCCTTCACACTGCCATTTAGGATGTGAAAAGAAACTTGCAGACACTTACTCTGTTATCCTTTGGTGGGAACTGCATACCTCAGCCTCTTGATAGGGAAGGAGTTTCAACGGCCCACACCTATAGAAAGAACTTAGAGGGAGGAAAAATAAAATTTATAGCGCAATAGCTTGATTTTAAATATTTAAGAGACTTCCTGTGTCTCATCTAAGTATCATTTATTTCTGTTTTTAAAATAGCATCTCACCTGTGCACTGTGTCGACCAGCTTCCTAGTAACTGAATGGACAGGGGTGTATACCATAAATAATCACCTTGGTGAAATAAAAACTAAGCTGTAGAGTCAATTGTAAACATTTGTTTTTCCCCAGGTGAGACCAGAAAGTTTCTAATGTTATATATTAGTCATATTTTTTCCCCCTTTGGAACTGGGTGCAATAAATCACACTTGAGTTTTCCTATTATAATCACAGCTTTTCCGTTTCACCATAAAGGAAGAATGGATACAAAAACTTATGGGATATGCAGAAATGGCAAAACTTGCCAGAAGAATAAGAAATCAGGATAACAAACTTTTATATATATAAAAGAATGGAAATGGTTTATCTGTTTGCAATTTTCTTGCAGTCCAGGGGACTCTCAAGAGTCTCCTCCTGCACCATAATTCAAAAGCATCAATTCTAAGGTGCTACTGGAATGATTTTTTAAAATATTTTGATTCAAAACAAGCAAGCAGAAGGTTCATTATGTTTGGGTTATTCCTTCAGAGAGTACAACTGGTGGAAACTGGTTCTGTAATCTCTTTCTCCCAAGGTCATGCTGACTATCATAGTAAGGCCAGGACGAGTCTGGATTTCACTCTCTTTTTTCATCTCTCTTCCTTCTGGTGTGGTGTTCTGTACTTAGTGTTGAGGTTTAGACATTATAAATTATTGTGAGTTTAAGTTAAGTCTGCTGCAACTGGATTTCTTACGGACAGGGCCAATCCTGAGTGTATTGGATTTGTGACCATTATACTCATCTGCCTTCAGTTGCAGTAAAGTTCTGCTGGATGAAATAGTATTGCCTCTGGTCTATTTTGGGGGGGGGGATCCTGTTGTTGTTTAGTCGTTTAGTCGTGTCCGACTCTTTGTGACCCCATGGACCAGAGCACGCCAGGCACTCCTGTCTTCCACTGCCTCCCGCAGTTTGGTCACACTCATGTTGGTAGCTTCAAGAACACTGTCCAACCATCTCGTCCTCTGTCGTCCCCTTTTCCTTGTGCCCTCAATCTTTCCCAACATCAGGCTCTTTTCCAGGGAGTCTTCTCTTCTCATGATGTGGCCAAAGTATTGGAGCCTCAGCTTCACGATCTGTCCGTCCAGTGAGCACTCAGGGCTGATTTCCTTCAGAATGGAGAGGTTTGATCTTCTTGCAGTCCATGGGACTCTCAAGAGTCTCCTCCAGCACCATAATTCAAAAGCATCCATTCTTCGGCGATCAGCCTTCTTTATGGTCCAGCTCTCACTTCCATACATCACTACGGGGAAAACCATAGCTTTAACTATACGGACCTTTGTCGGCAAGGTGATGTCTCTGCTTTTTAAGATGCTGTCTAGGTTTGTCATTGCTTTTCTCCCAAGAAGCAGGCGTCTTTTAATTTCGTGACTGCTGTCACCATCTGCAGTGATCATGGAACCCAAGAAAGTAAAATCTCTCACTGCAACGTGTTTTAAGTTTTTACTCTGCTAACTATACGTTGAGTTCTGCTCTGATGAATATTGAGTAGAATTCCATGACAGTTCCATGTTCCCGGTGCCTTCTCATTCTATATTCTCTGGAAGAATGCAAACCACCCATGCCACTTCCCTAGTTGAGAGCACTTGGATGAAAACAATGATAAACCCCTAGTGGACTTTAATTTTAGGCATGTGGACATTCTGTTTGTCCACTAGATGGCAATAGGGGGTTGTTTTCTGTAAGCCTTCCTCTAGCTACCGGTAGGTATGAGGAATATACCGTACTGTAATAAGAAGGGGAAGAAATGGAGGCAGTGAGAGATTTTACTTTCTTGGGCTCCTTGATCACTGCAGATGGTGACAGCAGTCACGAAATTAAAAGACGCCTGCTTCTTGGGAGAAAAGCAATGACAAACCTAGACAGCATCTTAAAAAGCAGAGACATCACCTTGCCTACAAAGGTCCGTATAGTTAAAGCTATGGTTTTCCCAGTAGTGATGTATGGAAGTGAGAGCTGGACCATAAAGAAGGCTGATCGCCGAAGAATTGATGCTTTTGAATTATGGTGCTGGAGGAGACTCTTGAGAGTCCCATGGACTGCTAGAAGATCAAACCTATCCATTCTGAAGGAAATGAGCCCTGAGTGCTCACTGGAAGGACAGATCGTGAAGCTGAGGCTCCAATACTTTGGCCACCTCATGAGAAGAGAAGAATCCTTGGAAAAGACCCTGATGTTGGGAAAGATTGAGGGCACTAGGAGAAGGGGATGACAGAGGACGAGATGGTTGGACAGTGTTCTCGAAGCTACGAACATGAGTTTGACCAAACTGCGGGAGGCAGTGCAAGACAGGAGTGCCTGGCATGCTATGGTCCATGGGGTCACGAAGAGTCGGACACGACTAAACTACTAAACAACAACAACAAAATAAGAAACAAGGCTGGATTTACGTATAAGCTAAACAAGCTATAGCTTAGGACCCCACTCTCCTGGGAGCCCCCCCCCCCAAAAAAAATTAAAGGAAATAAAAACCTAGATGTACATTTCCAAAATATAAGATAAACAAACAAATAAAATAAAACCTACATACAGCAACAGTGTTTTGATATGTGCAAATGGCTTTAGGTCCCTAAATTACAGCATATATTCAACACAAAAAAACAGCGACAATTTGATGTTGACAAAAGACAGCTGGACATATAAAGGGCCCCATTACCTTCAGTAGCTTAGGGCCTCATCAAACCTAAATCCGGCCCTGCTAAGAAATATATTTGTTTTTTTTCTTATGGTGATTAAACAGTGTAGCAATTTGATGAATAAGTGAAGCAGCATTTAGTGTGCACTATCTATGGCTCTATCACCTTTCTGTTTCCAGCAAAACCGGGACTTTGAGAAGTGTTGAATGCAGCACTGGGGTGTGGGAAACACTGGCCTGCGAGCGCTCCAGTTGGAGAACAGCCTTTACCTAAGAGGAAGGCACGCTTGGCAAACCCTCACCATGATCAACTCCTGCCCGGAAACCTATGTCCCCACTGTGGAAGGAAGTGTGGATCCAGAATTGGCCTCCACAGTCACTTACGGACCCATTGTTAAAACCGTGTTTTTGGAAGACAATCTTATTCGGAGTGGTCGCCGAAGAAGAAGAAGAAGAAAAAGAAGAAGAAGATACATTTAAAGGCTGTTCTCATTTGTTAAATGTGCATAAATTTGCACATAAAAAGATAGGGCCAAAGAAGAAAAATATAGGGTGGTAGTGAGCTAAGATTTACTAAAGAGTAGACCCACTGAAATCAATGAGCATGGCTAAGTTGGGGCCACTAAACTCAATGGGTCTACTCTAGAGCAGTGTTTCCCAACCTTGGGTCTCCAGCTATTTATGGACTACAACTCCCATCATCCCTAGCTAGCAAGATAAGTGGTCAGGGATGATGGGAATTGTAGTCCAAAAACAGCTGGAGACCCAAGGTTGGGAAACACTGCTCTAGAGTAACAGCTGAATACCACCCATGCATCCTTTCGACTTGGATCCAAAGATGCTTTTGTGCAAATGGAAAATACATTGACTACTGCAAACTGCCACCCCCCCCACATTTACACTGACCACTCTTCCCTGCTGCAGGCTTCACACAGATTAATAGAATTGTAGAGTTGGAAGGGACCCCCAGGGGGCATCTAGTCCACCCCCTGCAATGCAGGAATCTCAATTAAAGCATCCTTGGCAAATGGCCATCCAACCTCTGCTTACATACCTCCAAGGAAGGAGAGTCCACAACCTTTCAAGGGGGTCCATTCCACTGTTGAAGAGTTCTTACTTTCAGAAAGTTCTTCCTGATGTTTAGGTCAGAATCTCCTTTCTTGTAACTTGAAGGCATCGGTTCGAGTCTTACCCTCCAGAGCAGGAGAAAACAAGCTTGTTCCCTCTTCCACAGAACAGCCCTTGAGATATTTCCAAGCTAAATACCCACAGCTCCTTCAACCGTTCCTCATAAGGCTCTTGGTTGCCCCCCTCGGCACACATTCCGGCTTGCCGACCTCTGTATTAAAGTACATCTCTGCCAACTCATTTATTTACATGTTAAACGTGTATAGCGCCCCATACCTGTAGATCTCGGGGCGGTTCGCAACATCAAATTAACAATATAAAAAAAACTCTGAATACACAATAAATTTACTGCATGGGAATGGTTTGTTTCCATCACAGAATCTGAGGATTGCTTTGGGGCAAAGCTTAAAACTGTATTGTTTGAGTCTCTCGCCTTGGCTATCATTTGTCATTTGAGGCTGGATTTCTAAAAAGTACCATTTCTCTACCATTTCAGTTCAAAAGTATATGATGAGTACATTGTGCACTGGCAGAAGGTGTGTGTGTGTGTGTGTGTGTGTGTGTGTGTGCCAGCGCTATGGCAGAAAAAAACAATCAGAACAGCTCTTGATTCCCACACAAATCGCTCTCTCCGCAATTACTGCTAATGAGAGTCTTTCCCAGGCCCTCTGGCAAAGATGCTCAGCCCAGAGCGCTTGCCAAACAGCAGGTGATGCAAGAGGTGGCAGGAGATTCTCTGCACAAGCACATAGCTAATAATGTGTCACTGGCTTAGGTCAAGGAAACAGTGGGAAGGAAGGAGCAGGTGCCATATAGTGAGTTATGAACGTTAAGAAGAGCCTGCTGGATCAGGCCAATGGCCCATCTGGTCCAGCATCCTTTTCTACTGGCCATGGTGGGGGGCAAAGCAACAGCAACAACAGCAGGCATCCCCAAACTGCGGCCCTCCAGATGTTTTGGCCTACAACTCCCATGATCCCTAGCTAACAGGACCAGTGGTCAGGGATGATGGGAATTGTAGTCCAAAACATCTGGAGGGCCGAAGTTTGGGGATGCCTGAACAACAGCAACAGCAACAACAATTTATTACTTATACCCCGCCCATCTGGCCGGGCCTCCCCAGCCACTCTGGGCGGCTACCAACAGGATATTAAAAACACAGTAAGACATCAAACATTAAAAAATTCCCTAAACATGGCTGCCTTCAGATGTCTTCTAAAAGTCATTGTTGTTGTTTAGTCGTTTCCGACTCTTCATGACCCCATGGACCAGAGCACGCCAGGCACTCCTGTCTTGCACTGCCTCCTGCAGTTTGGTCAAACTCATGTTCGTAGCTTCGAGAAGACTGTCCAACCATCTCGTCCTCTGTCGTCCCCTTCTCCTTGTGCCCTCCATCTTTCCCAATATCAGGGTCTTTTCCAGGGAGTATTCTCTTCTTCTCATGAGGTGGCCAAAGTATTGGAGCCTCAGCTTCAGGATCTGTCCTTCCAGTGAGCACTCAGGGCTGATTTCCTTAAGAATGGATAGGTTTGATCTTCTTGCAGTCCATGGGACTCTCAAGAGTCTCCTCCAGCACCATTCTTCGGCAATCAGCCTTCTTTAGGGTCCAGCTCTCACTTCCATACATAACTACTGGGAAAACCATAGCTTTAACTATACGGACCTTAGTTGGCAAGGTGATGTCTCTGCTTTTTAAGATGCTGTCTAGGTTTGTCATTGCTTTTCTCCCAAGAAGCAGGCGTCTTTTAATTTCGTGACAGCTGTCCCCACCTACAGTGATCAAGGAGCCCAAGAAAGTAAAATCTCTCACTAAAAGTCATAAAGTAAAATATCTCACTAAAAGTCATATAGTTGCGTCAGGCACCACTACCAAGAAGGCCCTCTGTCTGGTTCGCTGCAACCTCACTTCTCGCAGGGAGGGAACCGCCAGAAGGCCCTCGGCATTGGATCTCTGTGTCCAGGCTGGACGATTGGGAAGGAGAAGCTCCTTCAGGTATGCTGGGCTGAGGCCGTTTAGGGCTTTCAAGGTGTTTGAACACTTTGAATTGTGCTCGGAAATGTACTGGGAGCCAATGTAGGACCGGTGTTATATGGTCTCGGCGGCCGCTCCCAGTCACCAGTCCAGCTGCCGCGTTCTGGATTAATTGGGGCTCATTGACCTGGGAGGGTAGCCCACCTAGGTTAAGGAGTAAACCCTACACAATTCCAGAATGGAGTCCCTAAGACGGTTGGATGGTGCCTTGTATGCCTCCTTCCAGCAACTCCTGCAGACCAGCTGGTACCCAGCGCCTTTCTCTTCTTTCCTTTGGACCCCATCAGCGAGGCCGGAGGGGGGGGGGGTCTTGTCATCTGGGCAGCCCAGGACCTCCATGCACACTGCCCAGGCCTGTGTCCTGGGGAGGTCATTTCGGGGATGCTACGACAGAGATTTTACTTCACCTCTGCAGGTGCACTCCATTGTCTCTCGAGACAAGACAGATACCAACAAATCGTGCAAGCCTCGTGCCACAGAACATTGCAGCCCCAGAGGGATATTGCAGTGTATTTTATTTACAGTGGTACCTTGGTTTACAGACTTAATCCATTCCGGAGGTCAGTTCTTAAACCAAGGTGTGCTTTCCCATAGCAGCAGGGGGACTCAATTTACAAATGGAACACACTCAACAGGAAGCGGAACACGTTCTGCTTCCTAGGCAAAGTTCACAAACCAAAACACCAACTTTCAGGTATGCAGTGTTCTTAATCCAAGTTGTTCATAAACTAAGCTGTTCTTAAACCAAGGTAGCACTGTATATATTGATTTATCTAATAATTATACTACTAATAATTCCAGCAACAATATAGAATTTTATTTATAGACCACTGGCTATCTGAAAAGTTTGACGTGGGTTTACAATGGATAAAAATTCAATGGATAAAAGATTCAATAAAAAGAAAGTTGGTTGACGATAGAACGACAGATATATCCACAAATTCACATGTACAGTGAGTAAAATAAATGTCAAATATCTATACACACGAACGTATTATATTCAGATACACATCATCCTTAAATACAATATCTAAAAGGTAAAGGTAAAGGGACCCCTGACCATTAGGTCCAGACGTGACCGACTCTGGGGTTGCGCGCTCATCTCACATTATTGGCCGAGGGAGCCGGCGTATAGCTTCCAGGTCATGTGGCCAGCATGACAAAGCCGCTTCTGGCAAACCAGAGCAGCACATGGAAACGCCGTTTACCTTCCCGCTATAACGGTTCCTATTTATCTACTTGCATTTTGACGTGCTTTCGAACTGCTAGGTTGGCAGGAGCTGGGACCAAGCAACGGGAGCTCACCCCGTCAAGCCCTAGGCTCAGTGGTTAACCACAGCGCCACCTGGGTCCCCAATACAATATCTACCGGTATATAAATAGAGGCGGTATATAAATAGAGGCCAGTATCTACAGCTGCGCCCCTGACATCGTGGATGGGCATATACCCCCATTAGGGATACCACGTGGTATCTTTGAATGTTGTTTTGCTCTGAGATCATCTGTTCAGATCCACTCTTCAACTGGGGGGGGGGGAGGAAACAAAGAAAGCAGCTTCTTTCGCTGACAGGTACGCAAAGAGGCACCTCCCGTTTCTGATCTTCACGAACAGGCAAGAGCATGTTAAACTTCCACAGGGTTTCTTGTGAAATCCAATACGCTGAGATCAGCCTGTCCTTCGCAATCTGGATCTGGTTACTTCAGACAATCCCTCCTTCCCGATTTCTCATTATTAGTCAGCTCAGACAACAGCCAGCCAGCCTCCTCTTGCTACACCTGGGCTGCCGGCCAGCGTTATAAATATGAAGGAGACAGGTGGGAAGAAAAGGTATGAGAGTTTTGCAGTTGAGAGAGTTGTGGTTATCAACAGGGGCCAAGCAGATGTTGGCAGCGGGGCACCTGCAAGCAGGATCCGAGCACAAGAGTCCTCTGCCCTCAGGCACATCCCCAAAACTGGGATTCAGGATACTGTCTCCGCCCTTAGGAGGCAGAGCAGAGCCATCCTGGCTAGCAGCCATTGGTTGCCCTCTCCATGAATTTGTCAAACCCATCCAAGCGGATTTCCATCTCTGCCTCCTGGTGGGAGCAAGTTCCATAGCTTATCAGTGCTGTGTGTTCATTTTATCTGCCTGGAGTGCTGCAGCATTCAGTTTCATTCAAAGTATGAGTCACCTGGTGTCAGGTGATTAACAGGTGGACAGCCCTGCCCTGTCCAAGTTGGGGAGATGAAGATCTGGTCTGGCGTCCAGAAAGAAATGCCTCAACCCTGTATGCAGCCTTAGACATCAACATCATAATCACCATAATTTATTACTTATATCCCGCCCATCTGGCCGGGCCTCCCCAGGCACTCTGGGCGGCTTCCAACAGGATATTAAAAATACAGTAAGACATCAAACATTAAAAACTTCCTTAAAAAGGGCCGCCTTCAGATGTCTTCTAAAAGTCAGATAGTTGTTTATTTCCTTGACATCCGATGGGAGGGCGCCACTACTGAGAAGGCCCTCTGCCCATAGCTGCCAAGTTATCCATTTTTTACAGGGATTTTCCCTTATGCTGAATAGGCTTCCTCGCGAGAAAAGCAAAAACTTGGCAGCTATGCCCCTGCCTGGTTCCCTGTAGCTTCACTTCTCGTAGTGAGTGAACAGCTAGAAGGCCCTCGGAGCTGGACCTTGGTGCCTGGGCTAAACGATGGGGGTGGAGATGCTCCTTCAAGTATACTGGGCCGAGGCCGTTTAGGGCTTTTAAGGTCAGCATCAACACTTTGAATTGTTCTTGGAAACTTAGTAGGAGCCAAAGTAGGTCTTTCAGGATCGGTGTTATGTGGTTTCGGCGGCCACTCCCAGTCACCAGTCTCAAGATATGCATAGAATAATAAAATCGTAGTGTCAGAAGGGACCCCAAGGGTCATTCAGTCCAACCCCCCTGCAATGCAGGAATCTCAGCTAAAACATCCAGGACAGATGGCTATCCAACCTCTGATTTCAAACTTTCAAGGAATGAGAGTCCACAACCACTTGAGGGGGTCCCTTCCACTGTCAAACAGCTGTTTTTCCTGATGTTTATTTGGAATTGCCTTTCCCGTAACATGAAGCATTGGTTTGAGTCCTCCCCTCCAGAAAAGGAGAAATAGCAAGAGCCTAGTAAGTATCGGGTTTCCCAATGGCAACCTTTCCATTGTTTGTCATGTTTAGCCACAAACTTCAATATTTCAGAGGATCTTAATTAGTCTTAGAGACTTGGATGTCGAGGGGAAGAAGGTAGGGTTGTTCTGTTCCTTCGAAGGCCATTTATGCTTTTATATGCAGATTCAGACGTGGGGAAGTGGTGGTTATCTTAAAAGTATATAGCAGCATGTCATTTCCCACCACAAATTTAATCCTAGCGAGTTATTAATGGGAATTATCCACCGGCACCACACCCAGTTTTCTTGGAACATCCTAAAAGCACCAGGCAATCAAAGGCAAGCGTACTGCTTTTATAACCTCCCTTCTTGAACTTGCCAAAGGTGCAGAGTTATGACACAGAGGAGCCCTGGGGCGTAACTTCCCAATGCAATAAAAAAAAAAATTGTCCAGTAGCACCTTAGAGACCAACTAAGTCCACCTCCTGGCAAACAGAAGGGGAAGAAATAGAAGCAGTGAGAGATTTTACTTTCTTGGGTTCCATGATCACTGCAGGTGGTGACAGCAGTCAGGAAATCAAAAGACACCTGTTTCTTGGGAGAAAAGCAATGTCAAACCTAGACAGCATCTTAAAAAGCAGAGACATTACCTTGCCGACAAAGGTCCGTATAGTTAAAGCTATGGTTTTCCCAGTAGTGATGTATGGAAGTGAGAGCTGGACCATGAAGAAGGCTGATCGCCGAAGAATGGATGCTTTTGAATTATCGTGCTGGAGGAGACCTCTTGAGAGTCCCATGGATTGCAAGAAGATCAAACCTATCCATTCTGAAGGAAATCAGCCCTGAGTGCTCACTGGAAGGACAGATCCTGAAGCTGAGACTCCAATACTTTGGCCACCTCATGAGAAGAAGAGAAGACTCCCTGGAAAAGACCCTGATGTTGGGAAAGATGGAGGGCACAAGGAGAAGGGGACAGCAGAGGACGAGATGGTTGGACAGTGTTCTCGAAGCTACCAACATGAGACTGACCAAACTGCGGGAAGACAGGAGTGCCTGGCGTGCTCTGGTCCATGGGGTCACGAAGAGTCAGACACGACTAAATGACTAAACAACAACAAAGTTTGTTCTGGGTATAAGCTTTCGTGTGTATGGACACTTCATCAGATTCCCAATGCAAGTTAACATCATGTTAGATCCCTGAACATTAGGCCAGCAGAGGTGCCACTATTGACACTTCACAACATTACACTGCAATTTAAAATACATTGGGGGCGGCTTCCACGAGATGCAGACCCTCCCAGTGTCCCTATTTTCCTGGGACAGTCCCAGATTTACAGAAGCTGTCCCGGTTTCTGATTTGATCCCAGAATATCCCACTTTTCATTTGGATGTCCCTCACTGAAGAAATTTGCAAAAATCAAGTTTTCCCACCAGGTAGGGTGTGAAACTGGGTCATCTAATTCTTTCCCTGTGGCAAAACCACTAATTAATCTGACCTTACAGTTACTTATGAGTGAAGAGAACACAATTAAGGAAAACCACACAGCTAAATAGTGTTGTTTATTAAAATACCAAGTGAAACAGGTAACTATAAGAAAATGCATTTAATACTGATATAAATCATTTCACCGTATGTACAGAGAGCTCACAGTAGGGTGAGTTTTAGGCAGTATTATAAATGACAATATTACAAATCAACTGGGCCATCTATAATAGGAAATATTTCAAGGTTTTAAAATGTCTTTATCATCAAAACATAAAACTACCGGTACCCTCAAATCTAATATTTCCTCTTCAAAATCTTTATACAATTAGGATGATCCCATGAATACATCGCAACAGATTCTTATGCAGATAATCCTGACTTCACTAAGGTAACAGTGTTTTACAGGTAGAATGTTATTAAGTCATACAAACATTTTCCGTACCTTCAAAGCTATTGAATTAGCTTTCATTAACCAATTTGCTTAAATTTCCTCATCAATGAATTGGACAGTACCAAGTTTTACAATGCATTTATCTTTTCCACCTTTCAAGGTGTGGCTTCACATTAAATAAAGCAGAGACTAAAAGAGGAAAGACTTTAACTGAGAGTTCCATTTTCCCCAAGGAAAGGCTATTGGATGTAGGGTTATTATTCTAGAACAGGCATAGGCAACCTTGGCTCTCCCATGACGATCTCCACAGGAGTGATCCGGCCCATGGCCAGTAAGCCTTGCCAACCCCTGTTCTAGAATGTCTATAGTGACTACTGCCAGCCAGAAAAGAGAATTCTAAGCTTTAGTAGGTCAACTAAACACATGGTACACATAGTTTGCCAAAGATATCTATCTAACAGAAGAAAAATGAATAGACTAAATCCAACTCGTTATTGATCTGCAAGATAATTTATTGCAGAATATGAAAAATTCCAAGACAGGAGAAACAGATTCTTCCTTCAAGGCAGAGGTGGCGTAATTCTGGTTGATTAATGAATTGCCTTTCACATAGGTCTCAGGATTTACAGACGTGCAACAGAAACAATTACGATTGGTTTAAAAACAGTAAAAATAAGCACCCAAGGGCAAGACCGAGGCTGTGTTCACACCATACATTGAAAGCACACACATCCACCACAAAAAAAAAAATTCTGGGAGCTATAGTTTGTTAAGGGTCCCTAGTTCCCTAGGGAGTAAACTCCTGGGATTATTTGAGGGCGGGGGCGTGTTTTAAATGCATTGTGTGTATACATCCCTCAAAAACTACAGCTCCCAGAACTCTTTGGGTAACAGTGCCTGGAGACAGTCAGGTTGTGTGACCAGAGGAGTAATGACTGCTGGGAGGAGAGCAGAGAAGAAACGCCCTGGTGGATCTGCAGCAGCACAACCGGACGCCTCCATCTTCCCCAGCTGCAACAAAACATGTCTCTCCTGTATCGGTCTCTACAGGCACTGCAACTCTCCAATGGCTTGACTTCACTCCCGAAGGCGCACTCCTCCGTTGTCTCCTGAGACAGAAGCTAACCAATTCTAGAGGAGGGGTCAGCCCCAAATTCTTAAGGCAACAAGTAGCAGGGTGGGTTGGATTGGTACCAAAGCAATTTAAAAATCAAGAAATCTTCTACTGTCTTGACAGATGCCAAGAGCAGCTTTAAATATATAGTGCAGGGGGGGGGGCAGCCAGACTAATGCTTAATGTGGTCAGCACTGATAGCACTAGTCAGCAGTTGGGCGGGTAAGGGAAGATGACCTCTGCATAGTGGCTGGTTGTTGGCTCAAAATTAAGAGAACCAACCATTTTCTTGGTAAAACACTTCTGGATAATAGAAGCATTCTCCCCCTGTGCAACATATTTGTGTTTCCTAGGATCATGTACAAAATGCCTGCGTGTGAAAGAGCGTTGCAGGGGGTTGGACTAGATGACTCTTGGGGTCCCGCTTCCAACTCTACAATTCTGTGAGTCTAAGAATCTACGGTTTCCATGTAAGGATTGCCAATGGTGACTTAGTGAAACTCATTAACAGTATATTATTAAAAGCTACAGTAGAAAAGAGGGTGAAATACAAAAGAGTCAAGTATATAAATTTTATAAAAAATAGAATTAGCTGGCTTTTAAAAATATACTTTATTGAGTCTCAGTGAATTTGTACATAATAAAGAAAAATAGCAAAAGATCCTGACACAACTGCTTTTCATCCAAATCTCTTCCTTGCTGCTTACATATCAGTTATTTCTGAGTTCACTATGATTTATATTTTAATTTTCAATTAATGGATGTTCTCTTTTTTTAACTAGAGCAAGAAACAAAGAGAAGCGGACACATATTTTGATTTAAAAAATCTTGATGCTTTCCTTCTTATAAGCAAATAGTGATGGATGGAGACTTTCATGTAACTGCCACCCTACTTTTAAAAAGATCTATCATGATAGAAATCTGTGTGCTGCGCTGCATCAGGCTACACACCAGTCCAAATCTGAAAGTTCAGGAAAATTCCAGAGTTACGATTTATGTGAAGCTTCATGCTCCCCCTCCTCAACAAGACGATCCTGTACATAAGTTGGCATATTCAAATCAAAGAAAACTCTAATATGCCTAGTTAATATTTTAAGAAAACACGCATTTGCTAGTTAACACTGTATTACCTTATTTAAAGGGAGTGGTGTTGGAATTGCATGTTTTAATATTTTGTACATCTCCTCTGCGTTGCAACTACTGTATTCCATTCTCAAGCAATCCTCCCACATTCAATCTTTATCAATAAAAAAATAACTTTGGTGTCTATGATAAAAAAAAAAATTCAGCTTCTGGCTTCAGAACATACAATTTGTGCATCTTACAGTTTTACTGCCATAGTCGATACACTCTGGTCCAATACATTCGCAGCAGGCATTGTGAAACCATCGGTATTTTGATGCTCCCATAGATTCGCAGGAGCTCTTGCACTGATGCACCGACATACAGTCATCGAAGTAAACCACCGTGCACGTGGCTTCTAAACGAAGAGAGCGAGAAAGGCACTTTAGTTTGCTGAGAAAAGCTCAAGCTGCCAATCATTCAGACAATGGAACCAGTAACTTAATTTCCAACTTAATTCAGGGTGAATGGAACAGTTTTTTTTTCTTGACCCAAACAAACCTGTCAGTTTTGAGATAACATTTAAAATAAATTATGTCCCGTGTGGAATTATTGCAGTAGCAAAATCGGTATAACCTTTGTCTCCTTCTGCTCTGCACACTCTTATCTGGGCATCCCCAAACTCGGCCCTCCAGATGTTTTGGGACTACCATTCCCATCATCCCTGACCACTGGTCCTGTTAGCTAGGGATGATGGGAGTTGTAGTCTCAAAACATCTGGAGGGCCGAGTTTGGGGATGCCTGCTCTTATCTATTTATCTCTCCCCCCCCCTTCTCTGGAGAACTTGGGCTGTGATACAGCAGAGAAAGTAAACACAACTCAATATTAAAAATCAGTTCAAAAAACCCATTGGTTGTAGACACAACATACATTTAAAGCTTTCCCCCAAAGAATCCTGGGAGCAACAGTTTACCCTCTGACAGAACTACATTCCCAGCACCCTGACTAAACTACAGTTCCCAGGACTCTCTGGGGGGAAGCCATGGGATTCAAATGTAAGCAGCGATTCACCATATTCTGTGGACCAGGCATAGCCCCACACTTTGGAACCATGACAACGCTTGCCTGTACTTTACAACGGCAGCTAATGCATCGTTCTTCCTTCCTCTCTTTTCCAAACGAACCAACTCAACCCCAATTCTAAGAGCTCAGTCTCTGAGCAGCAGCCCGCTTACCTTTGTCGCTGGAGAACGGCGTGTGGACGTTGTTGCTTGAAACGGAGACGTTCTGGTGCTGGGGGTGGTTCACTGACTCTAAAATGGAGACCAAGTTCTCGTGGTGGGACACTTCTTCCGCAACGGGGAACGAAACAATATTCCAGTGCAGCTGGGTGTCCCCTTCTGTAAGCGCTCGGAAAAGAGAGGGGATTGGCCCGTGCAATTCCTCAACAGTACTCTTGGACGTGGGAGGTGTGTCGCTATAATTGCGAGGGTTGCACATACCTGGAGGTGAGCAAAATAAAAATAAAATGCACCTATAAGCAGCAGCATTTTTTGAAAGGCAAAATGTTCAACTTCAAATGATGAGCAGGGAGCACTGATAAGATCTGAAACTTATTTATTTCATAGAGTTTATACACCACTTTACTGTTTAGAAAAGCCCTCAAGACAGTTTCCAAAAAAGTTTGTCTTGCCCCTTTCACCTCCCAGGTACTTATTTTGGGTGGTGCTTGAGTCTGTAGCTTGAAGCATGGCTAATCCCTTTAAAGGAGCAGGCACATAGCTTGGGGATATTCCAGGATAAAGCTTTGCCATTAGACAAGGTGCCTTTTACCAGCTTCCATCCAACAGCACATCTGGATCAGGATAACTTCAACACTCTATGGCCATGTTTCCTAGTATACCCATTGTCATAAGATTGAAGTCTATAGGTAGCTTCACTTTAAAAACTTCATTAATAACCTTAAGGATTTTATTCCAAAATCCCCCTACCTCTGGGCATTCCCAATACATATGGGAGAACCATCCCTTGGCTTGTTCACAGTGCCAGCAGTTAGGGTTCAATCCTGGTATCATATTGGCTAGCTGAGCCGGAGTTCTATACCATTTTAGAAAGAATTTTAGTTCGAGCTCCCTAAATTTGCTTACTTTAATCTCATCTATTCCTTTCATTATCCTTTCGACCTTTGATTCGCTGATTTGTTCTTCTTTACTCCATATCTTTTGAATAAGTTGGGTTGTCAGTTCTTTATTTGTAATCATCTTCTTATAGATTTAGATTTAGGCTGAGGACAACTGTTTGAACCCTTCCAATGGATTATGGGTAGGGGAGGGGGTGGGAAGGGAAAGGAAAAATGGTACGGGAAATTAAAAATTGGAAGGAGAGAATATAATGTATGTAAAAATTCTCGTACTTCAATAAAAATCTTTAAAAAAGAAGAAAAAAAGGATAACTTCAACACTGTAGTAGTACATGCACTAGTAACCTGGATTACCGCAATGTGCTTTAAGTAGCAAGAAACACCAAGACATCACCTTCCTTTTAAGCCTGGTGGAAAAGGGTAGGCAGGTTGTTTTTTTTTGTGGGGGGACAAACTATGAACCTCAAGCTTCTTATTTTGTCTCACAGACACTGAAGCCTTTTGTCTCCTTGTGACACAGGATGAAATTACAAATCACCTTTTCTTGGAAAAGTATCAAATTTGTGCAAAGCTTATTTGATCACAATTCAAGAATGCAATTTTGTTTACCAAGGAGTTTAATCTCTTGCCAGAGTTAGAGAAGCAACTTCACTTGCCAAAGGCGTGAAATAAGCACAGTCAATGGCACATGAGACACTGCTTCCATTTCACGGCATAGCTAAATATACTCCATGCTTTAATGTATACTTTAATGTATTTTGGTATTTGTTGGAAGCTGCCCAGAGTGGCGGGGGAAACCCAGCCAGATGAGCGGGGTATAAATAAATAAATAATATGCATGAAAGCTCTATTGAAAGCACAGTGGTACCTCGACATCCGAACAACTCGACTTCCGAAGGTTTCGACTTCCGAAGTCGACAAACCTGGAAGTCTTTTCGCCGTGCGCGCATTCTGCGCCTGAGCAGAAGCAGTGCGCGCCGTTGGCACATGCGCAGAAGCGCGCTTCGCACAGGCACAAAACGGGCGCTTCGACAACCGAAGACTTCGACTTACGAAGAACGCTGTAGAACGGATCGCCTTCGTAAGTCGAGGTACCACTGTATCACTTTCCTTATTTAATGCACATTGATAAACACATCTGTACAAACTCACCAGCACCTTACTTTAGGGTAATAATAGCATACGGATTACTTTCCCAAATGCAACATATATGTGTATGTGTACCGTATGTGTGTGTGTGTGTGCGCACACACATACACACAGTTTAAAAGTGATAGGATGTAGAAACTAAATTCTGAAGAATTGTTTTGTTGTATTTGGTTAAACTACAAAAATAGCATTACAATCCACTTATTCTGCAGGCCACTCACTATTTTACACCAGTCGTTTTCAATCAGTGCGCCGTTGCACCCTGAGGTGCATTGAATCAGCCCAAGGTGGAGGAGACACAGGGAATCATTAACTTCTGCACATGAAGATGTGCCCCCCCCCAAAAAAACTTTACATGCATCCCGGGAGACAGCATGAAAAACAGACTATTTACATAGCTGCCAAGTTATCCCTTTTTTAAAGGGATTTTCCCTCATGCTGAATAGGCTTCCTCGCAAGAAAAGGGAAAACTTGGCAGCTATGTATTTAGCCAAAATAACCCTCAGCTGTGTAAATTCGGGATTTGGGTCACTGGTTAGGAGAACAGACTGTCAGATACAAATATGGTAAAAATCAACATCATCTCCGTTTGGCCTACAGCAGCCTGAAATACTGCCTAAATAAGCCACAAGGCTCTGAAACATCTGCCATACGGAAACTTAATCAGTGGGACAGGGCAGGCTCTGGTAGGGGGCTCAACTCATGAATTACCAACACAGTGTGGTTCAGTGAAATTAATCCCACACCTCCCCTGTATGCCTGTGAAGTGGAACACAGGATGGATGAACAACGAAGTTAGTTGTCACACCACTGCTGCCCCCTCCCTTCTACGGAACAAGTCACCCTTGATGTGGGAAAGAGCGACGTCATGCCCCTCAGTTCTGTGGTTCCTGTTTGGGGAAGTTACTGGAATAGAGCATGATTCAGCTCATGGGGAAGCAGCAACCATATTGCTCTTCCAACATACAAACTGAACCATAGACACAGACATGCACAGCTGTTTCTCCTTCCCTAATAAATCTAGCTCATGGGTATACCCTACTTTTTTCTCAGTGAGTGCCATGGCTAGCCCTGACATGGTGCCAGACATGATGAACCAGACACCCCAAAGGGCGAGGACCCTGAGTAGCAGGCAACGTTCCCTGAATCCAATGCTGAGGCTCCCCTTGAGGGGGCCCCTCCAGACGGAGGCTTGATGGAGAACCCCCAGACCTGCCAGAGGAGGGGTTGGAGCCACTCCTCAGTCCTCTAGAGGGTCCCATGGACCACCAGTTGGTAACCCACTGCCCTAAAGCCCTGGATTCCGTGTATGCTCTGCTCCATTGTATTGACATGGCTCTTAAAAGCCACAGATCCAAAGCAGTGGACATGAGTATCTGAAGCAGACAAGGGCGTATTAGGTGATAAAGAATGAATGAACTTACCAACACAGTCACAGCACTCGTCCCACAGAGTGCCCAGACACAACATGCACTCTTTGCAACAGGAACAGTTCCCTTCAACAGGCCGGCATTGACACAGCTCCTGGAAACACAACACACCAGTTAGATATTACTGTGTATAAAATACCACGAGAGACAAATGCCTCCCCCACCCCCACTACCAGTTAGGATCATACATAGGAAAATATTCTGCTTTGTTTTCCCCCCACGTTACTTCTGTTGCACTATAGACTCTCCAGATAGCAATAATGTGGTAACATTGGTGGTGGTGGGGAATCATAGAACAGAATGAATCCACCACCAAGGCATTACTGTGTCAAAAATATGTTGCAAAATACACCTGCAATAAAGCACCAGCCTGGAGAGGCCCTTATCCATATACAATTGCAAAAACAGTCATACAAACCATGATGAGGCTGCTTATTTAAGAGGGGTGGTTTTTAATTGCACATTTGCTATGTGCCGTGCAGATTAACAGAAATAATCTTTTTGACTCCACTACCATTTGGAAGCATAGTAAATTCTGCTATGCAAAATTAGAATCATAGAATCATAGAATCATAGAATCATAGAATCATAGAGTTGGAAGAGACCACAAGGGCCATCCAGTCCAACCCCCTGCCAAGCAGGAAACACCATCAAAGCATTCCTGACAGATGGCTGTCAAGCCTCTGCTTAAAGACCTCCAAAGAAGGAGACTCCACCACACTCCTTGGCAGCAAATTCCACTGCCGAACAGCTCTTACTGTCAGGAAGTTCTTCCTAATGTTTAGGTGGAATTTTCTTTCTTGTAGTTTGAATCCATTGCTCCGTGTCCGCTTCTCTGGAGCAGCAGAAAACAACCTTTCTCCCTCCTCTATATGATATCCTTTTATATATTTGAACATGGTTATCATATCACCCCTTAACCTTCTCTTCTCCAGGCTAAACATACCCAGCTCCCTAAGCCGTTCCTCATAAGGCATCGTTTCCAGGCCTTTGACCATTTTGGTTGCCCTCTTCTGGACACGTTCCAGCTTATCAGTATCCTTCTTGAACTGTGGTGCCCAGAACTGGACACAGTACTCCAGGTGAGGTCTGACCAGAGCAGAATACAGTGGTACTATTACTTCCCTTGATCTAGATGCTATACTCCTATTGATGCAGCCCAGAATTGCATTGGCTTTTTTAGCTGCTGCATCACACTGCTGACTCATGTCAAGTTTGTGGTCTACCAAGACTCCTAGATCCTTTTCACATGTACTGCTTTCAAGCCAGGTGTCTCCCATCCTGTATTTGTGCCTTTCATTTTTTTTGCCCAAGTGTAGTACTTTACATTTCTCCTTGTTAAAATTCATCTTGTTTGCTTTGGCCCAGTTGTCTAATCTGTTAAGGTCATTCTGAAGTGTGATCCTGTCCTCTGGGGTGTTAGCCACCCCTCCCAATTTGGTGTCATCTGCAAACTTGCTCAGGATGCCCTCAAGCCCATCATCCAAGTCATTGATAAAGATGTTGAACAAGACTGGGCCCAAGACAGAACCCTGTGGCACCCCACTAGTCACTACTCTCCAGGATGAGGAGGAGCCACTGATGAGCACCCTTTGGGTTCGGTCAGTAAGCCAGTTACAAATCCACTGAATGGTAGCATTGTCTAGCCCACATTTTACCAGCTTCTTTACAAGAATATCATGGGGCACCTTGTCAAAGGCCTTGCTGAAATCAAGATAGGCTACATCCACAGCGTTCCCTTCATCTACCAGGCTTGTAATTCTGTCAAAAAATGAGATCAGATTAGTCTGACATGACTTATTTTTCAGGAACCCATGCTGACTTTTAGTGATCACAGAGTTTCTTAGGATCATACATAGGAAAATATTAAAGGTAAAGGTAAAGGGAACCCTGACCATTAAGTCCTGTCGTGACCAACTTTGAGGTTGTGGTGCTTCTGGCGAACCAGAGCAGCACACGGAAACGCCGTTTACCTTCCCGCTGTAGCGGTTCCTATTTATCTACTTGCACTTTGACGTGCTTTCGAACTGCTAGGTTGGCAGGAGCTGGGATTGAGCAACGGGAGCTCACCCCGTCGCGGGAATTCGAACCGCCGTCCTCCTGATCGGCAAGCCCTAGGCTCTGTGGTTTAACCCACAGTGCCACCCACGTCCCTATATGCAAAATTACCAAGTATCTATATATATATAAATGTAAAAATGGTGAACGTGTGGACTCCACTTTTCTCTGTAACCACTTGACCAATCGTCCTGAAATTTGGACACAACGATCCATGCCACTCCCTGTTTGTAGGGCAAAAAAATCCCTCAAATTTCATACCTGCGCAGGTAGAAACCTGCTTTTCCACCAAGTAAAACAGCGCCCTCAAGTGGAATTCCTCCCACAGTACACCCCTCCCTTCCTGTCAAATCTATACCACACCCACAAACCAAATAATGACATCATCAACCAAGCAACTGAAACCACAAAGGCAGACATTACCAGACCCCTAGGCCCCTGCCAGGCCCCCACTAGTCCCGGTGGGGGGGGGGAGAGGGCAAGATCATGTATCGCAGGCCGCAGCACGGCCTTTGTTTTATGTAGGCCCCTGCCAGGCCCCCACTAGGCCGGGGGGGGGGATAACCCACAGCACCACACTTGTGGGCACGGCAAGGGGTTTTTACTTTAAAATTTAGCACCACTACCCCCCCAAAATCCCCCACCAAATAACCACAAGACAAAAATAAATACCATCCTTCAAAACGTCATGAGATACGCCGGTCATGGAGGGGGGGGGAACAAACAGAATAGATCATGGATCGGGACACGGTGGGGGCAGTCACAGGGATTAGCCACAACTAGGCACCACACCCACAAACCCCACCTCCGCCACGAGATCCTGTAAAACAGGGGGACTCTGAGGCTCAGGGGGACCTGAAGGGGGCCTATTACCCTCCATTTGACAGACTAACGCACAGCAACGCCTGCAGGGCCAGCTAGTTACTTAATAAAACTCTCACCAGTGGAAGTATATATATTAATAAGTGTTTAAAATAAAATAGGATGTACTTGAGCTATATTGCTCTAGTTTTTTTTCTTGATAGCTCACTGTATTACACATAAACCAGGTCCCATCATCCCTGACCACTGGTCCTGCTAGCTAGGGATCATGGGAGTTGTAGGCCAAAAACATCTGGAGGGCCAAGGTTGAGGAAGCCTGACATAAACTAATGGGTTAACATGCAGACTGCCAAGAATTTTATTAAAGCCAAAGCTCTCAGGGAAGAAGAAATGACTAACAGGATATTTAAAAGACTCATCCAGCGCCACAATACAAATGAAACATGTCTCAAGACAAGAAATTGTTGATCTCATTCACATCTGTTACAGAGCTGATGAAATAAATATTTATGCATTTATTTCCCCCATTCTGGAAAAGGCAGTATATAATGAATGCCGCCTCTTCTACTTCACCGAGTGAAAAAATTCAGAGCAATGCATCTTGCTTAATCTTCTTCCCGCATCTTGAGTTCAGGGACCTGCTTTTGTTATACAGTCATACCTCGGGTGCGGGAGGTGCGTTTGCAACTCACAGTGCCGCGTCTGCGCATGACGCAATTCGGCACCTCTGTGCATGATGCCATTTTGTGTTTCTGCGCATGTGTGAGCACCGAAACCCGGAAGTAACCCGTTACGGTACTTCTGGGTTCAGCACGGAGCGCAACCCGAAAATGCATAACCCACAGCGTTTGCAACCAGAGCTGTGACTGTACATGGAATCTTCCACCTAGGTACAAAAAGTTGGTCATATCTGTTCTTCTTAAATCAGATATGAATGTCCCATGAGTTTCAAAGGGACCCAGGTATAACCTATCAAACATAGCTAGCAATACTGAAGGATGCTTCCCCCCCCCCCACGCAGCAATGTTGAAGTGTGTCAAGTTTCAAAATTAAAAGTACATTACCGGTACTATGGTACCCCATTGCCTCTCGAGACAGATGGATGCCAACAAAAATTACCATGGCTATTTTACACATTGTGTTTTACATAAGAGGAGTGGCATTTCCCACCGGCAGAAATATACAAAGAATCAGAGCCAGAAACATGGATTCAGCGTAACTATTGGCTTAACTAAGGTTTTTGCACTTCAAGCACTGAATATGACCTCGCCTTCACTTTACACAATGTCTCGGTTATCTTCTGAATTAGCTGATTATCATCTCAAAAACCTTAGCACATGCCTCATCTTAGAGCCAGTGTGGTGTAGTGGTTAAGAGCGGTAGACTTGTAATCTGGGGAACCGGGTTCGTGTCTCCGCTCCTCCACATGCAGCTGCTGGGTGACCTTGGGCTAGTCACACTTCTTTGAAGTCTCTCAGCCCCACCCACCGTACAGGGTGTCTGTTGTGGGGGAGGAGGGGAAAGGAGATTGTTAGCCGCTTTGAGACTCCTTCGGGTAGTGATAAAGCGGGATATCAAATCCAAACTCTTCTTCTATTTAATATATATATATATATATATATATATATATATGACAACCTAGCATATAAGCATTTCCTGCATTGCAAGGAGTTGGGACTAGATTACCCCTGGGTCCCTTTCAATTCTAAGTAATCAGAGTTTTTTGCATGGTATGCTTAATATTGCTCAAGTTAAATACACATTTTTAAAAATAGGGTGGTGGGCGTAGCCAACTCTTTAATTAGCAAGTCTTGGGCTTGTCCTTCTTGTGAGTCACTCTCCTCTAAGCTTGCACATACAAACAAGATTCAGAGCAGACTGCCCTCAAGGTAACTCACACGGTAATTTGGAAGCATTATTCTGAGATTACCCTTTGCTAAAGAAACAGGATTCCATCGTGCTTTAAGCAAACACTCCTGTTTAACTATATTGGGTCATCATTGATTTCTAGGAACTATGATTCCCACACATCAGCAGTTGCTGAATTTTATTTTTATAAGGAAATGTTTAGCCTGCCCTTCATAACAATAAAAACGACACTGCAATGAAACCAATTCAGTTCAATGAGTAAAACCGGGGGGGGGGGGGATTAAAAATGCTTAGGGAGTCACAGCCTCGGTTCTCCCACTTGCAGCAGTGAATAAATTCCTATTAATTTCCCAAAGGCTGGGGAAGTTTAATTTTTACTTGGCGCCCAAATAACAAAGGCATCTGTGTCGGCCACGCCTCTAGGGGGCACCCATAGCCGCCACGGAAAAGGCCCCGTCCTGTTTTCACCGCATTAACGCACTTCTCCTGGCTGTGTGATGATGAAAAGGGCCTTCCCTCCAGGTCTAAGAGCAGAAAGGTTGATGCAGGGCGAGGCACTAATTCAGGTATTTGGGCCTCAAGTCATTTAGGGATTTGCAGGTCAACACCAACACTTTGCATTCTGTCCAGAGGGAGCCATTGTCAAGATTTCAGAAGGGGTGTTACTTGATTCTGGCTGCAAGGGTTAACATTTCGGCCACTGTGGTCTCAAGTAATTGTATATTCCAAACAGTCCTCAAGGGCAGCTCCACAAACAGTGCATTACAATAGTCCAGCCGGGAAGCTGGCAGAGCACCAGTCACTGTGGCTAGCCTATCCTATACTTTTTCACTGGGCTGTATTCAATTTAGCAGACCCACTGAAAATAATGAACCTAAATTAGTAATCTCCATTAACTCCGATGGGTCTACTCTGACTAGGATTAGCACTGAATAGCACCCAGCAATTAGAGCATTACTGTTCTGAAATTGTAACTTCTGACAACCTGTCTTATGGTAAACAGTAATTTCATTACTGCAGTTTCAATTCATCATAACTTAATTATTGTCACTGCAGCACATTCTGTCTCCTACAGATATTAAACTTTTATCTCAGAAAGCTAAATCTACCAAAGCCTACATTGTATATTGTTTAAGGGCTATATCTAATGCTTGTCCTACAATGGACATGGTTAACTTAGGTTCACCGATTTCAATATGTCTACTCTGAGTAGGTTGGGGATTGATAAGAAGGTAAGGTTTTGCATTGATTCCCCAGATAAGCTCATACTAAGGCGGGAGGGGGGAAGAGAAAATAGTTTAAAGGCACGAAATGCATGTTAAGAGTGCCAATTCACCTGATTAATCAGTTTGACTCCACAATATTATCCACTGTAAGGCTGATTTTTTATTTTCTGTAAGAAAAATGAACATTTGAAAGAAAGGTAGAGACAAAAACTCCCATTTGTGCCGACACAAACTTCATTTTTATTTTACTTCTTATTTCAGGATTTCTTATTCATCACATAAACCCATGCTGTTAGCAGCCAACCTGTACTTTCCTATCCATTTGCGACAAAAACTGTATTCTCTCCTACCTGTATTAAGCACTTGCTGACATCGCTTGCACAGAGCGCCTTGTTGCAGCACATTGAGGATGGGATCCAGAAGAACAGCAGACTAGTAAGTGCCGCCGCTGTGCAGCACCACAACCTCATCTTTCTTGAAAGTGGGAGATTTCTGGAACGTTCAGACAGCACTGAAATATTTAAAAAGCAGCAACTGAAGCATCTACATTTACTGAAGCAGAAATTAGGTCTTTTTCATCCTTACCACATGCTCCTAAAACAGTTTTTGTTTGGTTTTTTTCTGTGGGTTTTCCACACTCTTGAATAATCCTAGACTACTTTTCTATAGACTTTTTTTAAAAAAAGAAAGCTTTACACTTTGATTTCTAATCAATGTTTAGTGAGAAAGGGCAGGACCTGAATTAAATTAATTGTGGCTAGAAAGCAGAAGAAAGTTACATTGTAGCTGGGAAGCTGATGCAAAGATTACTGCTTTCAATTTAAAAATAATGAGAACGTGTTTTAACACAACCCCAAACTGTTTCTCAACACTGGGTGTCTAGATGTATACATTTACAAAACAAGGCTTTGGAACAAGGAACAAGATGAGTGCCACATGTTTATGAATGCCAAGCAGCATTGTATTTGGTACAAAAAGTTACGGGAGTTCAGCAGGAAGTCAGAGGATAGGCACTGACTGTAAATGAAGTGACCGCCGCAAAACGTTTGCATGCACGAATAGTATTGAAAGAAGTGGGATATTGTAAGTGGCCACTCATAAAGATTTGTTAACAGAAGCAGAAGACCAACTAAAATGGAAAACATTTGAAGAAATAAGAGTTATTAACAGATTGGTTACAGTATCATCAATTAAACGATGTCTTTAAAGTAGATAAGAAAAAAGGTTTTGATACAGAGAGGTCGAGGTTTGAAATACATCTGTTGGAAAATAATGTGAAAGTACTTTTAAAAACGTACAAATTACTTTTAGAATGGTATACAAAAGATGAATCTACGGCAGTGATTCATCATGGGAAAAGTTATGGAAAGAGGATCTAAAATTTACTGCATGCTGTTTGTTGAAGGAAAACTACAGTATATGAAAATGATGTACTGTTGGTATCTAATACAGAGTAAAATTTCAAAAATGTACAGAACTAGTTCAAATCTGTGTTGGAAATGTAAAGGGAAAGAGGGTACCTTCGACCATATGCGGTGGTCTTGCGGAGTGCTAAAAACTTGCTGGGAAATGATATATAATGAGTTAAAGAAAATGTTTTAGAAAATTTTTGTTAAAAAACCAGAAGCTTTTGTGTCAGGTATAATTGGTGAAGAGATACCAAGAGAAGACAAAAGACTTTTCATGTATGCAAGGACGGCAGAGAGAATGCTTCTGGCCAGAGATGGAAGGAGGGAGAAGTGCCGACCAGCGAAGAATGGCAGACCAAGTTGATGGAGTATGCAGAGATGGTGGGAAAGATCAGAAACCAGGAAGATCAAGACTGGAATAAAATTTTAATATACTTAAAAGACCACTGTAAACGGTTAAAATCAATCGCAAGGATACAAAGACACTTGTAATGTGAAACGAACTTGGGTAATTATGGATATACAACAGATAGATAATGGTAAAAGATGCAGAAAAAGAAAAAATATAATTTCTTTGAATATGGAACCCATGGAGGAAGGGAAGGAGGTCTGACGGTTTGAAAGAACCTTTTATTTTAATGTTTAGAAATGGTTAAAGTGAAAATGTATAAAATTTTGAAAAACCAATAAAAAATTTTAGGGGGGGGGGAAGTGGGATATTGTATGACTGCCCCAATAGCATCATGAGCGCGAATCATCATGCATGTGCAATAAAAAACGACATTTGGAGGGGTCCTTACATCATTTCCAGTAACTGGCTCCCTAACTAGGAAGCTTCTTCCTTGAACAGACTTCTTTCTTACCGTAACATATGCCCCAAGCTGGCAAAGGTTGATTAGTCAAAACCATGATGGGTTTGGAACAGGCCAAGAAAACTTGGAATGTCCTTTATGTGACCCTCTTGGTTATAAGCACCTAAGAGCAGCTTTCTAGACCTCAGCAATGGCTACGGGATGCTTACTGGAGCAATATCACAGGTTTCTAACAGTGTACTTCCATCCTCCATCACACATTTTCTGTTTCCAGCATTCTAGATTTTAGAAAAAAAGCACCTGAGAACGGCGTGATAATCTTAAGCTAACAGCAACCTGGCAAGACTGCTGAATTTTGAGAAACCTGTTTATAGTGTTGGCTTTAGGCACGCTGTTGCAGATGGCCTGGACCTTGCTCTCCTGAAAGGCACTCTGGCTCTAAAAACTAGGCATAAAAACCAGTAACAAATTGCTATTTGGAGAGGGACGGGGATGCTGAAAAGTAATCCATAACACCGGTTTGAACCTATGTTTCTTAGTTCCATAAAACAGAGAAGTATGCTACTTAAAAGTAGGTGCTTTTTTCTTTACCCACCCAGACACATTTCAGGGGGCACTGGAAGCTGCTCAGAAATTACCTTCACACTCATTCACCCATAATAAAAGGATCCTTTTTGCCACTCACATGCTAACAACTCCGAGCCAGCTAAAGTTGTTAAAAGGCGCTTACAATGTTCTCAAAAGTTCCACATTTCTGCAGAGCGCGGAAAGTAAAATAGTGCAATGCATCAGCATACTTTATTCAAAAGATAACTTACTCTGCTTACCTATTTTATTCTTGAAAACCCAATAAAAATTATTTTTAAGAAGCCAAGCCAAATTTCAACCCACAAACCCCTTTTAAGCCCCTTGAGATGACGACTGGCAAAAGGAAACTTTTCGAGGATGCTAAAACTTTCCCCTTAAAAACAAAAAACAAAACACTGGACTTCCAAGGGAAGAAGATCTAAGGGGGGGGGAGCAAATGTGTTGGGCCAAGAGACACAAACCCGTGCCAAAGAAAGACGAAAACAGCTCCTCACCTCTGGCGTGGTTTGCTGGAGCGGGTTTGGGAGGAGGAAATAAAAATAAAACCAGCACCGGTGTGAGCAGGGGGGGAAAGAGAGAGAGAGGTTTGTTGAAGGAGCCAAGGAGGCTGAGCAAAGCAGCTGGTGCTTTCGCAGCAGGGACAGACCAGGAGCGAGGAGGAGAAAAGGAAAAAGAAAGAGACCCATACACAGAAAAGAAACTGTGTTGGGACAACGTTATTTTGCAAAACGCAACCAATATAAATATTGCATTTTACAAAATTACGTTATCTTGACTTGCACCTGCACGCTCACATCAAGAAAAACGGGAGTCAAGGTTGCATTTTGCAAATAGTGTAACCCTATCGCGCTTTCATCATCACCATCCTCATCATTTTTAATTTGCATGCCGTCTTTCTGTCTTACAATACTCAAGGCGGTTTACAAGCTGAAGAAACAAAAAAATGTACGTCTTATAGCAATCTAATGCAATACAAAATAACTTCAGCTCGCTGCATTTTGCAAAATAACTTCAGCTCGCTGCGTTTCGCAAAACACCAGCGTTTTTTAAGAGAGCCGTTCGGCGAAATGCAACGAGAGAACGCTGTAATGATAAAGCAACAAGTCCCTTTGTCAAATGAAAAATATATATGCACTGTTGCATTTTTGCAAAGTGACTTTCTTTTCACAAAATAACTTCGGCTTGTCTTGCATTCTGCATCCTCCCGACGCCCTTATTATTATTATTATTTCTTCCTGTGAGTGGAGAGAGAGGGACCCCCAAACACCCCCCTTCCCCCCAACCCCAAAGCCCCCCAATTCCCCAGAGCTTCTTACAACAACAACGCCCCCCTTCCCCCCCCCAAATCCCCTGAACTTTCCCATCCTCTGGGGAGGAGGGTCTATTATTGGGGTCGCCCCCCCTATGGCCGCCCCCTCCCCTCCCCTCCCTCCCTTACCCACCTCGCCGTCCTCGTCTTCCTCGCCTCCGCTCGGTCGCGCAGGGCCAGGCGGCGGCGGCGGGCAGCGTGAGGCGCCTAAAAGGGCCCCTGCCTGCCTGCCTGCCTTTGCTGCCTGCCTGGCACTCCAGACCCGGCTGTGAGAGGGAGGAGAAGGAGGCGGGAAAAGGAATGGCCGCCTCCGCCTCTTCCTCCTCCTCCTCCTCCCCGTCATTCACATACACACGCCCCGCCGCGCAAGGCGCCTGAGGAGAATTCTCCTCAGAATTCTCCTCAGGATCGGGCCCGGAGGGAGAGGCCTCGCCCTTTCTCACGGGCGGCACCGCCGGGGCGAAGGAACCCCCTGGGCGTCGCCGGGGAGGCGAGCGCCTGGTCGGCGGCGGCGGCGGCTCCAGCCTGAGAGAGCAGAAGGGCCGGAGCAGTTCTTCCCGCCCATTTAATTACTATTATTATTACCTTTGGTTATTAAGATTCGTCTACCGCCTTTGAGCCGAAAGGTCTCAGGGCGGCGTGCGACGTTGAGAATATGAATTACTAGGCAACATAATGGGGGGACACTGTTGTTGTTTAGTCGTTTAGTCGTGTCCGACTCTTCGTGACCCCATGGACCATAGCACGCCAGGCACTCCTGTCTTGCACTGCCTCCCGCAGTTTGGTCAGACTCATGTTCGTAGCTTCGAGAACACTGTCCAACCATCTTGTCCTCTGTCGTCCCCTTCTCCTAGTGCCCTCCATCTTTCCCAACATCAGGGTCTTTTCCAAGGATTCTTCTCTTCTCATGAGGTGCCCAAAGTATTGGAGCCTCAGCTTCACGATCTGTCCTTCCAGTGAGCACTCAGGGCTGATTTCCTTCAGGATAGATAGGTTTGATCTTCTTGCAGTCCATGGGACTCTCAAGAGTCTCCTCCAACACCATAATTCAAAAGCATCAATTCTTCTGCGATCAGCCTTCTTTATGGTCCAGCTCTCACTTCCATACATCACTACTGGGAAAACCATAGCTTTAACTATACGGACCTTTGTCGGCAAGGTGATGTCTCTGCTTTTTAAGATGCTGTCTAGGTTTGTCATTGCTTTCTCCCAAGAAGCAGGCGTCTTTTAATTTCGTGACTGCTGTCACCATCTGCAGTAATCAAGGAGCCCAAGAAAGTAAAATCTCTCGCTGCCTCAATTTCTTCCCCTTCTATTTGCCAGGAGGTGATGGGACCAGTGGCCATGATCTTGGTTTTTTTGATGTTGAGCTTCAGACCATATTTTGCGCTCTCCTCTTTCACCCTCATTAAAAGGTTCTTTAGTTCCTCCTCACTTTCTGCCATCAAGGTTGTGTCATCTGCATATCTGAGGTTGTTGATATTTCTTCCGGCAGTCTTAATTCCGGCTTGGGATTCATCTAGTCCAGCCTTTCACATGATGAATTCTGCATATAAGTTAAATAAGCCTAATGACAAGTAATTACAACAAATAAGGGCTTGACATATCTTGCTTTGCATGTCATGCATCTATCTATCTCATATATTGGTTTCACCTTTTAAGTTGCATTACTGAAATAAATGCACTTTTTGACGATATTCTAATTTTCCGAGTTTCACCTGTATAGCTTAGGGCCCCACTCTCTTGGGGGTCCCTCAAGAAATTTAAAGGGGGGGACTGGATGTACATTTCCAAAAGATAAATAAAAATAAAAAATAAAACCTACATGCAGCAACAGTGTTTGTGTGTTGTGTAAGTCATGGGCCCCGCCTGCTAGCCTGCTCCCTAAAATTTAACAGGCCATAGACAATGATAATTTTAGTTTATATACCGCCCTTTATCCAAAGATAAAAGGGCAACATTTAGGAACAAATCTTAACCCGGCCTTTGGCTGAATAATATCCTGCAGCTTTTTTACATGTTATCTCTGGGGAAAGAGTGTGTTGTGTTATTGTTTGTTTGTTTACTTGTGCTTTATCTTGTCATTTATCCTGTGTACTGCCCTGAGGTATTTTGTTGAAGGTTGGCATTTACTTTTTTTCCCTCTCCATCTTCCCGTATCGTTTTTTATGAAGCTTCCCAACAGTATTTCAAAGCGGTTATCATCATGTTTTATTAACTTGCAAAGTTTCTTTTGGACTTCCCACCCACTCCTTTCCTAATGTTTTATTAGCTGTTTGGAACTCATTTTTATGATCTAAACCCCATTATTGATAAATCCACTGCTTATATTTCAAAAAAGAGTGGTATATAAATTAAATAAATGTATGAATGAATGAATGAATAAAGTACTCAGCATAATAATAAAAACATAATGTGCAGCATAATAATAAAATAATCATTATAACAGCAAACACATACAGAGACATATTGAACAAGCCATAGATTATTTAATGCAGGGGTGCCCAAACTTTTTCCAGAGGGCCAGATTTGATGAAGTGAACGTGTGTGAGGGCCGCACGTTGCTGAGCTTTTTTTAGGATTGAAGTTGTTGAGCTTTTTTTAAAAAAGATTTTACCCCAGGACATATACTGCCACGGGGGCCGGATTAAATTGACCGGCGGGCCGGATTAGGCCCTGAAACGGACTTTGGACATGCCTGATTTAATGGCTAAAGGTCTGAGTAGAGACAATGGCAGCTGAAGGTGATGGCGCCAGGCGAGCCTCTCTGGGGAAAGCATTGCACAGAAGGGGAGCCACCACAGAAAAGGTCCTGTTCTCGTGTTCTCCCCCATATATCACCACCATGAAATAGTAGTGTTGAAAGGGATTCCCCGGGTCTTCTATCCCAACCCCACTCAGTCATAAAGCTCATGGGGCGACTTTGAGCCAGCCTCAGCCTAACTTATCTCACAAGGTTGTTGTTAGGATGAAATCGGGGGGGGGGGAAGAACCACGTGCCCACTTTGAGCTCTGTGGAATAAAAAGGTGTCATACAAAGGCTACACACACACACCTCGTATATATCCCCACAAGGGGTTTTCCTCTGATCCCTGGAATCAGGGTCAGATTTAGGTTTGATGAGGCCCTAAGCTACTGAAGGTATTGGGGCCCTTTATATGTCCAGCTGTCCTTTGTCAACAACATATTGTTGCTGTTTCTTTGTGTTTAATATATGCTATATGTTGATTTATGGACCTCATAGGTATCTAAAGCCATTTGCTCATGTTGCCCTGCAACCAGTCCATGCGGAATGTAGGCGCCCTGGAATGTACTGTTCCTCACTCTGAGAAATACACCCTTGTGAGTACCTGGCAAAAGCCCTCTTAACTGCCTTTTGAAAGTTTGGAACAGCTTTCTCCCTTTGCTTTGCTGGTTTGATCACACCTGTGTGGATCACAACGCCACCTATTGCCCACGCGAGTACTTTCTAAGGGCTTAATCCAGGAACGGCAAGACGGTGGACTTCCAGATATTGTTGGACTGCAATTGGCATCAGCCGGCACCATCACTCATCAGGGATGTGGGTAAATAGAGGAACAACCTCTAGAAGCCTCTGCTTCCCCATCCCTTGCTTGGTCCAAGTGATGGCACATACCGTAGCAATGCTTTACTCTGGAGGAGATGTGCTTGCTTTGGAGAGGTATTATTTTGCAGGTGTGCTATTGGTGATTGTGAAAACTGGGATTCACGGTTCTATGCTAAAAATTGGGCTTGGTTTGGTGTGCCAGTATCTGCAGGAAAGCTTCCTGTGCATGAACATAAGAGTCATAAGAAGAGTTTGGCCACTGGGTCTGGCTACTCCCATGAACAAAATATTGCTGCCTATCCTATTATTGCATGCATCCCAGTCTCTGAGCATGGAGACTGTGGCATCTTTCGGATACGTGGTTTTATTTGCACATACAGTGGTACCTTGGTTCTCAAACGCCTTAATACTCAAGCAACTTGGAACCCAAACACTGTTAACCCGGAAGTAAGTGTTCCAGTTTCCCGACTTTTTTTCAGAAGGTGAATGTGCTCCGTTTTGAGTGCTACGCTTCCGATTTGAGTGTTACGCTGAGGTATGCTTGTTTTTGCTATGTATTTTGCATTTTTGTTTTTGCAGCTCCTTTTTTTTTGTTTTTGTGACTGTGTGGATGGAACCCAGCTCAGCTATTGATGGATTGATTGTGTAGCTGCAGTACATTGTTTATTGCTTTCATTTTATGGATCAATGATCTCATTAGATAGTAAAATTCATGTTAAATTGCTGTTTTAGGGGTTGTTTTTAAAAGTCTGGAACTGATTGATCCATTTTGCATGACTTTCTATGGGAAAGCACGCCTTGGTTTTGGAACGCTTTGGTTTTGGAAAAGACTTCCGGAATGGATTAAGTTTGAGAACCAAGGTACCACTGTGTTTAGAACGTAATGCAGAAGGGCTCCCAGTGTTGACACTCCAAACAGGCATGCTTTGTCATTAGGCTTTCATGGGAGCGGTGGTCCCCGAAGCCATGGCTTTGGAATCAGCACACAGAGCAAGATTCTGCATGTCTTTTTAAGCTTCCCGATTCAACCCAGATCAAAAGCAAGACTAGCCCCAAGCCAAGCCTATTCTATCAACAGGTGAGGGGGTAGGGAATTCCTAGCCTTGCTGAAAGAGCATCCCCCCCCCCAGTTGTCTTAATGCCATGTCAATGAAGGGTGCTTTAAACCAGCTAAGGCCATTAACTTAACATACAGACTGGTCTGACGAGTTCAGAGATATGTAACTACAAAGCTCTCATCTCACAGATACCAAATCCCAAGTTTGGTTGGGACCCCATGACCGATATCCAAACCGACCACTCAATCCAGTAACAATTGGATCATGCAGAAGGACTCAAGTCTAAATTGTGAGACAATGGCCTATCACAGGAAATACAGTTCTGAACTTGGTTTGGTACTTTATTAAAAAAAATTAACGTACTTAAAAAAAAGTCTAAGCGGATTACATAAAGTGGTATAAAGCACTCATTAAACACAGTAACAAAACAGACTTTAACAACAGTATACAAAATAAAATTACCAAAATATAGATAGGACAAACTGGTCGTTGTTTTTTTTAAAATGTACAAAATAAAATTATAAGTTGTTCTGACCTAATTTAACATAGACAGGCGTCTCCTCCCAGGGTTGTACTTTCCTGACATAACTACTACTTACCATTATATTGTATTTTTACTTGGCAGAATGCTCTCCAAAGGGTGCTCATCAATGGCTCCCATTCATCCTGGAGAGAAGTGACTAGTGGGGTGCCACAGGGTTCTGTCTCTTGGGCCCAGTCTTATTCAACATCTTTATCAATGACTTGGATGAGGGGCTTGAGGGCATCCTGAGCAAGTTTGCAGATGACACCAAATTGGGAGGGGTGGCTAATATACCCCAGAGGTCAGGATCACACTTCAAAATGACCTTAACAGATTAGACAACCAGGCCAAAGCAAACAAGATGAATTTTAACAGGGAAAAATGTAAAGTACTACACTTGGGCAAAAAAATAATAATGAAAGGCACAAATACAGGATGGGCGACACCTGGCTTGAAAGCAGTAAATGTGAAAAGGATCTAGGAGTCTTGGCAGACCACAAACTTGACATGAGTCAGCAGTGTGATGCAGCAGATAAAAAAGCCAATGCAATTCTGGGCTGCATCAATAGGAGTATAGCATCTAGATCTAGGGAAGTAATAGTACCACTGTATTCTGCTCTGGTCAGACCTCACCTGGAGTACTGTGTCCAGTTCTGGGCACCACAGTTCAAGAAGGATACTGACAAGCTGGAACGTGTCCAGAAGAGGGCAACCAAAATGGTCAAAGGCCTTATGAGGAACGGCTTAGGGAGCTGGGTATGTTTAGCCTGGAGAAGAGAAGGTTAAGGGGTGATATGATAGCCATGTTCAAATATATAAAAGGATGTCATATAGAAGAGGGTTAAAGGTTGTTTTCTGCTGCTCCAGAGAAGTGGACACGGAGCAATGGATTCAAACTACAAGAAAGAAGATTCCACCTAAACATTAGGAAGAACTTCCTGACAGTAAGAGCTGTTCGGCAGTGGAATTTGCTATAGCACTCGTGCACCTGCTTGACCGCTGTAGGAAAGAATGCCTAACTAGACAGCACTTCAGTCTGATCCAAGGGGAGGCTCTTGTTACATTGCAAGACTGGCATCATGCAACGAGCAGACACGGAGGCTGGCTAGCTCTGGTTAGTGCATGGCGTGGCTTCCTGGCGCATCTTGCTCATTCTTCGGCAGAAGCAGTGTAAACACTGGAAGAGCCTGCTGGATCAGGCCAGTGGCCCATCTAGTCCAGCATCCTGAACTCGCCAGTGGCCAGCCAGATGCCCTTGGAAAACCTGCAAGCATAATTCAAGCACAAGAGCCACCCCCCCTCCTGTGGATTCCAGCAACTGGGATTTAGTTGTGGAGGAAGAGCGCAGCCAGTGGCCACTGATAGCCTTTACCTCCATAAATCTTCTTTTAAAGCTGTCGAGGTTGGTGGCCATTGCTGCCTCCTGGGGCAGGGAGTTCCAAAGTTTAACTCTGTGTTGCATGAAGACGTACGTTCTTTTATCTGTCCTGAATCTTCCAACGTCCAACTTCACTGAATGTCTACGAGTTTTAGTGCTATGAGAGAGGGAGAAAAACTTTTTATCTACAGTATCTGCTTTCTCCATGCCATTCTTACACAGGGGAGTCACTCCATCTTTGTTCATTTTGATTTTGTTGCGTATCTTTAAGCACCAGGCAAAAACATTCCTCTTCTCCCAGGCCTTTGGCTGATTACTGTATACAATTATGACCTTTTAAACTGTGGGGTGTTGGTGGTGGGGAGTTTTATTGCTTTGCTTGTCCTTGCCTTATGCATTTTTGAGTTTTTATATTGCAAACCGCTCTGTGATCCTCAGATGAAGGGCGCTATAGAAATTTAATTAACAATCATAAATAAAGTACGTATATCAGAAGCAAAATCCACATGCCTTTTTCCACACCATGCACCAGCAAGCTGGGGGTTCGCTTATTCATTTTATACTACCCCTTTCCCGACTAGCCTGCAAGCTGATAAATGAGTGAGGAAAGCAAGCTCAGCAGAATGTACTTCGAAATAAATAAATGAGGAAAAATCTGCCTTGCCTGTCTCTTGTTTCGAGATAGCATTAAAACACCCCAGCAAGCAACTTCCAAGCCTATTTGTGTTCTTTGTCCCTGCATCCCAAACGCTCCGCTGCAAAGGCGCGCAGATCGCCTCCCGTTTGCAAAGGTAAAGGGGTCGTGCAATTCTCCCCCTTCCTTTCCTCCCCTGCATGGAAAATCTCCCTTTTCCCGCCGCGACGTTTCCTAAGCGGGCGGCGTCTCCGCCAACGGGCTACAATAACCACCGATCCCCTTTCCCTCCCCCCCCCCGCCACGGCAGGGGCGCCCAAAAGCGAGCGGCCCCAAAAGGCATGTGCTCCAGGTGAGGCTCGAACTCACAACCTCGGCATCGCTCTGCTCTAGTACTGCTGTATAAGTACCGCGCGCTAACCGATTGCGCCACTGGAGCCCTGACACCAACTCCTCCCGAAACGCTTTATCAAGGGCTCAGCTTCGGCTACGCGCCATCTGGGGAGCCGCCGCTTTTATTTCCCTTATTTTTTAAATACAATTCCGACTCTTCCCTTTTCCCTCCTTCGCGCCCGAACGAAGGAGGAGGGAAAGGGGAATATCGCTCCGTCCCGCTTTGTCGTTTCCCCCTTCCTTCTTCAGCCTCTCGCCGGCTGCTCTGAGGGGCGCCATTCGTGGGCCCGTTTCCCCTCAGGCTCCCGCCGAGGAGGAGAAGCGGGGGTGGGAAACGCGGTCGAGGGAGAAAGAACGCGGCGGCGGGGAGGCCGGAGGGAGCGGCGCCTTCTGAGGCGACGCGTCGCCGGGAGTCTGAGGGGGGCCCTCGGGGGCCGCCGAACGGCCGCTTCCCGGAGGAAGGCCCGTCCGAAGCGGCGGAGGAAGAAGGCCGGCCGGCGGAAAGGCTCGAGGGGCGTGGAGAAAGGGGGTTGTGTGTGTCGTCCCCCCCCCACGTCGCACAATATGCACAAAAACACACAATAAACACAAATTGCGGGCGGGTGGTGGTGGGGATGCGAGCCCCTCACGGTCGCCTCGGTGTGAGGGGACGAAGGAGGCCTCGGCGCCGCACGGTCGCTTGGCCGTTTACCGGCTCCCTCGCTCGGAGCGGTTTCCCGCCACCAGGGCCGGATTGACGTACAGGTGAAACTCGGAAAAAATTAGTCGAAACAAAATAATAATAAAAAATTCCTTCCAGCAGCACCTTAGAGACCAACTAAGTTTGTCATAGGTATGAGCTTTCGTGTGCATGCACGAAAATTAGAATATCGTCGAAAAGTGCGTTTATTTCAGTAATGCAACTTATTATTCTTTATTTTTCTTTTAATTTTTACAAATGCTTTCTTTTGGAAATCCCACAGTAATAAAACAAATAGTTACAATAATACAAAAATAAACATCGCTATTACATTTCATTAATTGCATTCCATTTATAATTGACCCGCCTAACGACAAATAATTACAATTGCAACAAATGAAGGCTTGACATATCTTGCTTTGCATGTCATGCATCTATCTCGTATATTGGTTTCACCTTTTAAGTTGCGTTACTGAAATAAATGCACTTTTTCTTTTTAAAATTTAAAAAACTTTATTAAGCTTAAAATGCAAAAATACAGATAAAGAAAAGAAAACAACAACACAAAAATACAAAAAATATGTAAAAGGAAAAATTACAAGAATGCACAAATGAAAATACAAAACGAAAAGTATGATACAAAGAAGTGATAATAATAATAATGTAAGAAAATCATAATAATCAAATCATAAGTCAAACATAAACCAAAAACTCAAAATTTTAATTCTCGACATGAATTGAAGTTTGTCTAAACCCACGTTATCATCTCCCAAATCTCTTCTTAATTACCTGTATTCCGTACACAACAAATTTCTATAAACACCTTCTTTATTTCCAGATCGACTTCCTCTTGTCCTTTTCCCGGGTTAATTTTTTTACACTGCTTCATTCTTATTTAAATTTAGTCTATGCAAGATGTTATAAGTAAGTCCAAGTTTTTATCATGGGGCACTGCTTTTTGAGATACTCTCCAAATTTTACCCAATTTTGAGCGAATTTTTTATTATTACACCCTCTGATTGCATTTGTTATTTTATCTAATTCCACATAGCTTAATATTTTTTCTTGCCATTCTTTAATATTCGGAATTTCTTCTTTTTTCCAATATTTTGCTAATAGAATTCTTGCTGCAGCTATCGCATACAGACTGATTTTTTCATCCTGTTTTTTTATATCCTCCCCTCCAATTCACAATAGGAAGAATTCCGGGTTCTTTTTGATGTTGTATTTGCATATCTTTTTCAGCTCTTCCAATATCCCATTCCAAAAAACTTTAACTTTTTCGCAGTGCCACCATATGTGCACAAATGTCCCCACTTCCTTTTTACACCTCCAGCAGAGATTATTTCCATTTTATACATTTATACATATTTCACCTTTTAAGTTGCGTTACTGAAATAAATGCACTTTTCGACGATATTCTAATTTTCCGAGTTTCACCTGTATAGCTTAGGGCCCCACTCTCTTGGGAGCCCCCCCAAAAAAAATTAAAGGGGAAAAAACTGGACATACATTTCCAAAAGATAAAATAAAGAACAAATAAAATAAAACCTACATGCAGCAACAGTGTTTGTGTGTTGTGTAGGCTCCTATGATGGAAGTCATGGGCCCTGCCTGCTATCCTGCTCCCTAAAATATCCCTGGTTTGCTCCTTTCTATATATAGGGTGCCTACATTCTGCATGGACTGGTTGCAGGGCAACATGTGCAAATGGCTTGAGATACCTATGAGGTCCATAAATGACCATATAGCATATATTCAACACAAAAAAATGACAATTTGTTGTTGACAAAGGACAGCTGGACATATAAAGGGCCCCATTACCTTCAGTAGCTGAGGGCCGCATCAAACCTAAATCTGGCCCAGCCCCCCACCCTTACGGTTCCCAGAATTAGTAGTAGTAGTTGTAGTAGTGATAATAACCAGTGCTTTTTTCCTTTAAAAAATGTTTAGGGGTACAGTGGAACCTCGGTTTACGAACACAATTGGTTCCAGAAGTCTGTTCATAAACCGAAGTGTTCATAAACCGAAGTGAACTTTCCCATTGAAAGTAATGGGAAGTTGATTAATCCGTTCTAGACGAGGAAAAACACCCCCTAGAACGGATTAACCGCTTTGCTCCGATGCCTTCGCGGAGGCCGGGGAGCGTTTCCGCGACTGGGCTGCAGCTGCGAAAGCGGTCCCCGGCCTCCGCAAAGGCATCGGAGCGAAGCCCCAGCCTCCGCAAAGGCATCGGAGCGAAGTCCTGGCTCCGATGCCTTCCGGAGGCCGGGGAGCGTTTCCGTGACTGGGCTGTGCAGCCGCGAAAGCAGTCCCCGGCAACCGGAAGCCGGGGACCGCTTTTGCGGCTGCACAGCCCAGTCGCGGAAATGCTCCCCGGCCTCCGGAAGGCATCGGAGCGAAGTCCCAGCTCCGATGCCTTCCGGAGGCTGGGGCTTCGCTCCGATGCCTTTGCGGAGGCCGGGGAGCATCGCGAAAGTGCTCCCCAGCCTCCGGAAGGCATTGGAGCGGCTTCCGGTTGCCGGGGACTGCTTTCACGGCTGCACAGCCCAGTCGCGGAAACGCTCCCCGGCCTCCGGAAGGCATCGGAGCCGGGACTTCGCTCCGATGCCTTTGCGGAGGCCGGGGACCGCTTTCGCGGCTCCCCGGCCTCCGCAAAGGCATCGGAGCGAAGTCCCGGCTCCGATGCCTTCCGGAGGCTGGGGCTTCGCTCCGATGCCTTTGCTGAGGCCGGGGAGCACTTTCGTGACTGCAGCCCAGTCACGGAAACGCTCCCCGGCCTCCGCAAAGGCAGCGGAGCGAAGCCCCAGCCTCCCCAAAGGTATCCGACGCTCCGATGCCTTCGGGGAGGTTTGGCCTTTGCTCCGATGCCTTCGGGGAGGCCGGGCCTTCGCTGCAGGCCTCCAGGAGGCATCGGAGTGAAGGCCCGGCCTCCCCGAAGGCATCGGACGTTCAGTAGACCTCCGGCACCTCGGTTTACTAACTTCCGGGTTAGGATAGTTCGTAAACTGAAAGTTCGTAAACCGAGGTGTTCGTAAACCGAGGTACCACTGTACTCTAATTTTCCTACTCATTGAAATACTGTCCCTCAATGAGGCCAAACTTAGATTCACAAAATGTTTAGGGGTATGCATTCCCCTGCATTCGTCCCCCCTAGAAAAAAACACTGATAATGATGATGATTATTAAAAAAACACTGATAATGAAGAACACAAGGCGGTTTACAGTATAAAGGTAAAGGGGTGAAGGGGCCCCTGACCATCAGGTCCAGTCGTGTCCGACTCTGGGGTTGCGGCGCTCATCTCGCTCTATAGGCCGAGGGAGCCGGCGTTTGTCCGCAGACAGCTTCCGGGTCATGTGGCCAGCATGACAAAGCTGCTTCTGGCGAACCAGAGCAGCGCACGGAAACGCTGTTTACCTTCCCGCCGGAGCGGTCCCTATTTATCTACTTGCACTTTGATGTGCTTTCGAACTGCTAGGTGGGCAGGAGCTGGGACCGAGCAACGGGAGCTCACCCCATTGCAGGGATTCGAACCGCCGACCTTCTGATCAGCAAGCCCTAGACTCTGTGGTTTAACCCACAGTGCCACCTGGGTCCCTCGGTTTACAGTATAAAAACTACCAAAAAATATGTAGTGTAATAACAACAAACACAAATAAAAAATTGGGCAGGGGCTTCGGGTTTTTTTTGGGGGGGGGGCTCTTCAGGCTCCCCAAAGCGTTTTACAGATGTATCGTTATAACTAGCGGGACCCGGCCACGCGTTGCTGTGGCCCAGTCAGGGCCCCCGTACCACAGTGGAGGATTGTAGGATACCCCTCCCCCTGTTGTCCCCAGGGAGTGTTGGCCCTTCCCCCTGTATATCCATACCTTGGCCCCCACCCTTGGAAAAGGAGCTGCCTGAGTCATGTATTATAGTCATTGGCCAGTAGATGGCGCTGTGTTTAGTTCCTTAAAATTGGCTTTTACCTGCCTCAGGTGTGACATCTGTCTAAGCAAACTGTATAAGAACCTTCACATATTTCGCATGTGATCTGCAAAGGTGAGCTGAGCTGCTTTGGAGAGGGAATGTTTTATAGCTGCAGTACCAGTGTCGTTGCCGCTAGAGGGCGATGTTTTGCAACCTTTTCTGTTGTTGTTTTCTGGTTTTTCCGAAAACTTTGATTTAACCTGCATAAGGTATGACATACTTTATGTATAATGTATGTACATGCAAACACTCCGACATCCGCACGGAACGTTGTGCCAAAATTTCAACACAATCAGTCAAGCGGTTTCAGAGAAAAGTGGAAAGCCCCAAACATGGACCCCTTTCATTCATTCATTCATTCATTCATTCATTCATTCATTCATTCATATAGCAGCGCTGCTGCTCTTCAGTTTACAATCTAAATGACGTTAACCTAAAAAGGGAAATGGGATGGGAGAGAATGAGGAGAAAAATAAATGCATGCCCCTTCTTTCGGTTTATCCTACAAGGTGCTGGGCCTTCACTTTTTGGGGGGTTCACAGATCCCATTGAAAACTATGGGATCCCCTCTGCAAAATATGCATAAAATTTATTGTGCACTCTATTTTATTTTGCGCTCCGGAGCCCCGCAAGTTAAGGACCCCTCTGGGTTGGAATTGGAGCAGAAGAGCCAAAAGGAGATGGACTCCGCAGGCTGGGGCTGGTGGAATGCTATTATTTTATCATCATCATCATCTGCCTACATAAGGAAAAGAAGCAATGAGGAACAAGAGAGCAACCCTAAAAGTAAAAGCACTGGCAGCTGTGATAGTCTGGTCCATTAAGGGGGGGGGATTAAATCCACAAGTGGGCAGTGTTAGCCCAATAAAAATATTACAAGCACTAAAAAAGGTAAAGGGACCCCTGACCATTAGGTCCAGTCGTGACCGACTCTGGGGTTGCGCGCTCATCTCGCATTATTGGCCGAGGGAGCCGGCGTATAGCCTCCAGGTCATGTGGCCAGCATGACAAAGCTGCTTCTGGCAAACCAGAGCAGCACATGGAAACGCCGTTTACCTTCCCGCTGTAGCGGTTCCTATTTATCTACTTGCATTTTGACGTGCTTTCGAACTGCTAGGTTGGCAGGAGCTGGGACCAAGCAACGGGAGCTCACCCCGTCACAGGGATTCGAACCGCCGACCTTCTGATCAGCAAGCCCTAGGCTCAGTGGTTTAACCACAGCGCCACCTGGGTCCCACAAGCACTAGCGTCCCCTTAAATTCTGCAATAGGCATGGCATTAAATAGAATTGTGGAGGGCCTCAGAGAGAAATAAATCGAGGGCCTTGCTGAAGCTGCTGCCCAGATTTGCAATTTATAATAATCTTGAGCCAGTAGAGAGGAGCAGTTTTGCAGAACTACTTGGATTAGCCTCTCCGGGTGCAAGACAGTGCAACTCATTTTTTGGGGGGGGGGGCAAAGTGCTTTATTTAACAATAGAAGTGTTTTTGTATCACTTTCTCAAAATACCACGGTTGTGTACAGCAATATAAAATCTCATTAAAAGCAGCACAGAGCAATCATTAAAATGATGGGCTACCGAATAAGAAGATGGAACACACAGGTCCACTTTTACGTGGGAAGGGAGGCGGGGCTTCCTTTTACCTGTCCTTTGCCTACTTCCTATGGACACAAATACCTGAACTGTCCAAAGGTGTGTCTCCAGCATGTGGCAAAAGCCGGACACATTTCCCTGGGGAGTTCCACAATTTAGGGGCTGCCCCTAGAGAAAGCCCTCTGCAACCCAAGCTACCGTTCCTCATTCTTCTGGGGGCAGAAAAACTACAAAGGGAGCCCCACCACCCTTTGGCCAATCTCAGCAAAGTCTCAAAATATTTCCATGGAAATATGGAACTTGGTGATCACGGAAAATATAACCTACAATATAAAGCTTTCCAAAGGTTTAGGAGAACCAGAACTTTTATACTGTACGGTTGGACATTTTTCAGTCCAGCTAACCTCCAGAACTCTTTGGCATGGTCAATAGGGAAATGTGGACCTCTTATTGTAAGGAATCTTCTTGCCTCTTCCAATTTGGTTGACAAATTAAGAGAATGGATATGTGCCCCACGTCAATTCTGATATTTTTAATTATAGTTTTCTGTTTGTTGTCCTTGTTTGTGTTCATACATTATGTGCGATGGAATAAAACAAAACCAATTTATTGTTTTATAAATTTTAATCAAAATTTGGTGGCAATGGTGAATCATGGAATCCATCTTGATTAAGCAAAGTACACTTGCAAACATTTTATACTGTTCCTGCTCATCATAAGAAAGGGAAAATAGCATTAACCAATTGAAACCCTGTCTTCAGCCTTCTTTTCTAGCTTTTTGAGACTGCATCAATATTGCCAACACACACCTACACCACTTTTCCCAGCTCTGATAACTTGGCAACTTATGTATTTTTAAGCGTTTTAATTTTTCAGGCTTCTGAATTCTCTGCCCGCTGTCCTGGTGTTTCTCAAATTGTATGAGTCAAAGTACGTTTCTGAAAGTACGGCTAATACCACCATACTTGCCCACTGCTTCCCCTTGCCATGCTGCGTCTTCTGGTTCGACTGATGCCATCACCAAAAAATCCCCATATGCTAAATAAAGGTGGTTGGAAGAAAAGAGAAAGTCCGTGAAGGAGGAAAGAGAGGTCTCCTTCCTCTACAGGGAAAGGGTCAGGGCAGGTGTTGGAGAAAATTTGAGAGAGATGAAAGGTTAATTTAACAACAATAGTAATAATTAGAAAGGAAGAACGTAAGAAAAGTAGTACCGTGTTTCTCCGAAAATAAGACACCGTCTTTTATTTATTTTTCTCAAAAAAACACACTATGGCTTATTTTCAGGGGATGTCTTATTTTTTTTTCCTCCTCCTCCTCCTGCGGCCGGCATTGCTGCTGCGCCTATCACTACAGTGTTGCCTCGACTCACGAATTTAATCCGTTACGAAGGCACCTTCGTAAGTCGAAAAATTCGTAAGTCGAAAAACACCATTGGAAACGCGATTTCCCATAGGAATGCATTGGAAACGGAAAAATTCATAAGTTGAAGCAACCCTATCTAAAAATTCGTAAGTCGAAAAATCCCTATCTAAAACCACCACAGTTTTTCCCCGGATGTCGAGACATTCATAAGTGCACGTCCATTACCCCCATTCGTAAGTCGAAAAATTCAGTTGTCGAGTCGTTTGTAAGTCGAGGTACCACTGTATGTCTTATTTTCGGGGCATGGCTTATATTCCTTGAATACTTAAAAATCCTGCTACGGCTTATTTTATGGCTACATCTTATTTTCAGAGAAACAGGGTATAGGAGGAAGAAGTTAATATAAAAGCAGCTGATGAGGAATTATAGAAATAGCTTGTGGAGGAGAACAGTGCAAGTTAAAGCGTGAAAGGAGAAGGGGGGAAGCAATGATAGAAGATGAGTAAAAATACTGACAGGGGAATCTATGTGCGTGCAGAACATATAAGATCAAATTTAGAACCTCTCATCTTAGATTCTCTCCATCAATTTGGCCTAAAATGGGGCGGCCGAGTCATGATACTGCCAGAAGCAATATCTGTACTTAGGGTTTCATAGCTCAGCTTTCTTCAAGCTGTATCCTTGCCACAAGGAAACCATCGCTGTATCTATGATGTCACTAATTGCCACCTGATTAGGATGGGCCTCCACCTACCACCGTTTTGTTACCAGCTTTGACCCTGCACTGCCATTTCGCAACTGGTGTGCCTCCGTAATTTCCATACTTCTCCAGTGGGCTCTGGGGTGTGTGTGTCGATGGTTTGAGAAGCCCTCCTCTCTACCCCACTTTTCAGTGCAGTCCCAGAACTGTAGATAGCAATTACCCTGCCCAGAACCCCCCCTTTTCTCTCCAGACTGATTCAGTCCTCAGTCACACCCCAGATGCTTAGCCTCTTTTGATTTAAATAGCAAGAGGCTCCTGTCCCAACTCGTGTTTCCAAAGAAAGACACCAGTTCCATGGCACAGTCGGTGGTCAAGATCTCGGTTATCCTCTCAACCACATTCCCGTTGATGGCGAGGGACCGGAAGTGGTCAAAGTCGTGCCTGCCCAGTTTCCGCAGGCGCCGGGCAGCCGACCGGTAGCATTTCCACGGCTGGGGCTCGAGGAGCAAGTATGCGCATTTAGACGCAAGGTAAGACAAGAATGTCACAAGGCCACAGTCCCCATGATTGAGGTGGATCCACATGGTCACGGACATACAGAAGGCAATGTCAAACGTGGAGCGGCCAAACCTGCCCAGGTAGGAGCTCAGCAGCGTCTCCCTTGCGTCGGGGTCCATGATGTCAACGGTGGCGTAGGAAATAGAGGCAGGGAAGGGGCTCTGTTGGCTGGCTCTCTCGATCAGCCCAGCGTCAATGTCGCAGCAGAGAAGGCGAAGTTCATTCAGGTGCTCCTGGCAGGCTTGGCTTTCCTGAAGCCCAAGGAGGTGCCTGTAGAGGGCGATGCTGAGCTCCCCTGAATTGCACCCCACATCCAGCCCCAAAAGGGGCTTTGCACGTGGGTTAGGGAACAGCTTGCTCAGCAATGCGCTGGGCAAGAGCTGGATTCGTCCCTCTGGTGGGTGGAAACGAGAGTAATCGGGGAAGTTCCCATATGGTGCTGCCCCGCCTGGGAGCTGGGCATCCCCAAACACTTTACGGTATTCACTTGCAGGCACTGCCATCTTGGGAAGGATGAGGCCTAACATCCAATCCTGTGCATGTTTCACAAAGAGCAAAGACTGGTTGCACAGACCTGGAACAAAAGGTGTGAAAATTATATGAAAGGACTGGAACTCTTTCGGTTTATTCATGTTGTATTTAGGAAATTTCATGTCTACTCAATTTACCTAGCTCAGTATATGTCTGGCATCATACCTTCCAACATTTCTCTGATGAAAATAGGGATGTCCTATTCAATAATAATAATAATAATAATAATAATAATAATAAACCTTTAAAGCCCTAAACAGCCTCAGCCCAGTATACCTGAAGCAGCATCTCCACCCCATCATTCAGTCCAGACACTGAGGTCCAGCTCTGAGGGCCTTCTGGCGGTTCCCTCTCTGCGAGAAGCGACATTACAGGGCACCAGGCAGAGGGCCTTCTCAGTGGTGGCGCCTGCCCTGTGGAACGCCCTCCCATCGGATGTCAAGGAAATAAACAACTATCTGACTTTTAGAAGATACCTGAAGGCTGACTGTTTAGGGAAGTTTTCAATGTTTGATGTTCTATTGCAGGGATACGCAAACTCTGGCCCTCCAGATGTTCTGAGACTACAATTTCCATCATCCCTGACCACTGGTCCTGTTAGCTAGGAATGATGGGAATCGTAGTTCCAAAACATCTGGCGGGCCAAAGTTTGCCTATGCCTGTTCTATTGTTGGGAGCCACCCAGAGTGGCTGGGGAAACCCCGCCAGGTGGGCGGGGTATAAATAATAAATTGTTGTTGTTGTTGCTGTTGTTGCTGTTATCTGATTGGGTTGCTCCAGCCATTCTGGGTGGTTTCCAACATATATAAAATCTTAATAAAACCTTAAACATTTTTAAAAAAACTTCCCTATACAGGGCTGCCTTCGGATGTCTTCTAAAGGTTGTGTAGTTACAGGTAGGTAGCCGTGTTGGTCTGCCATAGTCAAAACAAAATAAAAAATTCCTTCCAGTAGCACCTTAGAGACCAACTAAGTTTGTCATAGGTATGAGCTTTCGTGTGTATGCACACTTCTTCAGATACACTGAAACAGAAGTCACCAGACCCTTATATATAGTGAGAGGGTGGGGAGGGGTATTACTCAAAAGGGTGGTGGGCATGAGTGATTGGCTGATAGGAGTGGTAAACCTGTTGAGCTGAATTGCAACTTATTACCAAACTTAAAACCATGGGGAGACCTGGTTTGAATAGAGACATTGGATTGGATTCTTATCTCATTATACATGGTAAAGTTATCTTTAGCCATCTCACCCCTTGCTTTTTCCTGTAAGACCAATTGCAGTCGTTAACAGTCGTCAACAGCTATCAGTCAGTAAATCACCCTTTCCCATCACCCTTCTGAGTAACACCCCTCCCCACCCTCTCACTATATTTGTATCTGAAGAAGTGTGCATGCACACGAAAGCTCATACCAAAATATAAACTTAGTTGGTCTTTAAGGTGCTACTGAAGGAATTTTTTTATTTTGCTTCGACTCAGACCAACATGGCTACCCACCTGTAACTATATTTGTTGTTGTTGTTTAGTTGTGTCCGACTCTTCGTGACCCCATGGACCATAGCACGCCAGGCACTCCTGTCTTGCACTGCCTCCCGCAGTTTGGTGGTCAAACTTCATGGATCAATGCCTTGTCGTGGCGAAGGGGCTTGAATAACTCAGAGAAGCTATGAGCTATGCCATGCAGGGCCACCCAAGATGGACAGGTCATAGTGGAGAGTTTTGACTAAACGTGATCCACCTGGAGAAGGAACTGGCAAACCACTCCAGTATCCCTGCCAAGAAAACTCCATGGCCAAAGACAACAGACAAAGACTCTCACTATATACTGTACTGTATAAGGGTCTGTGACTTCTGTTTCAGTGTATCTGAAGAAGTGTGCATGTGCACGAAAGCTCATACCAATGGCAAACTTAGTTGGTCTCTAAGGTGCTACTGGAAGGATTTTTATTTTTTATTTTGTAAAGGTTGTGTAGTTACTGATCTCATTTCATTCTAACTCCACTTTCTTAGTTCTGTGTTTGTATTCATTTCAAACTGCTTTTTCAGTATTGCGTTTGACTCGTGACCCACCCAGTGGAACCCTTAGCGTGCACTGAGTAACTTTGCACGAAACAACAACAAACAAACAAACAAACAAACAACAAGGACTGAATCTCAGCACTGTTCCCTTTGCTCTTACCTGCCTGGGATGGGCGAAACGAGGCAAGCGCTGCTGATCCACAACTGCACGCTTCCTCCCTTTTCCCCCGCTACCAAAACCTTCCCTGCGCCCCCAACAACGTCCGAAACGAACCAGGCTGCGTGTACTCCTCAAAAGCCAGAGTCTACCCGAAGTTAAGTATCCCTTTCGCGTCCCCCCCCCCTGCCCTGTTTTGCCTTTCGTAAGTCTACAGTTTGCCGGAGGGTCACGTGCTCCGTGTCCCGGAAGCGCGTCCTTGGTTCCCTTTCCCCCTCCCCTTCACCATCAGGAAGTGAGGGGGGAAATCACGTGACGCCATCGCGCCCTACCGGAAGCGGGCCTCTCTTAGCAGAGGGCTATTTCCGGCGCCGCTGCAGCTGCTCTTCCTCTCCTCCTTCTTCTTCTTCTGGGAGCGAGCGAGGGAGGGAGGCGAGTCTCCTCAGGCGGCTGGCGCACGGGCCTCTTCCCCCTCCTCCACGGGATGTAGCTACAACGGTCGTCCGGTAAGCGAGTGTCCGGGCGGGGAGCCGGGGGGAGGCCTCGGAGAAGCTGCCGGCTTCTGGGAGGGAGGGAGGGAGGGAGAGAGAGAGAGAGAGAGATCCATATACTCTCCATATCCCAGGATACGTAGCAGTATATGCAGCTATGTACGAAGGGAACAGCTCGCTTGCGTGCGGGGTCCTGTCAGCAACAGGTAGGGCTATTGGAGACAGGATTCCCAAGGGCAATGTTTTGCGGAGAAGGCTTATTCCAGTTTTATTATATGTGATATTATATATTATATTTTATATATGTATATACATACATACATACACTCACACACACATATACCGGTACAGACACACACACACACATAAAAATTCCTTCAGTTCTACTGGAATGATTTTTTTGTTGTTTTGACTACGGCAGCCCAACACGGCTACCTACCTGTAACTAGACACCCACCCACACACACCCACACATATGTACACACACACACACATATGTACAGTATACACACACACACACACACACACACACACATACACACAGTGCTTTTTCCTGGGGGGGTTGCAGGGGTACACATACCCCTAAGCATTTTGTGAATCTTTGTGCTTTTGTGTATTTATTTTTCCCAATTTGAACCATAAAATGGTGATTCTCTTGAGACAAAATGAGAGTACCCCTAAACATTTTTTAAGAAAAAAAGCCCTGTCTTCTTCTTCTTTGGCGATCACTCGAAGCCGATTAAGATTGTCTTCCATAAACACGATTTTAACGATTGGTCCGTAAGTGACTGTGGAGGCCAATTCTGGATCCACACGTCCTTCCACAGTGGGGACATTGGTTTCCAGGCAAGAGTTGATCACGGTGTGGATTTGCCAAGCATGCCTTCCTCTTAGCAGGTTTCTCCGCTGTGTCCTGAGATCGAGTTTCTTCAAAGCCCATGACACCTTTGGTAAAGGCTGTTCTCCAACTGGAGCGCTCGCAGACCAGTGTTTCCCAGTTGTCAGTGTTTATACTATATTTTTAAAGATTTGCCTTGGGACAGTCTTTAAACCTCTTTTGTTGACCACTAGCATTATGCTTTCCATTTTTACGTTCAGAATAGAGTAGTTGCTTTGGAAGACGATCATCAGGCATCTGCACAACATGACCAGTCCAATGAAGTTGATGTTGAAGAATCATTGCTTGTGTGTGTGTGTTTTAAGTACTCTATTTTAAGAGCATGCTTGTTTTCTGCTGCTCCGAAGGATAGGACACGAAGCAACGGCTTCAAATCGCAAAACGGGAGATTCTGACTAAACATTCAGGAAAAACTTTCTGATAGTTAGAGCTGTTCGGCAGTGAAACAGACTCCCGTGAGAGGTGGTGGACTCTCCTTCCTTGGAGGTTTTTAAACAGAGGTTGGATGGCCATCTGTCATGGATGCTTTAGCTGAGATTCCTGCATTGCAAGGGGTTGGACTAAATGACCATTGGGTCCCTTCCAACTCTTAAGATTTTATGATTCTATCAGTCAAGTTGTTTTATGTTGATAAAGCACCTTGTGATCTTCAGATGTAGAGTAGTATATAAATTTTAAATTATTATTTATAGACAGCAGCCTCCCTTCTCTCACCTACGAAGAACGTTGCTCTCACAATCCACGGGTGGCCCATATTTCCTTGCCTTTTGCTTTCTGTCTAGGTTTAATCCTAGGGATAAAGAGCTTATACAGTAGTGGCAGAATCTGCTCCAGGCAGGAGTGGCTTGGCATGTTTCTGACCTGCTTAGGGTAGTGGTGGTTGTGATCCCAACAGCTTTTTGTATTCTTGTAAACTCCTATTAATTACCAAAGGGAATGACTTGATTCCAAGTTTAAATGCCCTCAAGTAACTCCACCCCCCTCACACGTCTTACCTACAGTCTACAGGCCAAGCTCTTCTTACCTTCTTAAGTTCTTATGCAGTGCTAGAGGAAAAGAGGACTTGACAGTTCTACCTTTTGCTGCTGGTTACTCTGCCTTCCAGGGGATCGCAAGACTACACTTCATAATCCAGCAAGCTGCGTTGCCACTTGTTTTCTTTCGCAATAGAGGCTGTTTTCTTTAAAGCTCTTGAGTGGAAAAGGAACCAGCTATTAGCTGTGCTCTAATAGCGTTTCCTGGATCTTATCACTGGAGAAGTGAGTGTTTTTCTTTAAAAGAGGCCTGCAGGGTAATTTGGGGTCAGGATTTGGCAATCTCACTTGCCCCTCTCACGGCAGGAGCTCAAATTCTTTCCGGTGACATGAGTTTGTGAAGGAGGAGGGATAGCCCCAACCCCAAGCAGAAGTGGAAGCCTGCTATTTGTTTTGAGTTTGCTGGGCGCAGGCAGTGAGCCAAAACTAACTCCTGGCTCCAGACTGGAGGGAAATGGAGCAAACGGCGGTACTTGTCTTTGGTGATAAAGGCCGTTGTTTGGAGGCAAAGCATCTGCTTTGCATGCAGAACGTTGCAGGTTCAATCCCCAGCAGCCCTGGAGAGCTGTGGCCAGTCAGTGTAAGCCAGAGGTAGGCAACGTGGCGCCCTCCCAGTGTTGCTGGACTACAACTCCCATCATCCTGACCGTTGGCCATGAGGAGTGGCGCTGATGGGAGTTGTAGTCCAAAAACAATTGGAGGGGGCACCATTTTGGATACCCTTGATGTAGGTTGGTCGAATGGCTGGCAGAGAATGAGGCAGTTTTCTATGTTGGATCTCAAAATGTCCTGCAAAGGAAGAGTGAGCCCCACACACCTTGCAAGTTTCTGTTCATCTTCAGGGTTGCAACCTTTTGGGACTGCATGCTTGGTAAACTAAGATTTTTTTTGTGTGGCCTCGTCAAATAGCAAGATGGTCCATGCCTGCTCTATGGTTAGATTTTTAGTGAAGAGCAAACACACTTGAAGATTACCTTACATCCCATTATTGATTTTCCCTTGCATTGCACAGACACAGGGGACCTGCTTGTGTGTCTTCTACGATTGTTCACACATTGAGACCCATCGGGCCTGGCCGGTGTGTGTCCTACAATAGACCCCCAAATCCTCTATCACAGTGGTTCCCAACAGGTGGTCCAGAGGGGTCCACAAGATGCTATTAGAATAAAAAATATATTAAATATATTTCGTATGATATATGATAACAGATTTTTTGTTTTGGCCGCTTCCTGCATGAGCAGAGTCTAGCGCAAAACTAGAATTAGATAGAGGCAGTAGTTCTGCTGTATGCCGTTAGGTGGCGCTTTACAAACACTACTGTTTTGCAAAGAGGCAGCGCGCGCATTCTACTAACGCTCACCTCCCCAAGATGCTTTGCGCGCGTCAGCTTCATTTGTGCGCTACTGCGCAGGTACCCTGTCTTCTCCATTCCCCTCCCTCCTCCCTGGCACGCGCTGCCTCTTTGCAAAACAGTAGTGTTTGTAAACAAAGCATTGTTTTTCGCGGAAGCTACAGTTCACGTAGTTAAAAATGGACCGTTGGTTAAAAATATAAAATATAAAAAGACTCTTAATTTGGCTCTCATTTTTTATTTTAGAATTAGGAATTAATGGGGGTCCTTGTCACAATAGCGGCTCGATGAGGGGTCCTCGAGAAAATTTTGTTGGGAACCCCTGCTCTATCAACATGCCAGGAATATTTTGGCTGGCAACTGATGTGGAAGGGTGCTCCTAAACAACGAAAGTTTAAAAGCTGCTGTTGAGGATTCTGGGGGTGCTTCCACATGGCAGCTGTGGAAGTGGTGTTGCAAGGTCGCTGGCTTTTTGTGGAGAGTCCACACAACATCCCATCTCAAAACTGCCGCCCTCCTGCCCCAATTTAATCAGAGTCTACTCCAGGCATCCCCAAACTGCGGTCCTCCAGATGTTTTGGCCTACAACTCCCATGATCCCTAGCTAACAGGACCAGTGGTTGGGGAAGTTGGGAACTGTAGTCTAAAACATCTGGAGGGCCAAAGTTTGGGGATGCCTGGATAGGGCTGGGCTTTTTTGGTTTTTTAAAAACTATTTAGTCAGTTTTTTCTGTGGAAACAGTGAATCCAGGCTTGGTGGGCTCTGCGTGAGCTGAGTGTTGCTCCTAGAATGCATTTTGCCACCCCCACAGCAGTTGCACCTCAGGAAGCGGAAGTTTGGTAATGATTGTGAGTGAGATGCCTTTTGCAAGCATCCAACTTCTTGTGGGACGTGGTTTCAAATGGCAATATTCCTTCCTCGAGTCTAAGGAGGCCCCTCTTGCTCCTGCCCCCGTTGCCAAGCTCAGCTGGGGAATCTGTGGGAACTTCCAGACTGCCACTGTTTGGGGGTAAACTCTGGCTGCACAATTAAAATCGGTTGAGAGGTCTTGTGCAACAAAGCTGTCTCCCCACCCCCACAAGATAAGACTTCCTGCAATAAGGAGAGTGCTGAGAAAATGCCCTGGCAAGTGTGAGACAATGTTAGGTTGAGAAGCAGTGACTGGCCCAAGGACATCCAGTGAGCTTCGTGCCTGAGTGGGGATTTGAACCCTGGTCTCCCAGGTCCCAGTCCAACATACGAACCACTACACTAAACATACTCTTCAAATGAAACATACTCTTACATGTACTGCTTGAGAGCAGTACATGTGAAAAGGATCTAGGAGTCTTGGTAGACCACAAACTTGACATGAGTCAACAGTGTGATGCAGCAGCTAAAAAAGCCAATGCATCAATAGGAGTATAGCATCTAGGATGCATCAATAGGAGCATCTGGGATGCATCAATAGGAGTATAGCATCTAGATCAGGGGTTCCCAACAAAATTTTCTCGAGGACCCCTCATCGAGCCGTTATTGTGACGAGGACCCCCGTTAATTCCTAACCCTAAAATTAAAAAGTGAGAGCCAACTTAAAAGTCTTTTTATATTTTATATTTATACGTTTTTTGCAGTTACAACAGAGTACTCCATCAGTATACAGTTAGTTTTAATTTTCAGTTCTTAATGAGATGAACCACTTTTTAACCAACGGTCCATTTTTAACTGCGCGAACTGTAGCTTCCGCGAAAAATAACGCTTTGTTTACAAACACTACTGTTTTGCAAAGAGGCAGCGCGCGCCAGGGAGGAGGGAGGGGAATGGAGAAGACAGGGTGCGCAGTAGCGCACAAATGAAGCCGACGCGCGCAAAGCATCTTGGGGAGGTGAGCGTTAGTAGAATGCGCGCGCTGCCTCTTTGCAAAACAGTAGTGTTTGTAAAGCGCCACCTAACGGCATATAGCAGAACTACTGCCTCTATCTAATTCTAGTTTTGCGCTAGACTCTGCTCATGCAGGAAGCGGCCAAAACAAAAAATCTGTTATCATACGAAATATATTTAATATATTTTTTATTCTAATAGCATCTTGCGGACCCCTCTAGCATAGCTCGCAGACCCCTGGGGGTCCCCGGACCACCTGTTGGGAACCACTGATCTAGATCAAGGGAAGTAATAGTACCACTGTATTCTGCTCTGGTCAGACCTCACCTGGAGTACTGTGTCCAGTTCTGGGCACCACAGTTCAAGAAGGATACTGACAAGCTGGAACGTGTCCAGAGGAGGGCAACCAAAATGGTCAAAGGCCTGAAAACGATGCCTTATGAGGAACGGCTTAGGGAGCTGGGCATGTTTAGCCTGGAGAAGAGAAGGTTAAGGGGTGATATGATAGCCATGTTCAAATATATTAAAGGATGCCATATAGAGGAGGGAGAAAGGTTGTTTTCTGCTGCTCCAGAGAAGCGGACACGGAGCAATGGATTCAAACTACAAGAAAGAAGATTCCACCTAAACATTAGGAAGAACTTCCTGACAGTAAGAGCTGTTCGACAGTGGAATTTGCTGCCAAGAAGTGTGGTGGAGTCTCCTTCTTTGGAGGTCTTTAAGCAGAGGCTTGACAGGCATATGTCAAGAATGCTTTGGTGGTGTTTCCTGCTTGGCAGGGGGTTGGACTGGATGACCCTTGTGGTCTCTTCCCACTCTATGATTCTATGAATGATAATTTCTGGTGTTACGCATCCATATATGTTGTAAATGTCATTGTGATCTGTGTTTTAAACCCCATCCCCCCCCATTTTGCATATAGGTACACTGCTTATATAAATCACTATATATAAAATGAAGAAGTGTGCATGCACACGAAAGCTCATACCAAAATAAAAGCTTAGTTGGTCTTGAAGGTGCTACTGAAGGAATTTTTTTATTTATATATAAAATGATTATGAATAATGATAATTCATGGACATGTATTGCATATACATGTTTGTGATGCATAAATTTTGCCCTCGTGACATTGGGTGTTGGCACAATGTTGTTTAAAACGGCCAACCCCTCTCAGAGTAAAAAGTGAGATCTGGACCAAAACATTCTCTGTAAGCTTCCTAAAGTTTACCCAAAGGCTAATTATTTGGACTGCCGGGATAATGAAACTGCAAGGTGAGAAATAGTAAGGAAGTGATAGAAATAGGAAGGAAGGGAGTTTTGCAAATGAGCAGAAGCTGTGCAACACCTAAGCACAGTTGGGCAAGTGCCAAACAAGCTTTTCCTGCATCAGAGAGCAAAAGTGTGCCCATCTAATCCCTTGAAAATCCTGCTTCTAGGCTTTGCAGAGCTGGAATGTCAAGTTGGGTGGAGCTGTGAGCCAGTTTCCTGCAACAAGTGCAACAACTCAAAAGGTAATAAATCCTTTCCTCAGCCTCCCTTAAGTTTCTCTTTAACGCTTCCTGCCTGCATTTAAACTAGGTTCTCCTCAACAGCATGAATGCAATGTTGTTTTCTTTTAAGGGAGTGAGGCTAAACGTCCTCTTTGAAGCTGCACACGTTAGCAAATAATTGACAGGGCTTGGATTATGACTCTGACGGGTCCTCTGAGGGCCTCAAAAGCCGTAGGGTTATTGCCTTTCTTCCATCCCTGAAGGTCAAATCCATATTTATCCGCTGTTGGTTTGTCGGCACATTTGAATCGCTATTGATGCGGACTACTGCAATTTAAACATTTGAAATGCCCCATCTTGCCTTAATTGTGATTTTGCCCAGGGCTCCATCAGTTCGCTAACTTCAGGTTAAGAAGTTCATTTTAGTATAGGCATTTTAGTAGTTGGCACAGACTCAGAAGCGGTGTTGACATCAAAGCAAGCCTTGGGAAGAGGACATTTGACTTGCCTTCCTCTCCTTCCTCCCAAGAGCCTTCACCAGTCACCTCTTCTGCCAGGAAGAATCAGGAGCTGCCCAGGTGAGAAGATGCTTTCCTTGCTCTCTAGAGACCACAACACCTGATGCAGGGGTCAGCAACCTAAGGCCCATGTGCCACAAGCGGCCCACGGGGGCCATTCAACCGGCCCATGAGCAGCCCCTGAACCGAGCCGCTCACTCGGCGAGTCCCTGCGCACTGTGCTAAAGAGGCACAGCACGATGCGGGGACTTGCTTCCGCGACACCGGAAATTGCGTCTGCACATGCACAGACGCTGGAAATCGCAGCCGCGATCTGGGCCATGGAGGGATCTCCGCTGGAGTGAACCAGCCCAGGCGAGGTAAACCTTGGGATACTTCCTGGTTGCTTGGTAGTACTGATCACTGCAGATGGCGACAGCAGTCACAAAATTAAAAGACGCCTGCTTCTTGGGAGAAAAGCAATGACAAACCCAGACAGCATCTTAAAAAGCAGAGACATCACCTTGCCTACAAAGGTCCGTATAGTTAAAGCTATGGTTTTCCCAGTAGTGATGTATGGAGGTGAGAGCTGAACCATAAAGAAGGCTGATCGCCGAAGAATTGATGCTTTTGAATTATGGTGCTGGAGGAGACTCCTGAGAGTCCCATGGACTGCAACAAGATCAAACCTCTCCATTCTGAAGGAAATCAGCCCTGAGTGCTCACTGGAAGGACAGATCCTGCAGCTGAGGCTCCTATACTTTGGCCACCTCCTGAGAAGAGAAGACTCCCTGGAAAAGACCCTGATGCTGGAAAAGATTGAGGGCACTAGGAGAAGGGGACGACAGAGAACGAGATGGTTGGACAGTGTTCTCGAAGCTACCAACATGAGTTTGACCAAACTGCGGGAGGCAGTGCAAGACAGGAGTGCCTGGCGTGCTATGGTTCATGGGGTCACGAAGAGTCGGACACGACTAAACAACAACAACACCATTGTGGGGACTGGGGAGGAACTTCTAAGTCCAGGAGATGCGTGGGGTATTGTAACACCATCCTCCTCCCAGAGCCTTGCATCAATCCAATCACAACCGTCTTAAAAAAAACCCAACAATTCTTGCAAATGTATTTTCACTTACGGTCGGTACAGCTTCCTATGTCCCTGTATGGCGAGGGTGTGGAAGTTGTAGCCCTCCAGTTTTGGGACTACAACTCCCATCAGCCGCAGTCAGCACGGCCCGGGGTCGGGGATGATGGATGTTGGAGTCCATCGGCATCTGGAATGTCATAGCTTCCCCAGCCCTGCCATAAGCGGTTGTAGTTGGTGAGAACTGACGTGTCCCCTCCACGTTTGTGAACATAACTACTTATGCTCATGCAATCAGGGATTTTGACCCATCTCTTCATTTCTACGGCTTTCTTTTTGATCAACTGGCATCTGCTGGCTCTCTTCCCCCACACCCCACCCAGATATGGAACAAATTGCTTTCCTTGTCCACCCTCAGATGAATCATGTTGACTAGCCTAAAATTGAGGGCAAAACGCAGCTTAATTGTATAGAGTTTTGCAAGGTCTTTTGTGGTTTCTCCTCTCTCTCTCTGAATGGCTTTGAACCCCAGCTCTTTGAAATCTCATTTTGGAATACACCTGTATATTTGCAGGCACCAGCGAGGTTGCCAAGTTCTTGTTGTTTGGAGGACATTGCTCCTCAGTAGTGGACTTCTGAGTGGTGCTTTTAGAACATAATATGGGCCTCCATCCTTTTGGAGCAGCCCCCACAGCCCCTGGTAGGAGTTTTGCCCCCCTACAAAGTGTGTGTGTATTATTTTAATTCATAAAAATTACACACTTGATGGGGGGCATGAAAACACCTCAAAGCAGTTGGCGAAGGCTAATTTCTAAGCAGTTGGAAAAAACAGCTTAATAGATAGGAAAACCCCCAAAGCAGAGAAGTAGACTAGCAAATTCAGTAATACAACCCCATTATTTACTTTAACCAATTCATCAACAAAGCAATTTAAATTTTGTTTTGATCCATTCTTTATTTTTTAAGACGTGTGCTGGGTTGTAAAGCAGAGTGAGTGTTTTAACTACTTGAAATGACTCTTTTAAGTGCAGTAACCTAGATGGAATATCTTTCCTATCTCACACAGTGAATGCATCTTTCAATCTGCTGTGACACAGCCACACTTCCCGGGGAGTTTGAGCCAAGTGACAACAGGGGTTTGCTCAGCAGCCATTTCTGAAAACTCATTTCTGAATTTTTCTGAGCTTGCATTTATCTGCATTACTTGCTTATTGAATGTTTTGCTTTTGCTTTACTTGCATGGCATTGTGATTTTGGAGACCGATCTATTGATGGAAGTGTTGTTTCGTCGTTATGGTGAGCTGCTTTGAGCTCAGTGTTGTTGCCGGAAAAGCAGCGTGCAAATATTAAATTTTTAAAAACTTAATCATCCGGAATCGCTGAAATAATTTCCCTGCCCCCCCCCTTTCAGCACTTTTTTAAAAACTGTGATACAGATTTGGTTTACCGAAACTTGTGCAATTAATCGACTAAGATGCCTTTAAGTGGGTGACAGCTCTATTCAGTTAACGAAGAAAGAGGAGAATCTGGAAGCGTTCCAAGCTTCTCTGAGGAGGAACATCCAATAAGTGTCTGGAGGGGGGGGGGAAACACATCTTTTCAGAAGCAGGCCGGTTTACAAATTAACTTGTTCTTCTTCCTAGTGAGAAGTCTTCATCAGGGTGCTGGGCAGGCCTGCTGTTCATCTGATTTCGGAAAGGGGAAGAGGCCTGGTGTCTGCGTTGACCAAATGTCGTCCCGCAAAGGCTCAGTTGCCAGCCAAGGAAATGGGCCTTCAGCTAACGGCAGGGAGAGGGAACTTGTGGAGCTGGCTGAGCTCGGACCCCTCTTAGAGGAGAAAGGAGACCAAGCGGCGATCAGTTCGGCCATTGTAAGTAAGCTTCCTGCCAGAGAGCAGCTAACCCTGTTTTCAGATTAATACCTTACAGGGTGGTGGGGTGGATAAGATGGGAAAGGGGGGGGATGACCGTGCATGCACCACACTGAGCTCTTTGGAGAAAAGGCAGGTTATGCATGTTAACACACGTAATTTGGGATGCCCCAAATTAGGCATGTGCTCTTGCTATATATTGCTATAGATGCTTGCCACCCACAAGCCTAGAAGGTTAAGGGGTGATATGATAGCCATGTTCAAATATATTAAAGGATGCCATATAGAGGAGGGAGAAAGGTTGTTTTCTGCTGCTCCAGAGAAGCGGACACGGAGCAATGGATTCAAACTACAAGAAAGAAGATTCCACCTAAACATTAGGAAGAACTTCCTAACAGTAAGAGCTGTTCGGCAGTGGAATTTGCTGCCAAGGAGTGTGGTGGAGTCTCCTCCTTTGGAGGTCTTTAAGCAGAGGCTTGGCAGCCATATGTCAAGAATGCTTTGATGGTGTTTCCTGTTTGGCAGGGGATTGGACTGGATGGCCCTTGTGGTCTCTTCCCACTCTATGATTCTATGATAATAATAATTAATTTTCATTTCCTGTATTGGTTTTGCTGGTTTTGTTGCTTTGTAATGATGGATGGTTTAGGCATTTTATAAAAAAATGTTCTGTGGATTTTTAGCTTTGCTTTATCTTCTGCTTTATTTGCACACAATTTCAGTGGTTTATGAATCCTTCTAAATCAGTAAACATAAACCATACAAGCATGGCAGGATTTAAGCATTGTACCACCAGGGAACTTTGCGTTCTCCACCAGGAATAAATAAGGCTGGAGGGGGGGGGGAGCAGGGTCTTAGCAAGCCCCACTCCTTGGTACAAGGAGATGTGTCTGAATTTGTGATGGGAACACATCCAGTATTTTATTTCATGTATTTATATACTGTTTGTCACCAGAAAAGTCTGTAAGTGGTTTACAAAAAGATAACAAATATAACAGAGGTGTTTGTTTGTGTCTCTGTGTCAGATACACCCACACACCACAATGTCTGTACACCCCTCCCCAGATATCTTGGGAACTGTAGTTAAAGGTGCTGGGAATTGTAGCTCTGAGGAGTAAACAACCATTCCCAGGATTCATTCTGTGTATACGTTAAATATATGGTGTGCACCCTGCCTGAAAGACACCAGTGCTGTATGAAACAATAAAATCCCAGCAAGGCAAAAGCATAGCGGCTCAATTGAGGGTCATGGAAAACACAGAGCAACAGGGGACGCTCCAGTTGTCATTTGAAGCTCATCTTGCAAGGGGGAAGCGAGAGGAAGATCCAGCAGGTTGTCCCTACCCCAGAGAAGGCCCTGCTTCCAAGATACCATAAAACGATAGTTTGCCAGGGATTGTATAGCTAGCAGGGCCCAAAAGAGTCTCTCCGTCTTCATTCTAGGCATTAAGGCTCTTGCCACGTCTTTGTCAAACAACCATAAATATATCGGCAAATCCTATTAGCGGCTTTGTAGCCGTAATCTTGTCAGCTTGTGTGATCCCTTGTTTTGACCTTCACCTAGCACATTGGTGCTGTGATTCTGCACAGTGCTGGATCCACATTTCTTGGCCTATAACTTTTAAAAATATTGTTTAGAATGGGTGAAAGCGACCCGGCCCAGAGGCATCCAGTGACCTTTATGACTGAGAAGGTCATTCCATTCCAATTTCAACCCTTGAACACACCAGTAGAATTACTAGCATTAAATGCAAGAGCTCGACGGCATTTCATCAAGATAGGCCCTCCTTCCGCAGTCCGATGCCTTTCAGATGTTTTGGGCTCAGCCAGCACATCTGGGGCTGATGGGAGACTCAGTCCCAAACATCTGGAGGGCGCCAGGTCTGGGAGGGCCATGTGCAGGGCAAAAGCGACCCCTGTGGCATTTTCTTGCAGCTGGAATGTATAGATTTCGTAATATGTCTTTTGAAGTGGAGGTCTGAGAGCCTTCAGACTTTGCAAGGCCTCCAGCTTCCTCCCTTTGCCAATTTGCAGAACTGTCCATGCAACTTGCCTTGTTTTTCCTCATTGTGCTGAGAATGTAAGAGGCAGAGCTTTGAGCTGGCGAACAGGCCTTCTGCACCGAAGCCAGCGTTGTAGGAGACGGGCGGCTCAAACGGAGAGGCTGCCCTCCTCTGTTCTGCTTTGGCGGGCTGCGAGTTTGTTTCCTGGGCCCCAGCCAAGGAGAGAAATGGAGTTTCCCAATTTGAGTTGCCCTCTTAGCGGTAGACGAGGAAATGCTGTTAATCCTTTCTGCAAAGGAAATCTGGGATTATGGCTGCAGCAGAGTTTGACCGGTCTTGCTACATGTGCAGAAAGTCACAGGGGGGGTTCCCTTTGGGCGTTCTCTCTAACGGCTGCGTCTTCTCCTTCTGCTTTCCAGGCGTTCCTTGCTTGCTGTCTGTCTGTGGCCCTCCTATACTGCTCTGTACAAAACAGGAGATATTTTCTGATGTCAAATGGGATTTAATCACCTTCAAGCAATTTCAAGCTGTGCTGTTACAGTTTTATTTATTTATCTCCGTTATTAACAACCAATAAGTGCAGTAACAGGGTATTGCACCCCCCCCCCACAAAGCAAACAAACAATCACCAATAAGTGAAAGAAATGGTGTATAAATCACGACATCCATATTTCCTAAGCTGGTGTGGTTGATAAAGAGCCTCTAAGTCCGAAGCATAGGAAATAAAATCTCACCTTGTGCTGTAGAGGTCTTGTGCAAGAAACCCACTTCCCCACCCCCCAAAATAAGTATTTTTTTTAAATAAGGAAAGTGCTGGGAAAGTTGTACTGTAACATGTGGGATAATCGAAACAAAATTAAAAAAAATTCCTTCCAGTAGCACCTTAGAGACCAACTAAGTTTGTTATTGGTATGAGCTTTTGTGTGCATGCAAACTTCTTCAGATACACTGAAACAGAAGTCATCAGTGTATGTGAAGAAATGTGCATGCACACAAAAGCTCATACCAATAACAAACTTAGTTGGTCTCTAAGGTGCTACTGGAAAGGAATTTTTTATATTTTGTTTCCACTACGGCAGACCTGTAACTAGGAGTGTGGGATAATGTGTGCTTTGACAGCATCATCCAAGCTCCCTGCAAACCAGTCGGGACAAATGCTCTCTAAACAGGTGGTCTGGAAGCAACACACGAGTTTGGAATATCTCTTTAATTTTCAAGAGCATTTTTGGCCTGACCCCTTGCCCTTTGTTCAGGCTGTGTGATCTGTTCCTCCTAGGTTCAAGACCAGCCATGCCCAGCAACTCAGGAGGAAGAGGAGGAGGAGGTGCGGGTGCTGACCCTCCCTCTGCAGGCACATCATGCGATGGAGAAAATGGAAGAGTTTGTATACAAGGTAGTTTTGGGTTGGCGCGCAAAGCTGCTATTGGGGTTCTAGGCTTCCATTGTTTCAGCTGCAGAGCTGGGTATGCTATGTTCTCTAACCTCCTTCCTTGCTTTGCAAGCAAAACAGGAGCATGGCGAATTGAGTGTGATGCTAGATCTCAAGGAGGGAGGGCTGGGGAATGTGAGAACCTTGGGGTGTTTGCTAGACCCTTGAAGTCATGGACTGGCTGGATGCAGAGGAACAGTGGGAGGCACCAGCTGGGGAACCCCCAAGGGAAGAAGGCTCAGAGCCTGGGGAGTGCTGGGGGGGGGCACGATGAGCAGTCAGAGGAAGCTGAAGAGGCAGGCTGGGAGGTGGAGGTGTCGGAAGCTGAAGAGGCAACAGGGTTTAGTGAGCAGGAAGTCTGTGGCAGAGAGCAGTCCAGAATCAGAGGCAGAAGCAGAGGCTGGAGGGGGGGGGGACTAAAATGCAGTGAAGAGCCAGGGAATCTCCCTCTCCTAACACTTGACCGTTGTCATCTGCTGGAATCTTGTGGAAGTTAGAGAACATCTAGAGGCCCCTGTCCTCCTGCGCTAGAGACTCCTACAAGTTTTGGCCAGTCAAGCAGTTGCCTGGAAATAAAACAACGGCTTCTAGTAAGAGGCAGCGGAAGGAGCTCACAGCTCAGTCCAGTTGCGAAGCCTCCCAAATTTGGTAGAAGTATTCTGCGGTTCTTCCTCCAGAACAATCCCATCTCTGTACGACCAAGCTTGTTTTGGAGGCATCAAATCCACTTCTTCCTGCTTACTGGAATTAAATTTTTAGACCGGGCGGGATGGGGAACCTTTTCCAGCTTGAGGGCCACATTCCTTTCTGGGCAGCCTTCCAGAGGCCACATGCCGGTGTGGACCGAGAGGCAAAAATGGGCATGACCAGAAGCAATGGTGGGCAGAGATTTGGGTCACATTTATCCTCCCACAGGCCTGAGGTTCCCCCACCCCTCTTTTAGTTGGAAATTGCTACACCAACTGGTGCTTTGGGACACTTGTGGGATTGCTGCGGGTGTCATGGCTTGCAAGGAACCAGGTGTGCAAAGGATTTGTTTTCAGGTGAGTTAGCCAGTGTGCAGGTCCTCTGCCTCGGCTGAGAGTTCTGATGTGGAGGCAACCAGCGATTTTTGCTGCAAATGCCCTGATTGAAGCTGTGCAAGAGTCGCCTGCAGGAGGGGTTGTGTGTGGCTGCGTTGCATGGCCTAATGACGGTTCTCACGAGCTCGTCCAGGAAGCCCTGGGCTGGCAGCTCCCTCCCCTTGTGCCAATGCTCTCCCAGGTACTGACTGCCCTGCATGGTTTGGTGTGTTGCAGGTCTGGGAAGGCCGCTGGAGGGTCATCCCCTACGACGTGCTGCCCGACTGGCTGAAAGATAACGATTACCTCCTGCACGGGCACCGGCCCCCCATGCCCTCTTTCAGAGCCTGCTTCAAGAGCATCTTCCGCATCCACACGGAGACGGGCAACATTTGGACCCACTTGCTAGGTGACCCCGACTCTCTGGTTCCTACTTTAATACTCTGGATCTCTGGTACCTCTGTTAATCTTGAGAGGGACCGTCTTTTCCCCCACTGCGACTTTCTCTTCCCTTGGGGCACTGGAATTGTCCACAACGGTGGTGGATCTAGAATTTGCAGGATGCTAAAGGTCCTTCTCCTCCTCCTCCTGCCCATTTTCTCTACCTGATTCTGGGCTTCAATTGTGATCTGCATTGCGGGGATCTTGTGTATTGTGCAAATCGTTCCTATGAACAACATAAGGGCCTTGGGAAGGAAATGTATACAGTGGTACCTTGGTTTACGAACTGGAAGTCTATTCTTAAACCAAAGTGTTCTTAAACGAAGGCGTGCTTTTCCATACCAGCGAGGGACTCAATTTACAAATGAACCACACTCGACAGGAAGCGAAAATGTTCTGCTGCCAAGGCAAGGTTCACAAACCAAAACACCTACTTCCGGGTTTGCAGCCTTCTTAATCCAAGTTGTTCATAAACTAAGCTGTTCTTAAACCAAGATACCACTGTCTTGTGCTAAACCCAGGGCTCTCACTGTTTAAGCAAGGCCGTTTGGTACGCGTGTTTGTTCCCAAACCACCTCAAGTCTGTTAATGTGTGGACCCTCATTTAGATGGCCTGGGAAAATACGATAGTTTCTTAGGTGCCTAGGATTTTATTCCTTCCTCCCGGCTTATTTCTGGGATGGGAAAGCCTTCTGACTAACTCAGGGACTTTTCACAGTGGCTTAGCATCGTCACCATCAATTTGTAGACTTGGAAGGGAACCCGAGGATCATCTAGTCCAGGCATACGCAACCTTGGCTCTCCAGATGTTTTGGAACTACAACTCCCACGATCCCTAGCTAACAGGGCCCAGTGGTCAGGGATCATGGGAGTTGTAGTTCCAAAACATCTGGAGAGCCAAGGTGGCCTATGCCTGATCTGATCTGGTCCAACCGCCCTTGCAAAGCAGGAATCTCAACTAAAGCATCCATGACAGATGGAGAGCCACAGACCAGCCTCTCCACCTCTTCATAGAAGGAGCTGTAATTATTTGCATCCTCCTCAGTCTGGATTCATGTTTTGGGACTGAGATGGCCTCTGCCCCCTTAGTATAGGGGTTGACAATGAAGTGTTCTGTAGCTGTTTTCGAGGCCACTTCTGATCGGCCCCAGCCAGAGATAATAGGCACCATTCCAGAAACTGGAGCTAGTGGAACATTTTGGTACAGTGCTGAAGAGGGGAGTCTCCTTCCCCAGATACATTTACGTTCACCCCTTTCTTAAAATCTTCAGATGTGCCCTTAATAAGGTTTTGCGCTCCAGGATTTTTTGATTGCATTGATTATATAATAAGGTAATATAATCAAATTGTCCAGTAGCACCTTAGAGACCAGCTGAGTTTGTTCTGGGTAAAAGATTTCGTGTGCATGCACACTTCTTCAGATACACGAGAGCTTATGCCCAGAACAAATTTAGTTGGTCTCTGAGGTAAAGGTGAAGGGACCCCTGACCATTAGGTCCAGTCGTGACCGACTCTGGGGTTGCAGCGCTCATCGCGCTTTACTGGCCGAGGGAGCCGGCGTACAGCTTCCGGGTCATGTGGCCAGCATGACAAAGCCGCTTCTGGCGAACCAGAGCAGCACACGGAAACACCGTTTACCTTCCCGCCGAAGCAGTACCTAATTATCTACTTTATTTTTTTATTTATTTCAACTGTCTCAGACCAACACGGCTACCTACCTGAATCTGGTTATATAATGTTGTACTTTTAATTTTAAGCTGCCTGGTGGGGCCGTCAGACCAGTTCCAACTTGGAACTACAACCAAATAAAAACTGTTAGATCCCCCCCCCGCCCGCCCCCGCTACACCAGCAAATTGGAACTGCCAGCCTTACGACCTTAATTTTAAGAACATAACATAACTTTAAGAACGCAATTCTTACTACGGTTCTAATTCAGTGTTCTTTCCGGAAAGTTTTCTGAGTATCTGGAGGTTAGTTACAATTCCAGAAGGAGTTCTGCAAATGACAGATTTCGCACACAGTAGCTTCTGTATCAGCCCACGTTTTGTGTTTTTCCCTTTTGAACATGCTATGCCACCTATCCCCAGCCTGATGGTGAGGGAGCACAACTCCCAAATTGCCCTCCTGGCCGCGGCTGGTGGGAGTTGTAGTCCAAAACAGCCATAATCATGAATAAATAAATAAAATAAAATAAAATAATAATTATACCCCTCCTATTATTATTATACCTGGAGTACTATGTCCAGTTCTGGGCACCACAGTTCAAGAAGGATACTGACAAGCTGGAACGTGTCCAGAGGAGGGCAACCAAAATGGTCAAAGGCCTGGAAATGATGCCTTATGAGGAACGGCTTAGGGAGCTGGGTATGTTTAGCCTGGAGAAGAGAAGGTTAAGGGGTGATATGATAGCCATGTTCAAATATATAAAAGGATGTCATAGAGAGGAGGGAGAAAGGTTGTTTTCTGCTACTCCAGAGAAGCGGACACGGAGCAATGGATTCAAACTACAAGAAAGAAGATTCCACCTAAACATTAGGAAGAACTTCCTGACAGTAAGAGCTGTTCGACAGTGGAATTTGCTGCCCAAAAGTGTGGTGGAGTCTCCTTCTTTGGAGGTCTTTAAGCAGAGGCTTGACAGGCATATGTCAAGAATGCTTTGATGGTGCTTCCTGCTTGGCAGGGGGTTGGACTGGATGGCCCTTGTGGTCTCTTCCAACTCTATGATTCTATCTGACTGGGTTTCCCCAGCCACTCTGGGCGGCTTCCAACAGATTATTAAATAATCATATTAAACATTAAAAACTTCCTAATTCAGGACTGCCTTCAGGTGTCTTCTAAAAGTCGGACAGTTGTTTATTTCCTTGACATATGATGGGAGGGCATTCCACAGGATGGGCACCACCACCGAGAAGGTCCTTTGCTGGTTCCCTGTAACCTCACTTCTCGTAGGGAGGGAACCACCAGAAGGCTCTCAGAGCTGGACCTCAGTGTCCGGGCTGAACGATGGGGGTGGAGACGCTCCTTCAGGTACACTGGGTGCCAAAAGCTGTGACGGAGACCCTTTGGCCTTTTGATAAATCAGCTAACAGGACTCTCTCTCTCTCTCTCCCTCTCTCTCTCTCCCTCTCTCTCTCTCCTGCATTTCTTTTCCAGGTTTTGTGCTGTTCCTTTGCCTGGGAATCCTGACCATGCTCCGGCCGAACATGTACTTCATGGCCCCTCTGCAGGAAAAGGTGGTCTTTGGGATGTTTTTCCTCGGGGCCGTGCTGTGTCTCAGCTTCTCCTGGCTTTTCCATACAGTCTATTGCCATTCAGAGAAGGTGTCCCGGACGTTTTCCAAGTAAGTCGACCTGGAATCAAAACCCGGGTCGATTAAGACACTTAAGTATTATAGGGGTTTTGGGGGCTGCCATGTGAAATATGAAATTTGTTAAACCACTGAGCTTAGGGCTTGCTGATCAGAAGGTCGGCGGTTTGAATCCCTGCAACGAGGTGAGCTCCCATTGCTCGGTCCCAGCTCCTGCCAGCCTAGCAGTTCGAAAGCACACCAAAGTGCAAGTAGATAAATAGGTACCGCTCCGGCGGGAAGGTAAACGGCGTTTCCGTGTGCTGCTCTGGTTCCCCAGAAGCGGCTTTGTCATGCTGGCCACATGACCCAGAAGCTGTATGCCGGCAAATCTCTATAGAGCGAGATGAGCGCCGCAACCCCAGAGTCGGACACGACTGGACCTGATGGTCAGGGGCCCCTTTACCTATGTGAAATATAGATACTGTACTGTCAATTTGGGGCAGCTGTGATGTATGTTTGTATATTTTTAATGCATGCCTACTTAGTAGGTAGAAAGACTGGAAATGGGAGTAGGAGCAGAACCAGCCCCTGCCAGTGGTTCTGCACATGAACCCAAAGACAAGTTTCAACTTTGAATCAACATCTAATGCAGAATGCGGCAGCGAGACTGGTGACTGGGAGCAGCTGCCGAGACCATACCACACTGGTTCTGAAAGACCTACCTTGGCTCCCAGTACATTTCCGAGCACAATTCAAAGGGTTGGTGCTGACCTTTCAAGCCCTAAACGGCCTCGGCCCAATAGACCTGAAGGAGCGTCTCCACCCCCATCGTTCAGCCCAGACACTGAGGTCCAGCTCCGAAGGCCTTCTGGCAGTTCCCTCCCTGCGAGAAGTGAGGTTACAGGGAACCAGGCAGAAGGCCTTCTCGGTGGTGGCGCCCACCCTGTGGAACGCCCTCCCATCAGATGTCAAGGAAACAAACAACTAGCTGACTTTTAGAAGACATCTGAAGGCAGCCCTGTTTAGGGAAGTTTTTAATGTTTGATGTTTCATCGTGTTTTTAATGTTCTGTTGGGAGCCGCCCAGAGTGGCTGGGGAAACCCAGCCAGATGGGCGGGGTATAAATAATAAATTATTATTATATCTGAACATTATAGTGGGTTTACCTCATTCCTAGAATCATAAAATTATAGTTTGAAGGGTACCCCACAGGTCATCTAGTCCAACCCCCCTGAAGTTCAGGAATCGCACCTAATTCCTCTTTCCTGGCATTGTCTTGTCTTCACACCGACTGAAATGCAGGTGTTTGCACAGGAGTCAAAATCCATAGCCCCTATGGATGGTAGAAGAAAGATAGTCCCTCCTTTCCCCAAGCCAACTTGACTTGCCATTTCCGGAATATGCAATATGCCTCTCATATATTTTCATTAAACATTTATCATTCATTCATATCTTATACAGTATTTTTGGACTTCCATCAACCATGTCTCAAGATTCCCAAACTTTTCCCTTCTTCCTGTATTTCTTCTCTCACTATTATTACTTTGAACGATCGCTAATCAATTTCCATCTCCTTAAATTTATCTCTGTGATATTTCTCCTCTTTCTCCTTACGAAACTTCCTGCAAACCTAAAAGCGTAATTTGTCGTTGACAATTGTCCTTCAAATATTTCTCAAATTCAGCCCAACCTTTCAGGAATCTCTGGTCCCGCAATATGCCTCTCACTTCTGCCTGGTTTCTGTTTGTTTCCTTCCTAGGTTGGATTATTCTGGGATAGCTCTGCTGATCATGGGCAGCTTTGTCCCCTGGCTGTACTACTCTTTCTACTGCTCCCCGCAGCCCCGGCTTATCTACCTCTCCATTGTATGTGTGCTGGGTATCTCAGCGATCATCGTCGCACAGTGGGACCGGTTTGCAACGCCTAAGCACAGGCAGACGAGGGCAGGTATGGGGGCTCTCTGTAAAGGACACCAGTACTGCGGGAGAAGTTTCCCTTGTGGGTCCGAGCACTGGGGCTCACCCCAGATTCCCAGCTAGTCAGGTTGTATTAAGTACTGTGGTACCTTGGTTGTCAAACTCAATCCATTCCGGAAGTCTGTTCCAAAACCAAGGTGTGCTTTCCCATAGAAAGCAGTGCAAACTGGATTAATCCGTTCCAGACTTTTAAAAACAACCCCTAAAACAGCAATTTAGCATGAATTTTACTATCTAACGAGACCACTGATCCGTAAAATGAAAACAATAATCAATGTACTGTACTATAAAACGAATAAGACAGTATTGTAGATGATGAAAATTTGATTTATTATTTTTTCTTACCTGCACTGATGATAGTCCTTGTTTGGAATGGGGGGGGGGGCTTTCATCCATTTCCACAGTTACACAATCAATCAATCAATCAATCAATCATTCAAACAGTGTTTGAACTGGGTTCCACACAGTCACAAAAACAAATTAACTGAAGAAGCCTCAGAAACAAAAACGCAAAATAAATAGTAAAAACAAAAGTGCCAAGCTTAATCCGTTCCAGAAGTCCATTTGACTTCCGAAGTGTTCAAAAGCCAAGGCGCAGCTTCTGATTGGTGCAAGGGCTCCGGAAACAATAGCCGACAGCCACATTGGACATTTGGCTTCTGAAAAACGTTTGAAAACTGGAACACTTACTTCCGGGTTTTCAGCATTTGAGAACCAAAGCTTTTGAGTACCAAGGCATTTGAGAACCAAGGTACAGTGGTGCCTCGACTTATGAATTTAATCCGTCTTACGAAGGCAGCTTCATAAGTCGAAAAATTCGTAAGTCGAAAAACGCCATTGGAAACGCGATTTCCCATAGGAATGCATTGGAAACGGAAAAATTTGTAAGTTGAAGCAGCCCTATCTAAAAATTTGTAAGTCCAAAATTCCCTATCTAAAACTGCCGCGGGTTTTTTCCGGATGTCGAGACATTCGTAAGCGTGCAGCCATTACCCCCATTCGTAAGTCGAAAAATTCGGTTGTCGAGTCGTTCGTAAGTCGAGGTACCACTGTACCACTGTAACGCATTACTGGACAGAGTAAAGCTTTTCTATTAGGACACTCTGTACTGTATAGGAAAAATAATTTGTACTCGCTGTTCCGCTGTCTCGCCAACCACCTTCTGCCGGCTCATTATCCAGCGAGTCCTTGGAAACACTTGCTCAACCCAATGTTTTACTATATGTGCAGAGCCCTCCTTGCACCTTAATGGGAGTCGTTTTTAACTTTAGCATCCAGCTAAAGGCTCCTTCTTTACTGGTTCTTCCCAGCCTTGTGGTCAAGTCACATTCTTGTGTTCGCAACACTTGTCCTCACTGAAAATGATTTTAACCGAAAATCCACGCGAGGACCTTAATGCCTTGGGGGTTAATAACTTAAACCCACTGGGTCCCCAGAGCTGCCGCTGCGCTCCCAATTCAGACTTTCACTTTTCAAGCTTAAAAGCCTGCCCCCCTGCCCCCGGCGCAAGTGGTTGAGAGATAACTCATGCTTTTGGAAGTCCAGCTTAAACTCCGCAAAACTGGCCACTCGGCTTTTGTTTTTGCCGCTGAGTTTTCCCCGCACCTGCCTTCACAAGATGTAAGGGTCATAACCTGGCTCTAGAAATGTTAGCTGGATGCTGGAAGATCCAGGAGAGATGGAAGAGAGAACTACTTTCAAACCGTGGCACATACCGACAGCCACCAGCTTGGACGACGTAGAATCATAGAGTTGGAAGAGACCACAAGGGCCATCCAGTCCAACCCCCTGCCAAGCAGGAAACACCATCAAAGCATTCTTGACATGTGCCTGTCAAGCCCTTCTGCCTAAAGACCTCCAAAGAAGGAGACTCCACCACACTCCTTGGTAGCAAATTCCACTGCCGAACAGCTCTTACTGTCAGGAAGTTCTTCCTAATGTTTAGGTGGAATCTTCTTTCTTGTAGAAATGCAGGATAAAAGCACAAAATTAAACAATAAAGCGACACATTTTAAAGACCATAGAATATTAATTTGCCCAAGTCTTAGTTGAAGAAGTTGGTGTCCAGCACTTAAACCACTATACGGCACTACCAGTATTATTTCCCCCCCCCATCCCCGTCAAGCAAACAGTACCTGCTGCCCAATTGAAGGTGGGGAAGGCTGGCTTATTTCTGCTGCTTTCCCTTCTGAATACTTACTTGAGATCTCCCCTCTCTCCTCCTCTCAGGGGTGTTCCTTGGGCTCGGTCTGAGCGGGGTGGTACCCACCATGCATTTCACCATCGCCGAAGGGTTTGTGAAAGCCACCACCGTGGGACAAATGGGCTGGTTCTTCCTGATGGCTGTCATGTACATCGCAGGAGCCGGTCTCTACGCCGCCCGCATCCCTGAGCGCTTCTTCCCTGGCAAGTTCGATATCTGGGTAAGTGAGGCCAGCGAATGGTGTGGTATTTGGTTTTTTTCTTTTCCCCCCCGCAAAATTTATGCACTATTTGATTGTGGTCTTTTTTAAAAAAACAACAACCTCAAAACGGTTCTCAAAAGAAAATAAGACAATGTCAGCAAAAGCAACTCTTCGAAACGTTCGAAAGATAAAATCGGCAACAAACTAAGAACAGATGGAGACCTACATCAGCAATGCATGGCCAAAGTTTGCCTATACCTATGCCCGGCATACACGGGTCTCTCCCATCTCATTTAATCCCAGCAACAACCCTGCGAGGTAAGTTAGGCTGAGAGACAATGACTGGCCCCCAGTGAGCTTCATAGTTGAGCAGGGGTTTTGAACCCATAGCCCTCTAACCACTGCATCACACTGCCTCCCTTGCCTGAACAGTTGTCCCTGGCTCTGTTTTTTTTTTAAAATGCCCTCCTTGCATTTTCCGCAGTTCCAGTCTCATCAGATCTTCCACGTGCTGGTGGTGGCTGCAGCCTTTGTCCACTTCTACGGAGTCTCCAACTTGCAGGAATTCCGCTACGGGCTCGAAGGAGGATGTACTGACGACTCGCTTCTCTGAGGAACCGCAGGAGACTTTAGTACACACTTCCTAAGTGCTTTTAAAGTAACCTTCTTTGCTAACATCAAAAAAAAGAAGAAGACTCTGAACAGTTTCTTTTCTTTTCTTTTTTCTTTTTAAAGAAACTTAGGAAAAGTTGGCAGTGGTTATTCCTGGCTTTTCTCCTCTCGGGAGGACTGGATGGGGGGACAGGATGGGTTGCCAACTGTCCACTGGGTGGAAGTGCCTCTAGCCACAAACCCTGTTTTTGACTTCGCAGGAGTAACATTGGAATTTTCCGGACACAAGAGAAATTCTGGCAAAAAAAAGAGAAAAGGAACCGGGGGGCCCTCTTAACATGCTCTTTGATGCTGCAAACATACCCCATGCTTGAAGAGACTCTCTGAGCGCCCCATTTCCCCCCTCCGTATCCGAAGGAGGCTTTGTATTGAGCTGGCAGGCCGACGGCATCTCCCACCTGCTGGGGTGCTCGAGAGACAGGTGCTTAGGGCTGTTTCCCCTTTAATTTTGTCTTTCTTGACAAAAGTAATGTATGCCTAAAATCAAGAGTATTTAATATTTAATATTGAGCTTTAAAGAAAACGAAGAGAGAGGAAAAAAGGCGCTATCTTATCCCTCCAGCATATTCTTACTGGAGAGCCATTTCGTAGTATTACAGGGGGGGTGTTCGTACTTAGGGGGCTGTAGAGCTGCTGTAGCTTTTTATGTCGAGGTGACTGATAATAATAAAAACAGATGTCTGATGCTGTGGAAGGCTGGGGAGTTCCGGGGTTTGGTGCAAGGATTTGGTGTCTACAATGACCCGCAGAGTGGTTATTTTTCTTTTCTATGCACTGCTCAGGGGACACAAGAAGTGCGTTGTTCCTGCGAGTTGCCCACATTGTCTTCTTTGCAGCTGGGATCTGGGCCCAGTGAAACCTCCCCCCCCCAAAAGCAGAACCTTTTGCATTGCACTGCAATTTGCTTTTTCAGGCTCCTGGGTGTGCAAAAGAACGGAAAACCCAGTTTGTGCTGTGAGATATAATGGCTGCTGGAAGGTGAATGTTGCTTGGTTCTGAACACGGCGACCCCATCAGGAAGTGTTGAGAGCAGGGGACCTTCCAGTGGCAGAATCTCGGTGGCTTCTTAACCTTGTGCTTTCTGCCTCCTGGGCTGCTTTTCCTTGCCAACCCTCCATATCCATCATTTACTGCAGGGATGAGGAACCTTTCTCCCTCCATGTGTTGCCGGAATTAAAACTCCTGCCGGCTCTGACCATTGGCCATGCTGGCTGCTAGGAGTTGGGGAGTCCAACGTCACTGGTGGGGAGGGGGGGCAGGTTCCTCCCCACTGGCTTAACCGGCCCTCGATTTGCTTGCGGACATTTTTGTGGAGGTTCTTTTCTCAGTGTGTTCAGAAAACGCCCTCCTTAAATTCCTCCAGGTTGGCCCTTCCTACTGAGGAGCTGACATCCTGTTGCTGCACTTTAGGAAATAGGAGCTTCCCCGGCCTGATCTTTCTGTATTTGCAGTCTGGCTGGGCGTTGAGCAAGTGCCGCAAGCCAGAACGTCGTTCAGTCATCCTTGCGTCAACAGGATCGTGCTAGCTGTAGTCAGCTGGATCTGTGACCATTAAACAGGCTTACCTGCGGCGGACGGCTCTGGGAAGGTCTCCGAGCTCTGCGGATGTGTGTATCTTGACGAGACGGAAGGGCTGCTTGCTCACAAGTCAGTAGTTGGCGTGATGGGAATTGGGGTCCTGGAGTGCAGACTGTTTTGAGTTGATTCTCAGTGCTGGTGTCTGTTTGAGAAACCCCGCTTCTTCGTTTCGCTGGGTCTGCAGCGAGGGACCCATGGCACTCTCTGTTTGCTGCTGGGCTTAGCACCCATCCTCCCAGACTATCTATCAGCCATGCTATCTGGAGCTGATTGATTCTGGGGGTCCAACAGCATCCCTGGCCTGGGGGGAGGGGTTCTCCCCACCCCTTTTCCTCCTTTCTGTAGGCTGCAGCCCAAGACTAAATACTGCTAGCTCAAGCATCCTGCTGCTTCTTCCAGTTGTGCCTGGAGATCTTCAAACATCTGCAGTGCAGAGGCCTCAATGACATAGGAAAACTGTTCCTGCAAGCTGCTGCTGCTGCTGCTGCTACTATTCCTTTCAGCTTCTCCCACTCCTTCGTATCTTCTTGTGCAAACAGCTCGGAACTTCCTACTTTTGCATCCCAGCCGATCCTTTAATGCACAGCTTTCCAAACTGTGTGTCGTGACTCGTGACACTTTTACTGTGTCGGCTGCAGTGTATAGCTGTGTCTTGTGAACGCTCCCCGCTCTCCTCCCAGGGCTGGAAAGAGGTTAGTTTAACCTCTGGTTTGCTAGTAAAACTGAATGACTGTGTTGTGAAATAATGCATGTCTAAAAGGTGTGTCGCCAACATGAGAAGTTTGGAAAGCTCTGCTTTAGTGGCCGGAGTGCTCCATTCTCAAAGCCAAGTGGGCAGCTTGCGTAATGCTATTCCCCGCCGATTTTATATTCTGCCCTGAACCTGCTGTTCTACCCTGAGCTAAACACCCAATTCCAGTCGTTTTGGTCTTTGCCTGGCGACTGTGCATAGGGAGGAAAGATACAACGCTGTGTTGAGCACTATGTAAAGCCTTAGTCAGAGTTGATCCAAGCCAGAATTGGCTCTGCGACATCAAGCGCTGGTGCTGGTGCAGCTCAGACGAATGCCTCTTAAAAGAAGAATATCCCCTTCTCTCTATAGGGTGGGAACCAGTATTTCGCTTTGAGCCCCAGCTGGTATTCAGAGGACCCTCAGTTAAGGGGGGAGCATAGCTATGGTGACTGATGGCCATTGCAGCTCTTCTCCAGAGCCTAGGCCAGGCATAGGCAAACTCTGCCCTCCAGATGTTTTGGGGCTACAACTCCCATCATCCCTAGCTAACAGGACCCAGTGGTCAGGGATGATGGGAATTGTAGTCTCAAAACACCTGGAGGGCCGATGCCTGGTCTAGACAAACCGATGGGACCCTTACCCTTTATGGGTGAAGGCAGTAATCTCAAATATTCATTTTATTCCGGGTTCCATCTAATTTGTGAAGGAAAACGCCAGGTTTTTAGAGCACTTAGACTAAGGGGTATACATTATGAGAGACGCCTTGTTGCTTATATCTACTCAGCAGTGCTCTCGGGAAAGTTCCTATTGTCCTTCTCATAATTTTGCTCTGAAAAAGGGCAAATGTGATCCACCACCGCTCCAGATAGCCTTAGAGCCTTCCGTTCCCACTAGCTTGGCCCCAAGCTGACCACGAAAGCAGAATTGGCTGGTGCAATCTACCTTGAGTTTGCCCAAAACATATCAACTTGCAGATCCTTCACTCGGAGTTTTAAAAAGAGGAGATTCCCCATTAATAGGGATGGAGACCCTGTGTGACCTTCCAGATTTTGCCGGACTATAATTCCCCCCCATCCCTGGCCTTTAGCCATGCTGGTTTCTGGGGCTACCGAGAGTTGGAGTCCTAGAGAATCTGGAGGGGTGCAGTGGTCCCCAACCCCAACCCCGAGCTGTTAAAACCTTACTCATTTCTAATAGAGCAGGCTTTTGGACTTTCACGAGTGTTAAAAATGTTAGACCTGGCTCTTTTCCTCCATCCATCCGTAGTGTTAAATTAGATTTGCTCTATACTGTGCTGTGATTAATTTAAAAGTGCAGGAAAAGCTCCCCGTCTCCCACCAGTGGTGTTGATGCTGTGAATCTCAACTTGCAGGCAAGATGGCCCGAGTTTGTCTCACAGCTGTGCTGCTTATTGTAGAAGATTTCAGTGTTTTTGCCTCTGGGACTCGCCTTTAAGAAATGGGTCCCCGAGTACATTATTTTTAACCATATATCTGCATGGTAGTATTGCAGCTATCGCAACCTGTTTTCTACCAGGCCATGACTCTGTTAGAGCGTGCTGCAAGATGGCAGGTTCGATCCCAGTATGAGACACGCTTGCATATTCCTGTATTGCAGGGGGTTGTACTAGATCAGGGTTTCCCAAAATTGGGTCTCCAGGTGTTTTGGGACTACAACTCCCATCATCCCTTGCTGGTCAGGGACGATGGGGATTGTAGTCCCAAAAACTGTTGGAGCCCCAAGTTTGGGAAACCTTGGCTAGATGATCCACAGGGTCCATTCTAACAAGACATTTATTGGATTCTGTGACCCAGCGGTGTGCCCAGTAATCCAGTGACCTTTTCTGGATGAGCAAAGAATGGCCATAGATTGAAGATTGCCTTCGTAATGCTGGGATTAAATGTGCTACATGGCTGCATCCACTCCCCCCGAAAACAGGGGTGGGAAACCTTTGGCCTTCCAGATGTTGTTGGGCCACAACTCCCCACCCCACCCCTGATCACTGGTCATGCTGGGGCTGCTGGGAGTTGGAGTCCAACAGCATTTGAACCCACCCCTTCAGCAAAAGCAGCTGCTCCAAATCAACTTGAAATTCACCTGCCTTGAAGATTGTGACTCTCCACTCGTCCACCAAGCAGGTAAAGAATGCAGACTTCCACGTTGATGACTTTTTCCTTTTTTTAAAATTAAAATATTGGGACCGGCTTAAAAACAGCACAACCCCTATCCAGGTTTACTCGGAAGTAAGTCCTGCCGAATTCCGTGGGACTTACTCCTGGGTAAGAGGGTTTAAAATTGCAGCCTCGATCTCGACACCTTTGTTCCAGAGTTTCATGGGGCAGGATGAAGCAGAACCTGTGAGATGCTTCCAATTGGCGGTTGCTCAGGTGCAGGGCATCTGCTTTGCGTGCAGCAGGTCCCGAGTTCAAATTCCGAGCAGCATCTCCAGTTAGGGCTGGGGGAGAGAGCCTGGTCTCAAATCCTGGAGAGGCCCTTCCGGTCAAGGTAGACAACACTGGTATAAGCTCCCTAGAGGTCCCTGTATTTTAAACCATGGGAAAAGGTAGGTTTTGTGGACATCAATGCAACCAAGCCTTAAGGTTAAAAGTGTTACGAGCACAACGATTCAAGGCCGGCGTGTTTTAAGTTTGATTTCCTCTGTGCAGTTTCGAGAATCCTGGCCCGTTTTAAGGGAAACAGTTCTACTTGAAAGCAAGCCCTGTGGGATTCGGTGGGGCTAGGATTGCAGCCTTAAAACTTCACTGCTTTGCTCCAGTGCATCGCACGTTGGCGAGCAAATATCCTCAGGTTTTAATTGAGCAGGGAGGAACCATTTGGCAAGCACTCTAACCCAAGCAATCTTGAGCACATGGAGGGGAGATAGAAACTTCAGGAACCAGGTAATAATGCCAGAGACCAGTCCAAAACTGGGGGGGGGGATCCTTCCAGTAGCACCTTAGAGACCAACTAAGTTTGTCATAGGTATGAGCTTTCGTGTGCATGACAAACTTAGTTGGTCTCTTTTTTTTTTTTTTCATTTCTTTATTGAAATACATTATTTGTACAAACAAGGAGAATAGAAATGAGGAAAACAAACATTGATAAATAACAAAAAACTTAGTTGGTCTCTAAGGTGCTACTGGAAGGATTTTAAAAATATTTTTTGTTTCGACTACGTCAGACCAACACGGCTACCTACCTGTAACTAGTATTTAAAACTGAAGTAAGAGTGTTGCAGCTGTTGCAGTATTAGCCCGCCCTGGAAAGAAAAAAACAAAACAAACCCCTGATGTGTAACTAGATTTTATTGTGCAGAAAGGCGCATACCCACTGTAAGGGAGATAAGTGAACATTTTGCCGGCCACAAGCGATGGGAGTGACATGGAACTTGGCAGTTTGCTTGGAGGATAAATGAAAGCATTTTGCAAATGTTAATATGACGATGCAAAATCTCTAACCTTTAAGAAAAACCGGGGGGGGGGGGTTGAGTTTTAAAATTAGAGTCAGAAAACTTAACTGTATTTAATAATCGAAACGATACTGGTAGAGAGCTTATGAGAGAGAAAAAGCAACTAAATAAATCTGAAAAACTGAAAGTTGGATGAAAAATATTAATATAGATCTATTATTGGAAATATTATAGTTGGGATAGTGGCATAGATCTATTATCTAGAGATGTAAATGTTTTGAATAAGAGAGTAGATGTACTGAATATATTTGTTTCACGGAGCAGAGAATAATGTGCTCATAACAATGAACTTCCATGTTCCGTTTGTAAACTAGGGAAGATTTTAAGATGTTTATCAGCAATAAACATTTTTAGTAGACCCTAATGGCTTTGCAACTTTTAAAAAGTTTGTCTGATACTTTGACGGGCATGCTGATCTCGAGGGGAACATGTTATACACCCGCATTTCAAAGATAAGGCGGCTAACCGTAACGTCTGCTACACTTGACCAAATTCAGTGGCAGGCAGTTCCAGAGGCAAAAGCAGGCCGAGCAAAACACCCGGAGGGCCCCAGATTGGCAAAGGCCAATCTCTTTCTACCGCTGATGTCACAGTCAAACAGGTGACCCAGTTTCTGCTGCACTCCTTTCACTATCCTTCTGTTAATGTAGAAGTAGCTTCTCCTAAGAGATCTCTTGTACCGGTAGGTGCCACTGTTACCAAATCCAGTTTTGCTACGACTAGGGCAAGGTGACCAAAATTCCTGTGCTTTGCTGAGGTTGGGAAGTGGGCTGGGCTGTAGCTCTTCAGGCTTCAACTAGAAGTTTCCGTGGTCGACTTCCCCATGAAGAAAATCAGTATTGGAGAAAAGAATCACTCTGCATTTACAACCTGCTGTGCACAAATTCCAGTTGTCCTGCCAGGAAGCAAAAAAGCACCGGTCCTGTTACTGGATTAGCCTGCTCTGGTGTGACAAGGCTCCTGTGTGGTCAACAATCTGCTACGGGGCGCACCAACCGTTTTCAGGCGGAGGGCCACATTCCCATTCCGGACACCTTTCCAGGGGCCACATTCCAGTGGCAGGCTGTTCCAGAGGCAAAAGCGGGCCGAGCAATGACACGAGCATTTTACCTTGGTACAGGAAGGTTGTTGCTTCAGACCGTCCCTCTCCATCGTCGATCTAGGCAAGCATGGGGGCACTCTCAGAGCTCAAGGGGAAATTCCAGCCAGGCCAAAACAAGGAGGTAGAAAGGTAGGGCTGGTGAGGGGTGAAGAAGAGGAAGCATGTCCGGGGGGGGGGAGAGAGAGAGAGAGTCCTGAGACTCAGAAAGAGAGATCTGGAGGGCTGCATTTGAAACCCCCCCATTCCCCTCCCAGAGCTACAACTTTTCCCGAGTGGTTTAATCACCCATCCTCCTTGCCAGGGAACTCTTGAGAGTTGTAGCTCTGGGAGGGGAACATGGGGGTCTCCTAACAACTCTCCATCTCTTGGCGGCTGTAAGGAGGGAAGTTGCCCATCGGCAGCTAGTGGTGGCGCCTAGGTGAAGCCAGGTTCACATCTGGATAAAACCACCCTCGGGTGGATGCCATTTGAACTCGGCAATTTGTCAACTGATGGCTACATATTACCTCCAGGTCCAAAGACGGCATATTTCTGTGTATCAGTTCCTGAGAATCACGAGTGCTGTTGTGCTCAGATTCTGCTTGCAGGGGGCTGAACTTGGGCCACTGGCCTGATCCAGCAGGCTTTCTTACATTACAGAGGAAGACTTCCAAGAGAAAATCTTTTAACACGGCACTTAAGTAAGTGCAGCAAGTTTCATAAAGTCAGATAATGCACTCCCAAATCAGAAATTTTGAAACCATTCCAGCACCGTGCCATTTTACATTTTCTCCGCGTCTCTTATCTGAACTATGTACCGGCAGTTTCGTCGAGTATCTTTTTTCCAATTTATTTTTATTTGGTAACCATTTCTCCCTTTCCGAGGAAGGAACAAAAACATTCAAAGTTTTCAAGTGTCCCTGACTTAAGACTCCCACTCCTCAGCTCTGCCTACCAAACGCTCGCTGCCTGATGTTGCCTTTCCACGGTAGTGAGGTCAGAAGAGGACCATTTCATTCTTGCATTGGCAAAAGCTTAAGCAGTCATGAACTTGCTATTCAGACACAAGGATTTTGTTTTAGTCATTTATTTTTATTTTTAATTACTTGGTACCACAGCTCTCTCAAAAATGGCAAAGGCTACAATCTCACCTACTTGGGAGGAAGCCCCACTGAATTCAGTAGGACTTACTTCCAAGTAGACATGGGTGCAGCGCTGCTACTTAAACTTTCTCCTTCCTTCTCTCCCCTTCCTTCTCCTGGAATATGAAAGATGGATACATACCCCAATCAATTGTCTTAAGTCTATGCTGAAGATCAGCAAAAATAACGGAATTCTGCTATTTTCAACGCAAGCTACACTTGAAATACGGCTTCCCTGCTCTCTAGTAAATGCATTTCAGAAAAAAGAACATGAGAGTGTTTATGTTTAACTGAGGATTTCACATCAGTCAAGGCCAATAGCCTTTTATTTTTAGGCAGTGGCGTAGGGCTACAAGCCACAAATATTTATGATAAATTATTTCAACTCTGCCCTCCCATCGAGTTCACACAGCTGCCCATGTCAGGAAATTCTTGTGCCGCAAAAAGAAGAAAGTGTTAAGATTTCAAGCTTTAGGTTTTATTAGGGTCCCAACAAGCTCTGTCGCAAAACATGATTTAAGTGCATTGTGCAATCAGTTTTAACATTTCCTGGATGATTTAAGCGTATGAGTTGTGCGGATGGCTTCTGGAAGACCTAAACGACTTCACCTTGTGCAGCTTGTAGAGGGAGAATGTTTGCACTTCAGAAATCTGGGCGATCCTTTTTCAGCTTGTCGTAGTCGATGTTCACCGCATAGAACTGGAAGAGGGAAGTACAGCTGTTAGGGTGAAAATCCTATCCGTACAAAGGGTTTTCTCCCGCTTGGACTGCTGCCATGTGCTCTACGTGGGGCTACCTTTGAAGGCAACTTGGAAACTACAACTAATCCAGAATGTGGCAGCTAGACTAGTAACTGAAGTGGCCACCGAGACCATATACTGTAACACCGGTCCTGAAACACTGGCTCCCAGGAAATTTCCAAGCACAATTCAAAGTGTTGGTGCTGACCTTTAAAGCCCTAAATGGCCTCGGTCCAGTGTACCTGAAGGAGCGTCTCCACCCCCATCATTCAGCCCAGACACTGAGGTCCAGCACCAAGGGCCTTCTGGCGGTTCCCTCCCTGCGAGAAGTGAGGTTACAGGGAAGCAGGCGGAGGGCCTTCTCGGTAGTGGCGCCCGCCCTGTGGAATGCCCTCCCATCAGATGTCAAAGAGATAAAAAACTACACAACTTTTAGAAGACAACTGAAGGCAGCCCTATATCGGGAAGTTCTTAATGTTTGACATTTTTTATATTTACTGGAAGCCGCCCATAGCGGCTGGGGAAATCCAGCCAGATGGGCGAGGCATAAGTAATAAAAATATTATTATTGATTTAACTAAGGGAAAAGTTATGAACTAAGCACACGAACAAGATGTCGTGTGTGCACCATTTCATGTTTTGCTGGAAAACCTTGGGTCACTGTTAACTGGAAGGCCGGGCCTTGGGGGAACAGTCCCTCTTGGGTCATTGGCTATAAATAGGAGATCTGACTTACGACTTAAGAGTGACAGCGTCATCATAATTTCACCCTTGCAACCAGCTGTTTCATTTCCACTTACAGTCGAACCTTGGATCCCAAAAGCCTTGCGAGTTGAACGTTTTGGCTCCTGAATGCCGCAAACCCGGAAGTGAGTGTTCCAGTTTGCGAACATTCTTTGGAACCCAAATGTCTGGCGCAATGTCGGTGGCTTCCAATTGGCTGCAGCAGCTTCCAATTGGAGCCAATCGGTTTCTGAACATTTTGGAAGTCAAACGGACTTCCGGAGCGGATTCTGTTTGACTTCCGAGGTACCACTGTATTTGAAAGACAGGTCACTGAGTATATAAACACTGAAGCCCAAACGAAGCTTCTGTTTTTTTAGGTCTCAGTCGTTTGAGAGCTGTATATCACAAAATGGTGGAAAGAACATTTTGTGAAAGCCTAGAATGTAGCGCTCCGTTTTAGGCTATTTTATTTCAGTGGGCTCAAGCAAGGCTTAATTCAGGCACCCTCAAACTGCAGCCCTCCAGATTTTTGGCCTACAACTCCCATGATCCCTAGCTAACAGGACCAGTGGTCGGGGAAGATGGGAACTGTAGTCCAAAACATCTGGAGGGCCAAAGTTTGGGGATGCCTGGCTTAATTCTTCTCTGGATTGCATCAAAAGCTTAAACCTTTTTAACAGCTCAAGTTGTACCCAAATGGTGACATTATGCAAGACCAGACATCTCATTTTCATTGTCTCTCCTTACTCACTGCACCTGGCTCCCCCCTGAAAACCAGCTGCTGCCCAGAATGTAAGCCTTAAATTTCATAGTTTTGCAGAATACTAATCTCCTCTGACAGTAGCATTAGAAATGTACAAGGTCTTAGTTGCCCTGTTCTCCAGGTTGCAGACAATCTGCACATGTGCCAAGACTTTTGGATCACTATATTATAAGCTGAAGGTGAGATGTACCACCTGCAGGTAATAAAACCTTTTATAGTTAATTGGTTTTTAAATTAAATGAGGAGCACCTGCTTAAATATTTATCAGCTAAATGTTATAAATCCTTATTCAGAATGCATGAACACATCATCACAGTGAGATTTATTTTCCAGGCTGCTGGTTGCCTTTCCCGGATCTTTTGAGTAAAGTTTACATTGCAAGAGTTTGTACGTTTTGTTTAGGACGCAACACTAAACATCTCAAGTTATTTAAAGCACCAGTTCTCAAAGTGTTCTCATTTTCACATGCCTCTGGTCTCTTTTAGCAACACAGCCGGACAACGGCTTTTATACAGAGCCAAATATGGGAGAAACAGAGCTTTCTGCTCTCTTTGGCAGGCAAGAGCTGGGATGCCTTAAATATCACACAGTTGCGCAAGGGCAGGCAGAATGTACTACAACGGGCAAGCAGATGCCACACTACCCAGAAATAATTGCCTTAGGCAAGAAGGAGCAAGACACGAGGAAGTATTCTCAGAGCTGGTCTGCAAGAAACTGGGTAAATGCCTAGGAGCCCTAAAGAGGCAGTTAATATTACAATTCTTCTGTCTCGCACACACTGAAATTATACAACATTGATTCAGCAGGAGAAAAATATCTCTAATAATCATTCAACTTCCTCTAGTCCAACCCCCGAAATGCTGTGATCACACCCCAGGCCTTCCAAAGCTGAAGCTTATTATTCATAGAATCATAGAGTTGGAAGAGACCACAAGGGCCATCCAGTCCAACCCCCTGCCAAGTAGGAAACACCATCAAAGCATTCCTGACAGATGCCTGTCAAGCCTCCGCTTAAAGACCTCCAAAGAAGGAGACTCCACCACACTCCTTGGTAGCAAATTCCACTGCCGAACAGCTCTTACTGTCAGGAAGTTCTTCCTAATGTTTAGGTGGAATCTTCTTTCTTGTAGTTTGAATCCATTGCTCTGTGTCCGCTTCTCTGGAGCAGCAGAAAACAACCTTTCTCCCTCCTCTATGACATCCTTTTATATATTTGAATATGGCTATCATATCACCCCTTAACCTTCTCTTCTCCAGGCTAAACATACCCAGCTCCATTACTCCCATCAAATGGCCATTATTATTATTATTATTAACTGCCCTTCATCCATCGATCTCAGGGAGGTTCACTGGTGTACAGTGGGACCTCGACTTACAAGCTCCTCGACATGCGAACGGAAAACCCGTTCACGGCTAGATGCGGTTTCCTCGACGTACGAGTTTTTCTGTTTCCAATGCATTCCTATGGGAAACCGCTTTTCCTATGGGAAACTCGACTTATGAAGTTTTCAACCTACAAGTGTGCATTCGGAACGGATTAAATTCGCAAGTCGAGGTCTCACTGTATATTAAATGTCACCAAGAAAAAATGGCGCCTCGACATTCTGTTGTGGTGACCATAACCTAGGTTTAAGATGCCATTTGGTGATTAGCTTAAATATCCGAGTTTCTAACACTGTACCAGAGGCTGCTGGATTTGTACTCCCATCATTCCTAACCAATGGATGGGGCTGATGGGAGTTGGAGTCCAGCAACCTCTGCTGGACACCAGACTCCCCATCCCTGGCCTATAGGATAACCAGCACCATAACTCTGGGTTAAGTATTTTGTACCATACCTTATACTGGTCATTGGGTCCCAGCTTGTTCCAAGGCTCCGGGTTGTTCTTTCTGTCCCAGCTAGCCAGAGAAACATGACAAGAGGCAGACAGCAATCAGTATATCTTTGTAAGAAGGAGAAAAACCTACAGCATAAAGCAGGGTTCCGAAACTAAGGCCCGGGGGCCGGATGCGGCCCAATCGCCTTCTAAATCCGGCCCGCAAACGGTCCAGGAATCAGCATGTTTTTACATGCATAGAATGTGTCCTTTTATTTAAAATGCATTTCTGGGTTATTTGTGGGGCATAGGAATTAGTTCATATTTTTTTCCAAAATATAGTCCGGTCCCCCACAAGGTCTGAGGGACAGTGGACTGCTGAAAAAGTTTGCTGACCCCTGGCATAAAGCATAACCGCTCTACCCAACTGTTGGCACAAGGTTCTCACCAATTTAAGGATCATGGCCTCAATGCCACCAGAAGCGCACACATTTTTTATAATGTGGGATGTAAAAAAAAAGTCCACCGTATCACAAGTAATAGTAAAACTCCTTTAAAGCCAGTTAATGCATTACAGTGGAACCTCGGTTTACGAACACCTCGGTTTACGAATTTTCGGTTTACGAACGCCGCGGACCCATCTGGAACGGATTAATTCACTTTCCATTACTTTCAATGGGAAAGTTCGCTTCAGTTTATGAACAGACTTCCGGAACTAATTACACCCATGCTTCGGGTTAAGTACGCTTCAGGTTGAGTACTCCGCGGACCCGTCTGGAACGGATTAATCCACTTTCCATTACTTTCAATGGGAAAGTTCGCTTCAGTTTATGAACAGACTTCCGGAACCAATTGTGTACTTAGACCGAGGTACCACTGTAATTCAAGAATTACAAGAAAATTTCCTTTTCCCCAGTTCATACGTGTGTGTGTGTGTGTGTGTGTGTGTGTGTGTGTGTGTGTGTCTGCTGTAACTGTTAGCTTTCTTATTGCACCTGTTAAATGAGTATCTTAATGGATTCTTCCATGTTCACACACAAGGAGCAACAGTAGGAATGAACGACTTAAGGCCCACTCTTTGAAGAGAGAAACCTCCAGTCTTTGTGGATTTTAAGCGTTCTAAACAGGCAGGGAGTCCAGAAGGCTCAAAGTTTCAGAGGTTTGCCCTCCAACAAATGCAGGGGCACAGCTAGCCCATTCATCCCCACCCATGCATTCTTCAGTGCTAACAATGCCTGAAGAGGATTAATATATTTTCCCAATGTGGGGCTTAAAGCAGCAAGGCCGTGCTTAAGGCAGGGGGTTGGACTGGATGGCCCTTGTGGTCTCTTCCAACCAATTGTGTTCATAAACCGAGGTACCACTGTATTAGAAATGCAACGGCAGCTTTTCACTGTCATGAACAGGGGCAAGTTTGTGAGGCAGTGATGGACGGAACTCGGTGCTGGCAACCCAACCCTACACTTTTTCTGGGATGCGGGTGGCGCTGTGAAACTACTGAGCCTCTCTTGGGCTTGCCAATCAGAAGGTCGGCGGTTCGCATCCACGTGACGGTGGTGAGCTCCCGTTGCTCGGTCCCAGCTCCTGCCAACCTAGCAGTTCAAAAGCACACCAGCGCAAGTAGATAAATAGGTACCACTGTGGTGGGGAGGTAAACGGCGTTTCCATGTGCTCTGGCTTCCGTCATTGTGTCCCGTTGCGCCAGAAGCGGTTTAGTCATGCTGGCCACATGACCCGGAAAGCTGTCTGTGGACAAACACGGGCTCCCTTGGCCTGAGAGTGAGAGGAGTGCCAGCCTTTGACTGGGCTTAACCGTCCAGGGGTGCTTAACCTTTTACCTACATTTTCTCCATGGCAGGCTCCTGCTAGACTTTGTGCTTTCTGCACACACAGTTAATTGGACTTACTCTCTTCCAAAATACCCTTTTAGCTATGCTGTACAGCTCATTGCAGTGCCTCGGATACAACTCAGCTGAGGAATGGCAATGCTTATATGCAATGCTTTTCTTGCTCTAAACCTAAGAAGATGATGCTAGTGTTTTGCTGTGGTTTTATAATTTGTTGGAAGCCACCCAGAATGGCTGGGGCAACCCAGTGAGAGGGGAAGACATATAAATTTATTCTTATTCTTCTTTTATTATACTACCTCTGCAGCACAGCAGGCCATATTTTATTCAGGTTCTGCTTTAAGATGGCAACGCTTAAAGAAGTGGCAAAAGGTCTGCCTCCAAGCAGCTTGGAAGGGGTACTCATCAGCCTAACCAAGTCATGCCACCAACCCCTGCCACTGGGTTCCCAGTGTTGCTTCGGAAAAGAAGCCAAGCTCACTCCCATCCACTTAGGCCATGGATGCCTGTGGTTAATTTTGAGTAACGTCAAGCGGTGTGCAGCTGCCACGGACAGGAGTCATGCTTAGGTCCCATTCAAAAGCGCTGCCTCGTATCCATCCGTGAAGGACACGCAGTGGTGAGCACGTGACGTGGTTTTGTGGGGGTGGCAAATGTCAGCACCATGCCAAGGGCTCCCCAAAGCAACTACCGTACTCTATTCCGAACTTTAAAAATGGAAAGCGTAATGCTGGTGGTCAATAAAAGAGGTTTAAAGACTGTCTCAAGGCAAATCTTTAAAAATGTAGTATAATCTCCGACAGTTGGGAAACGCTGGCCTGCAAGCGCTCCAGATGGAGAACAGCCTTTACCAAAGGTGTCATGGGCTTTGAAGACACTCAAACTCAGAACGCAAGGGAGAAACGTGCTAAGAGGAAGGCACGCTTGGCAAATCCACACCATGATCAACTCCCACCCGGAAACCTATGTGGAAGGACGTGTGGATCCAGAATTGGCCTCCACAGTCACTTACGGACTCATTGTTAAAACCTTGTTTAGGGAAGACAATCTTACTCGGCTACGAGGGATCGCCAAAGAAAGACCGACTTACCAGACATCAGGATTGCGAAGAGCAAGGCGCATGATGTAGAGGCCCGCGCCGGTCCCTCCAATTCCAATAAAGAAGAACAGAGGAATCAACTGTGATAAAGAGAATGTTTCGAGATCAAAAGCGGAAGTTGAATACCAGGATAAGTCGCCACTGCACGTTTGAACCGAATGGGAATGTGTCAGACCCCAAAGTAGGTAACCCGATGTCCTTAAAGGGATGAGGATATGGAAGGGAAAGAACAGGGGGGAGGTTTGTGCAAAGGGAAAGTTGTCACTGGTAGGGGCACAATCTTCAAAACCACCTGCATCCATGTTTTCTGCCTAAGATACTGTGGCCCCACCAGGATGACCTCCTATGACACAGTGTGGGTGGGAGAGGTCAACTATAAATCACAGCTACACACACACAAGCAACCCTTTGGGCAGACAATGTGCCTCTTCAGTCTGCTCCCAGGTTCTTAACTAATGCTTTTTAAGTCCCCCATTGCAATTTTTTTTTAATGAGAGAATTTCTAACCTGCCTTTCTTCCCAAGATTCCTGGGGATGTTACATTATAACAAAACGCAAGAGAATAAAAGGGATTCAACATTGCTTGTACAAAACAGATAAAAGCATAGCACACCCCCATCAACCACCTGGGCTCTCATCTTCGACAAGAAACAAAATTCCTGTTACTTGCCTGCCCACCCAAAAATCCCAGGCAAACAGGTTCGTTTCCACAGGATATCAATGTAGATGTTGTTGAAAGCCAACTTCCATCAGCATCAGCATAGCCAGCGGTCAGAGATGATGAGAGTTGGACCAACAACATCTGGAAGGCACCAGACAGTAAGAGCTGTTCAGCAGTGGAATTTGCTGCCAAGGAGTGTGGTGGAGTCTCCTTCTTTGGAGGTCTTTAAGCGGAGGCTTGACAGGCATATGTCAGGAATGCTTTGATGGTGTTTCCTGCTTGGCAGGGGGTTGGACTGGATGGCCCTTGTGGTCTCTTCCAACTCTATGATTCTATGATTCTATAATTCTATGATTCTAAGTTGGGGACAGCTGCCACAAGTCTCTTTGCTGGGTCTCTTTTGGCATCAAGGGTTAGCAAAATTAAGGAGGTGCTGGTAGAAGCACAGTGCTGCTGACAAACCTGCTTGAGAAAGTGGTCTGCATAGGCATTTTAAGAGCTCAAAGGAGTAAACATCACAGAGGCCAAGAGAAGGAGAAGCAGCAGCTCCCAGGCTCTGCAAGGTCCAGAAAGCTAAATTATCCTTTCCTTACCTAGAGGAATCCAGTGTTTTCTAAACCACTGGGGGGGGGGCGCATTGCCCTAAAAAAAGCTGCATCCTAACCCCTTAGACTTGTTGTTGTTTAGTCGTGCCCGACTCTTCGTGACCCCATGGACCATAGCACGCCAGGCACTCCTGTCTTCCACTGCCTCCCGCGGTTTGGTCAAACTCATGTTCGCAGCTTTGAGAACACTGTCCAACCCCTTAGACTAAAACAATACAATACAAGCCTGTTCACTCATTTATCTGTGCCTATTATTTATTGACAAGTTTTATATTTTATTGTATGCTATGTTTACCTCTCCACCCGCTGCAGAGAGGAAGGGCGGTTTAGGAGTGGTGGTGTTGCTTAAAAATAAAACAAAATTCATTGCAACCTGCTCTGGTCTTTCTAGCATAACTAAAAATAAAACAGAATTCTGTTACCATCTGGGATCTCCCCCCCATTGCATACCTAAAAATATATAGGATTTGTTGCAATCTGTTTTCTTTCCTGGGGTAATTAAAAAGCAAAGGAGAATTTGTTGCAATCTGGGTTTCCCTCCCTCCTCCCTTTGCATACCTAAAAACAAAACAAAAGAGAAATCGTTGCAATCTGGGGGGGTGTGTGTGTTCCTTTGCATACCTAAAAAAAGGGGGGGGATTTGTTGCAATGTTTCCTTTCCTCAAGTACTGTAATTAAAAGTAAAGGAAAATTCGTTGCAATCTGGGGTTTGTGTTTTTGTTCCTTTGCATAAAAAAAAAAAATATGTTGCCATCTGTTTTCTGTCCTCGCGCAATTAAAAGGCAAGGGGGAATTTGTTACAATGTGGGGCTTTTGTTTTTTGTTTTCCTTTGCATACCTAAAAATAAAATAAAAGAGGGTTTGTCGCAATCTTGTGTTGCTGTCTTCCTGGCGCGGCTTAACAAAATTCAAAAACGAAACAGAGGAATGCAATAAAAGGGACAGAAGGGAAAAGGAGGCGGTGGGGGGGAGGGGAGCAGAATACGACTGGGCTCCACCCCTCCACCCGCCTATAGCGCTCCCTCCGGGACTTACGGCCGGGTGCTTCTTCGCGTGGGTGAGCATGAGGCGGAACATGATGGCGGCGGCGGCGGCGGCGAACCGGTCGGCGGCTAAGGAGGAGCTGCAGCAACAACCACCACCACGAACGGTCCCTTTTTTACCTTCTGTCTCTGCGGCCGCCTAACGAGCGCCCAATGTCACTCGAGGACCCCGCTCGAGGACCCCGCTGGGGCTGCCCTTTGAACCGCCTGCCGGGAAAAGAAGAGTTTGCCGCCCCTAGCGACGTCCTCCGAAGGAAACCATGCATTCAAAAGTGCTGTCGGGAGGTTCGAGGCGGGCGCCCGTTTCGAATAAGTCATTTCCTCACCCCCGACCGCATCGAATGAAATGCAGGCAGTTGCGTAGACAAGAGCAAAAAAGGAGGAGAGGAGAGGAGGCAGGCAGTGACCGGCCACTAGGGGTCGCCGGACTGTCGGCGACGATGGCTGGGGCTGCTGGGAGTTGGAGTCCTATCTGCTGGGCTGGTTTGCTCCCTGTGGTTGGAGGGAGCCAAACGCAGGAGGCGTGGCGCTGCACCCGCCCCCTACAGGAGTGGCTGGCGTTGTGCGCTTGGCAGGTGCTGGAGACTGTCTTGGGGGAAAGGAGGATTCCTGAGGGATCTGCAGGACTTTTGCACAGCCTCGCCCCCCAGAATTACAGACCATCAGATAGATAGATTAGATCAGGGGTCAGCAAACTTTTTCAGCAGGGGGCCTTCAGACCTTGTGGGGGGCCAGAGTATTATTTTGGGGGGGATTGAACGAATTCCTATGCACTACAAATAACCCAGAGATGCATTTTAAATAAAAGCACACATTCTAAAGTTGTTGTTGTTGTTTAGTCGTTTAGTCGTGTCCGACTCTTCGTGACCCCATGGACCATAGCACGCCAGGCACTCCTGTCTTGCACTGCCTCCTGCAGTTTGGTCAAACTCATGTTCGTAGCTTCGAGAACACTGTCCAACCATCTTGTCCTCTGACGTCCCCTTCTCCTAGTGCCCTCAATCTTTCCCAACATCAGGGTCTTTTCCAAGGATTCTTCTCTTCTCATGAGGTGGCCAAAGTATTGGAGCCTCAGCTTCACGATCTGTCCTTCCAGGGAGCACTCAGGGCTGATTTCCTTAAGAATGGATAGGTTTGATCTTCTTGCAGTCCATGGGACTCTCAAGAGTCTCCTCCAGCACCATAATTCAAAAGCATCAATTCTTCGGCGATGAGCCTTCTTTATGGTCCAGCTCTCACTTCCATACATCACTACTGGGAAAACCATAGCTTTAACTATACGGACCTTTGTCGGCAAGGTGATGTCTCTGCTTTTTAAGATGCTGTCTAGGTTTGTCATTGCTTTTCTCCCAAGAAGCAGGCGTCTTTTAATTTCGTGACTGCTGTCACCATCTGCAGTGATCAAGGAGCCCAAGAAGGTAAAATCTCTCACTGCCTCCATTTCTTCCCCTTCTATTTGCCAGGAGGTGATGGGACCAGTGGCCATGATCTTGGTTTTTTTGATGTTGAGCTTCAGACCATATTTTGCGCTCTCCTCTTTCACCCTCATTAAAAGGTTCTTTAATTCCTCCTCGCTTTCTGCCATCAAGGTTGTGTCATCTGCATATCTGAGGTTGTTGATATTTCTTCCGGCAATCTTAATTCCGGTCATGTAAAAAAGGAGTCAATGCAAGAAACAAGCAAATATATAACGGTGTTTTTGTGTTTATTTTAATTACATTTAAATACAATTAAATGCCATTAAAATGCAATTAAATGCCATTAAAATGCAATTAAATGCCATTAAAATGCAATTAAAATAATTGCATTTAATTGCGTTTAGTTACATTTCCGCTTCCTGGTACTGTATGTCAATACAAGGAAATAAATACTGTAACGGGAAAGGCAGGCGCGGGACGGGGAGCGGACGCGCCTCCGACTATGACGGAGGCGGCGCCTCCCTCCCAAGTCCCGCCCACCCTTCCCCGCTCGGTCGCTTTCAAGCTGGGGCTTCTGCTGTTGCTGCTGCTGCTGCAGCCGCTGCTGCTCCTGCCGCCGAAATGGCCCTGAGGCTGCCGCTCCAGCTGGGCCGCTCCTCCCTTGCCTCCAGTAAGCCGGACATAGCTACGCAACCCCGGCGCCTTGGCCCAGCTGGGCCCTCCGCCGCCTCGCCTAGGGGACGATGCGTGAGCCGCCAAGGGGTGGGGGACTCCAACTCCCATCAGGCCCCGCGGGAGGAGCCTATGGTGAGGGGATTGTGGGAATTGGAGTCCGGGGGGGAGGTGGGAAACATGGCACCCTCCGAATGCTTTCGCTGTGCGCCGGATCCCGTCAGCCCCCGCGGCCAACGAGCGATTCCCGGGGGATGATGGGAGTTGTAGTGCAACATCTGGGAGGCCCAGCAGGTTCTCTAGCCTCTGTTTATCCCTCCGGGTTGCTTTTTGGGGCGGTGGAAAGGGAACTGGTTTAACTGGGCTGCAAAAATGGTGATAGGCCTACATCTTTTTGCCAAGTTGTGGTTTAATATTGTACCAGCCCGTCTTTGTCAGTTTTCTGTGCTGATGTTACCATTCTTACTACTACTATTATTAATAATAGCAGTAATAGTAATAATGATAATTTATTTTGGGTTTGGGCTGTTTCAACATGCCCCCAAGCTTAAAACTGTGGTGTTTCCCACCCACTTCTTGTTATAAGTTGCCTCCTTTATTATAGCTGTTAGGTTGCCGCTTTGCTAGGACATCCCCTTGAATAGTGCGATAAAACACAAATACCCCTGAGATCCTGCTTGTTCAACAGCAGCGTCCCTTGCATTCTGTGTGGGAACCAGTGGAAATCGATGCTTTCCTCGGGTGCTCGTGAAACGAAGGGGAAATCTGCACCCATTTTTTAAAAATGTGACACGGGTGCAGTTTGTTAAAAGCACAAGACAACAGACAGGAGCCAAATGGTGACAGCTCAGCTCGGGAGATCTGTGACGTGTCAGAGTCATGTAAATTTTAAACCCAGACCTGCAGCAGCGTTTTGACCAACAGCATCCAAATTCACAGGAATTCTGAGGAAATTCAGAATAGCTGCCCCTCTTTAGCAAGCTGTGCTTATAGTGGCAACGCCTCTGTTCTCAAGAAAGTACTTGGCTATTTTTGTTTTGCATTGCGTAAGTTTGGCTGTGCGAGTGGCTCTTTTTGTAATTTCCTGTAATTGCATATCTATGGTCACCGACTGTAGATATGCTCTCCTTTATACGCTCTTGTTGCTAAACCCAGCTGGGTCATAAAATGTGAAACAGTGGTGTTTCCCCATTCTTTCTGTGCACTCTTAGGACTGGAGTGCTGATGGTCTACTCAGGTTGGTGACTGTGCAGTAGCTGCTTTATTCATCATCATCATTATTATTATTAATTTCCACGTTCATTCATTCATGATAAAAGGACTCATGGGGTAAAGCTGGGCCTCGACTCAATCTCAGACATCTCTTTTTTAAGTGCTCTAAGTAGGTAAGATTGATAAAGACACTCCCTGAGACCTTGGATATCTGCTCCCAGTTGGAATAGATGAGTTGTGCTGGCTGGGGCTGATGGGCAGGGCAGCATCTCCTGGAGGGCACCAGGTTGGCAAAGGCTGGAACAGATCATCCTGGGAAAGGTGGACCCAATGTTCAGCTCCCTATGCTCTCAGTATTCAGGCGGGGGGGGGGAATCTGATTTTTGCTTTGACACAATGTCTGTTAATAATAATAATAATAATAATAATAATAATAATAATAATAATAATAATAATTTATTATTTATACCCCGCCCATCTGGCCGGGTTCCCCCAGCCAACAAAACATTAAAATACAGAAATCCATCAAACATTAAAAGCTTCCCTAAATGGTTTTCATAAGCCGTATTATGTTTAAACAACTGAATAGGGCCCACATTTGGAAATTAGAGGAAGTGGTGTGGGCACCACCACAAAATAGCTTGCTCCTCAACATGAATACAAGGCAAAGGATTTCTGCCTTCTGCCCCCTGAAAAGCGCAACAGAATGCCCATACGTGTTTCCTTTGCAAAGACGAGCACATACAATTTGTTTGCCTGTGTTTGTCGGGGAACTTAACTTATTCAGGGTTTTGTTCCTGAATGCTTTATCCACACACTGTAGACCAAGCATCCCCAAACTGCGGCCCTCCAGATGTTTTGGCCTGCAACTCCCATGATCCCTAGCTAACAGGACCAGTGGTCGGGGAAGATGGGAATTGTAGTCCAAAACATCTGGAGGGCCGAAGTTTGGGGGTGCCTGCTGTAGACTGACTTGCTCATAGCTGTCTAGGCCAGCCTTTCTCCAACCTGGTGTTCTCCAGATGTTTTGGATGACAACTGGCTGGGGCTGATGGGAGTTGTAGTCTGAAACATATTTCGGACATCCTGTTAGAGACAGCTGGTCTAGGTTAACACACTGGCAAGCTTTCATATGGGTGTTATTATTGTTTAATGTCATTTTAGGCTTCAGTGCTCTCTCCCTGTCCTTTCTAGGTTTGTTCAGGGGTTTCTTAGTACATCACTCAGTTGACTGGCATCTGTCTGTCTCGGGAGACAATGGATGAGTGTGCCTTTGGGGCCGAAGTCAAACTGTTGGGCGGTCACTTGTTTATCCAGGCTGATTTAAGCAAATGGAAAGTGCAGGTATGCTAAGAACGCCCTTCTGAACCATCACTTCCTATTTGTATATCATAGGGTTTGCGTTGCTGCACAGAGCTTTGGGGGGTGCCCACTTCAGCACAGAAGGAAATCCTGAGATCCCTCCCAAGCAACCCCTCAAGAAAGCAAAGTTGCCTGTGGGTCGTTTCGATGAGGCAGAAGAGTCCAGTGCAGAGAGGGAGCCACTAGAAAGTAGGTATTTTATGTGTGGGTATAAAATATAAATGCAAACATTTGGGAAATGGTAGACCCAGTTCTGACATGCCATGCCTCTCAAATTGGGTAGTATTGGCAGCTTCCCAGGGCATGAAGATCTTTAGCAGAATTTATTTGGACCTCCTTCCAGCCATTTTTAATGGTTATTCGTATTTCCTTACCATCCAGGATTTGCAAACATTTAAATACAATGGTACCTCTACTTACAAATAACTCTACTTACGAATTTTTCTACTTACAAATGGAGCTCCATCCGCCATCTTGGATGCGGTTTAGATAGGATTTTTTCTACTTACAAATTTTTAGATAGGGTTGCTTCGACTTATGAATTTTTTCTCCCAATGCATTCCTATGGGATTCGACTTACAATTTTTTTCGACTTACAAATGTGCGTTCAGAACGCATTAAATTCGTAAGTAAAGGTACCACTGTATAGGATTCTTTGCTTCCTGTGTCTGTATCAGGGTTCAGAGGTGAGTGCAGACACTAAATTCCTGACTGGTATCCTTTGTGTAATAGTAATAATAATAATAATAATAATAATAATAATAATAATAATAATTTATTATTTATACCCCACCCATCTGGCTGGGTTTCCCCAGCCACTCTGGGCGGCTTCCAACAGAAAAATGAAATAAAACAATTAAACATTAAAAGCCTCCCTAAACAGGGCTGCCTTCAGATGTCTTCTAAAAATCTGGTAGCTGTTTTTCTCTTTGACATCTGATGGGAGAGCGTTCCACAGGGCAGGCGCCACCACCGAGAAGGCCCTCTGCCTGGTTCCCTGCAACTTGGCTTCTCGCAACGAGGGAACCGTCAGAAGGCCCTCGGCACTGGACCTCAGTGTCCGGGCAGAACGCTCCTTCAGTTGAGTTTCAGATTGCTAGTGTTCAACAATTGCATTGTTTTTGCTGCTGAGATGAGCTTGTTTAGAAGCGAGATTCTCCATTTAGCTTTTTCACCCCGTTGTATGAAATGATTTATGTTTCTCTGCCGTGTTTCCTTCACTGCATTCTCTGTGTGTGCTATTAAGCCTATATTTTAGATAAGTAAACTGGTGTGTTCTGATTCTAATCTCTCGCCACTTTAATGTCTTGATCCCTCAGCCTAGTTTCTGCAAAATGTACATTCGGCTCCTTAGGCAAGCTGGGTGGGTAGAATATGGAAGTGGGCAGTTCCCCAGTTAAGCAGTTCCTACTGCTCTTTAACCCTGTAAGTCTGGAGGGTAAGGAACCTGTGACCCTCCAAATGTTTTTGGACTCCAACTCCCATAACTCTTAGTCCAGGGGTGGCCAACTTCCAAGAGACTGTGATCTACTCACAGAGTTAAAAACTGTCAGTGATCTACCCCCTTTTGGGGGGTTCAGGTCAAATATGTTGAGCTTTTTTTATGAAGGAAAGCCCTGTTTTTTTGGGTTCATGTAAAAGTTGTTGAGCTTTTTTAGTTTAGGAAGGAAGCGATACTGAGCTTTTTCTTTAGGAAGAAAAGCCCTGTTTTTGGTGGTTCAGGTCATTTTAGGGGTGCAGGGCAAAATTGAGCTTTTTTTAAGGGGAGCCAACGTTTTTTAGCTTCTTTGGGGGAGGGAGCCACTGATCTACCGGTGATCTACCACAGACATCCAGTGATCTACCGGTAGATCACGATCTACCTGTTGGACATGCCTGCATAGTCAACACGGTGAATTATCAAGGGTGTTTGGAGATGTTGTCCAACTGTATCTGGAGAACCACAAGTTCCCCATATAGCTGTTTTCACTGGCACACTTAACAGGGGATTTAGTCCCACTGGTACAGTAGTTGGAGCAACTGTCTCAAGAGACAATGGAGCGCACCGCCGGGGGTGAAGTGAAACCGCTGCAATAGCTGCACCAAAGTGATCTCCCTGCAACACATGCCTGGGTGGTGTGTTTGGAGGTCCTGGCCTGCCCAGGCAACCAGACCCCCCTCTTGGCCTCCCTGATGTGGTCCAAAGGAAAGCAGAGCAAGACGTTTGGCACCAGCTTGGCTGCAGGAGTTGCCGGAAGGAGACCCCTTCCAACTGCCTTAGGGACTCCATGCTGGATTTGTGTAGTGTTTAGTCCTGAGCAGCTAGACTGGTGACTGGGAGCGGCCGCCGAGACCACATAACACCGGTCCTGAAAGACCTACATTGGCTCCCAGTACGTTTCCGAGCACAATTCAAAGTGTTGGTGCTGACTTTGAAAGCCCTAAATGGCCTCGGTCCAGTAGACCTGAAGGAGCGTCTCCACCCCCATCGTTCTGCTGAGGTCCAGCGCCGAGGGCCTTCTGACGGTTCCCTCGTTGCGAGAAGCCAAGTTACAGGGAACTAGGCAGAGGGCCTTCTCGGTAGTGGCACCCACCCTGTGGAATGCCCTCCCACCAGAGGTCAAAGAGAACAACAATTACCAGACCTTTAGAAGGCATCTAAAGGCAACCCTGTTTAGCATAGCTGCCAAGTTTTCCCTTTTCTCGCGAGGAAGCCTATTCAGCATAAGGGAAAATCCCTTAAAATAAGGGATAACTTGGCAGCTATGTGTTTAGGGAAGCTTTTAATGTTTGATGGATTTCTGAATTTTAATATTTTGTTGGAAGCCACCCAGAGTGGCTGGGGGAACCCGGCCAGATGGGCGGGGTATAAATAAATAAATATATTATTATTATTATTATTATTATTATTATTATTATTATTATTATTATTACTGAGGCTTTTCTTCTCCCGAAGATATCCCGCAAGGCAGTGGAGGTTTAGGATTGGAGTTTTCCTTCTCCTAGATGGGCTACTTCCCCAAGTGGACGATCCCCACCTGCCCCTCACTTCCCTCTAAGATAACACATGCAGAAACTGCCTTCTTAACTGTTGGCCCTACTGCTGGTCTCATTCGCTCAATCCCTGTCTTTGTAGGTTCCCTGACTTTCCAAGGGATTAAGACCCATTGGCAACCCTCACCTGGTTTAGCCGGCCAGCCGAAGCTGTTTCCCAGGGTGAGGCCGCTGTCACATACTTACAGCTTCTAGGAGCCACAGTGCATGGTGGGGAGTTGGAGAAACTAACTCTATTACGTCTTGGCTTTTCTTGTAGCCCCTGCATAAGGTAAAAACTCTTTAAAGGACTCCATCCAGGAATGTGACACAGAGTAACCCTCTGGTGGTTTGAGCCGAACTTCCTATTTATTTGCATTTTGCTGTGCTTTCTTCTTCAGAATTTCCAGATGGCATCAATCCTGTTACAAAGGAGAGAGGTGGACCCAAAGGCCCTGAACCAACTCGCTATGGAGACTGGGAACGCAAAGGACGCTGTATAGATTTTTAAAGGGCTCCCAATACTGTTAAAATGACATATTTGGGTGAAGGAGAAACTGGTGGGGGGACATTTATGTGCTGCAGAGTGTTGTATTTCTAAGCACTTATTTAATGGCAATTGAGAGGCATACTTTCTGTGAATAAATATATCTTATACACAAGGTTGCCTTTCCCCCCCTAGGTCTTTGGTGGCGATGTAAATATGAAGAAAGACAATAAGCAGACTTAATGGCCCTCATTCACTTTTCTTTCTGGAAACTCACAGTAAGGGGAAGATAGGAGATATAATTCTGGGCTGTATTAACAGAAGCATAGTGTCCAGATGATGAATGTTTTGGTCAGATCTGGAATACAGTGCCTAGTTCTGGGCAGTGCAGTTTAAGAAGGATATCAATTAAGTGGAATGCGTTTTGAGCAGCCTTTGGCAACTGGGTATACTTCAGGTGTTTTGGACTACAAATCCCATCAGCGCCAGCCAGATAGCAGGCTGTCCATGAGTTCTGCTCCAAGGGGCACCAGCACAACATGAAGCACCCAACTGGATCAAGTTACAAGAAATAAGAAATAAGACAATATTGCTGTGGAAAGGGGAGGGTTCTCCTTTGTCAGAGTTTTTTCCAGCAGAGGCTGGATTCCCACTGGTCAGGAATGCTGACACACTTCTTGCTTTGGCAGGAATTAGGACTTTATGATCTGTGAGGTCCCTTCGGAGGAAATCTAGCAATTATTAGTTTGTTTAAACCCATTTCACATCTATGTAAAGTGGTGGCTGAAAATTCCATCGTTTCCTTATATGTGAAGAAGTGTTTCTTTCTATCTGTCCTGGATGGCTATTAGGGGCTGCTATGGCTTTTGTATTTTTCTTTCTACTATTTTTGTAAAGAACCTTTTAATGAGGGTGAAAGAGGAGAGCGCAAAATATGGTCTGAAGCTCAACATCAGAAAAACCAAGATCATGGCCACTGGTCCCATCACCTCCTGGCAAATAGAAGGGGAAGAAATGGAGGCAGTGAGAGATTTTACTTTCTTGGGCTCCTTGATCACTGCAGATGGTGACAGCAGTCACGAAATTAAAAGACGCCTGCTTCTTGGGAGAAAAGCAATGACAAACCTAGACAGCATCTTAAAAAGCAGAGACATCACCTTGCCGACAAAGGTCCGTATAGTTAAAGCTATGGTTTTCCCAGTAGTGATGTATGGAAGTGAGAGCTGGACCATAAAGAAGGCTGATCGCCGAAGAATGGATGCTTTTGAATTATGGTGCTGGAGGAGACTCTTGAGAGTCCTATGGACTGTAAGAAGATCAAACCTATCCATTCTTAAGGAAATCAGCCCTGAGTGCTCACTGGGAGGACAGATCGTGAAGCTGAGGCTCCAATACTTTGGCCACCTCATGAGAAGAGAAGACTCCCTGGAAAAGACCCTGATGTTGGGAAAGATGGAGGGCACAAGGAGAAGGGGACGACAGAGGACGAGATGGTTGGACAGTGTTCTCGAAGCTACCAACATGAGTTTGACCAAACTGCGGCAGGCAGTGCAAGACAGGAGTGCCTGGCGTGCTCTGGTCCATGGAGTCACGAAGAGTCGGACACGACTAAACGACTAAACAACAACAACAACAATTTTTGTACCACATTTTTTCCCTAGACGCCTCAGGTCCTCGGCAGCTGTGAACAATCGCAGCTTCTATTGAGGTTGACGTGACCGCGACAGGCGTATATTTTCAAGTTTGGGACGCCTCAAAATATCCTCAGTATTCCCAATTGTGCCCTCCAAATGGTAGAGCTGCCTGCTGTTGGGTGCCATGTCCAAAACAGTGCTTCCCTCTTAGGATCTCTGCCTTCACAGTGGACTCCAGGAATGGGGACCCTCTGGCCCTCCAGATGTTTGCTGGACCCTGACCCTCACCAGCCCCAAAACATTTGGAGCCCTGGGGACAGGGCCGGATTTAGGTTTGATGAGGCCCTCAGCTACTGAAGGTCATGGGGCCCTTTCTATGTCCAGCTGTCCTTTGTCAACAACAAATTGTGACTGTTTTTTGTGTTGAATATATGCTATATGGTAATTTATTAACCTCATAGGTATCTAAAGCCACTTGCATATAACAAATAGGAGCCTACACAACACAAATCACTGTCGCTGTATGTAGGTTTTATTTTATTTGTTTTTTTATCTTATATTTTCGAAATGTACATCCAGCCTCCAGGGGTTTGGGACTCCAACTCCCATCAGCCCCTGCCAGCTCCGTGGGCGGGGCCAGACATTGCCATAGAGAGAAAGCGAGGCGGGCACCGCCTCTCAGGCCGGACTTCCGGCCAGCTGCCCGCGGCCATGTTTGTCTCTGGCGCCGCCCTCCCGCCTCAGGGCGTCGCCAGTAGTTGGCCCCGCTTCCGCTTCCGGCCCGACTTCCTGAAAGGTTGGCATTTAAAGCCCCGCTGCCCGTGCAGGGAGGCTGCTCTGCTGTGATTCAGCTGCGCGTCGTCCCCTGTGGCTGAAGGAGTCGCATTTGTGGAGGCAGCCTTCGCCCTTCCCTTGCCAAGCCTCGCCTGCTTCGTCAAAGTGAAGCTCCTTGATAAGAAATTGCCTTAGGAAATCGAATGCAAAGAGAGTTTTCCTCTCTTGGCGCGCTGCAACAGCCATTTTTATTTTTTGCAAGCAGTTATTTATTTTTGCAAGAGCAAAAAACGTATATTTTTTGCATTACATTTTACTTCATTTCATTTTTTATATTTTGCATTAGCCCTTTAAAAGCTTTAGGGGGGGGGTTGCATTTTTTTTTTTTGCAATAGCCCACCCTGCAGCCGGTAGCAGGACAGCGTGGACACTTCTTTTCCTGCAAGGGATCTGGAGAGCTTGCCATCCCCTCCTGCTGCCTTCTCCCCACCCAGGGCCCGATTTTTTATTTTGCAAGCGAGCGGCTCCGTTTCCCCGGCGGCTCCGTCTGCAGCTCCTCGTCTTTCCTTCCATTCATCGGCGAGCAGATTTCCTCCCGGAGCCAAGGAGCGCCTCCTCGGCCCCGTTTCCTTCCCCCCACCGCGCCTCCGTTTGCAAGATGTTCAGCTGGCTGGGCAACGACGACCGGAGGAGGAAAGACCCCGAGGTGTTCCAGACGGTGAGCGAGGGGCTGAAGAAACTCTACAAAACCAAGCTTCTCCCTCTGGAAGAATACTACAAATTCCACGAGTTTCATTCGCCCGCCTTGGAAGATGCGGACTTTGACAACAAGCCCATGGTGCTCCTCGTGGGACAATATTCCACCGGCAAAACCACCTTCATAAGGTAAAAACCACGGGGTCTTTGTTATTCTTCTTATTTATTCGATTTCTAAACGTTTTATTTTATTTTTTTTATAAAATCACTTATACACTCCCAAACATAAAGACACCTCATGGTGTTTTTAATTTCTCCCCCTTGCCACACCCTGTCTTTGCCCTCTTATATCTTAACAACTCTACAATCATATCCAAGGCCTTCGTTCAAATTCTGCTCACAAATTCATCACGCCATAACATTTCTTTAAATGTTCCAAAAAAAAGCCTTCTGTTCTTCCACAAAACTTCATTAGGTTCTGTTTATTTTTGCTGTTAGCTTGGCCAATTCTGTATAGACCATCATTGTACTAATTCAATTTATATACTGGCCTTTTATCTGAAGATCCCACGGCAGTGTACAACATGAGAAACAGAATTTACATAGCATTATAAAAAAAAACCCATAGAAACATAATGTGCATAGCATAATAGAAGACCATGAAACAAGTCACCAAAAAAATCATAATGACAGCCCCCCCCCCCATTGCATAGAATCATGGAGTTCAAAGAGACCACCAGGCATCATCTAGTCCAAAGGCTATGGATTATTTAATGGCCAAAGGTGAAGGTAAAGAGGAATGTTTTTGCCTGGTGCCGAAAGGGATGCTGTGATGGCGCTGGGCGAGCCTCTCTGGGAAGAGCATTTCACAGGCAGGGAGCCATCACCAAAAAGGCCCTTTCTCGTGTTGTCACCCACCAAACCTCTTCGGGATAGGGGACACAGAGAAGAGTCTCAGATGACACATGCAGGGTCTGGGTCGGTTCGTATAGGCAGTCCTTATATGATTTCTGGTGGGGGGGAATAAATTATTGCTGGCCTGTATTGGCCAGCATGAAAACTGCCCTGGTGGTTGCATATTTCAATGCTTCTGGACTTTTTGTAGTGGGAAGAGATAAAAATTTAAGAAACCTAATCTCTCTAGTTCCTTTTTGTGCTCTCTTCTTCTGATTTAGATTTTGCAGTTAGGAGACTTTCAGCTTGTGGCTTTGTATCTATTGATTTCTTTCCCCAAATGCTGGCTTTTCGGCCAGTTGGACCAGCTTTTTAAACCGCCGCCTGGTGAAACACAGGCCAGATCTACACCTTGTATTTAAAGGACCTTCAAAGCACATAAAAAGTACATGTCATTGGCCGACAAATCCTGGGAACTGTAGTTTCTCACCCCAGAGCTACAATTCTCAACACCCGTATCAAACTACAATTCCCAGGACTATTTGGGGGGCAAGCCATGTGCTATGAAAGTGCTTTAAATGTATGTTTTGGACCTGCCTGTGGAAGGCTGGGTGTGATACCAAGTGCATGAATTAATTTGTGCCGGCTGTCAGAACATTGGCAACGATACCGGAGAATAAATTTGCCGTGATTCTTTTCTGGGGGAAGCTGTGGGTCTTGGCCTTTGTATACAATCCCACGGAGACAAATTGTGAGATCACTGGAGCCTGTGAAAACCTATGTGGGTCTTTGTGGTGAAAATTAGCACGAATGGGCACGTATGACATACCAAGAACATAGTTTGCTGACCTTTTTAAAAAACTGGCAAAATATTACAGGAATCCTGAAAAAGAAGACGATCCAGGAGGGTTAGTCTGTTGCAGGAGAAATAGCAAAGGGACTTGTGGTATCTTGAAGACTCGCAGATTTTATTATGGCGTAAACTTTAATGATAATCCTTAAGATGCTACAGCAAGAGTGTTTTCCCTGGGAGCAAAGTTTGCAACGGATGGTGTTCAAGGCAAGGGGGTGTCTCATGTTCACACAGCAAGTGGTGTTTACATGAGAGGAGTCTCTGGAACGCTGAGTGCACAGATTCTGAGAAAATTCTGAGAAAATTATGGGCTGCTAGTACGCTTAGATCACGTCTTCCATAATTGGAGGATATTTTGGAGGAGAGAGAGGGGGTGGGGGAGAGATTTTAGGTGCCTTTAGCTGGGTGCATAGCAATTGCTCAGTGGCCCCTGGAGATTCGAAAAATGCTTTCCAGGCTACTCTCAAGTGGTACCCATAAACTTGCAGGTGCAGAAGAACAAAGATGCTCCACTTTGAAGAAGGGGAGGCCTAAAAACAGGGTCTGGGCAGTCATCGCATCCACAGAGTTACTGAAGGGCCACAAACCCCATGGAAGATCACTCGTAGGAGACTTATCTACCTGTGTCACCGTGAGATGGTTCAGGCTTAGTTCTCACTGAGTTGGTAAGGCTGCGTCTGGGCTATACCACGTCAGACCGCAGGTGTGGACTCGTGTAACTTAAGTAGCCAGGCCAGACATAGGCTTTTCCCCTCTTGCTGAAAACTAGGTGTTGGCTCAGGGTTTGACCGTGGAACCTTTCCTGATACTAGATCAAGAAGATAGAGCGAGCTTGTTTTCTCCTGCTCCTGGAGGGTAGGACTCGAACCCATGGCTTCAAGTTACAAGAAAGCAAATTCCGTCAGGAAGAACTTTCTGACAGTAAGAGCTGTTCTACCGTGGAACGGTCTCCCTCGGGAAGTTGGGGACTCTCCTTCCTTGCAGGTTTTTAAGCAGAGCTTGGATGGCCTTTAGTTACGGGTGCTTTAGTACAGATTCCAAGCATTGCAGGAGGTTGCACTAGATGACCTTACAATTCTATGATTCTAGATCAGGGGTCAGCAAACTTTTTCAGCAGGGGTCCAGTCCACGGTCCCTCACCTGGAGTACTGTGTCCAGTTCTGGGCACCACAGTTCAAGAAGGATACTGACCAGCTGGAACGTGTCCAGAGGAGGGCAACCAAAATGGTCAAAGGCCTGGAAACAATGCCTTATGAGGAACGGCTTAGGGAGCTGGGTATGTTTAGCCTGGAGAAGAGAAGGTTAAGGGGTGATATGATAGCCATATTCAAATATATAAAAGGATGTCATATAGAGGAGGGAGAAAGGTTGTTTTCTGCTGCTCCAGAGAAGCAGACACGGAGCAATGGATTCAAACTACAAGAAAGAAGATTCCACCTAAACATCAGGAAGAACTTCCTGACAGTAAGAGCTGTTCGGCAGTGGAATTTGCTACCAAGGAGTGTGGTGGAGTCTCCTTCTTTGGAGGTCTTTAAGCAGAGGCTTGACAGCCATATGTCAAGAATGCTTTGATGGTGTTTCCTGCTTGGCAGGGGGTTGGACTGGATGGCCCTTTTGGTCTCTTCCAACTCTACGATTCTATGATTCTATGACCTTGTGGGGGGGGGCAGGACTATATTTTGAAGGGGGGAAATGAATGAATTCCTATGCCCCACAAATAACCCAGAGATGCATTTTAAATAAAAGGGACATTCTACTCATGTAAAAACACGCTGATTCCCGGACCATCCAGGGAATGGATTTAGAAGGCGATTGGGCCAGATCCGGCCCACGGGCCTTAGGTTGCCTACCCCTGTTCTAGATCGAATCCATAGGAACAAAGGAAGCTGCCTTCTCCCAGTGGAGTTGTTCTTCCCAGTATTGGAGGTGGTTTGCCTCTGAACACAAATTGCAACAGCTGGAAAACGGCTTATGAGTTTTCCCCAGAGGTACCTGTTTAGCTGCATCGGGCACAGAATGCGAATCTAGATTGGCCTTTGGCTTGATCCTGCGGCCGGGTTCTTCCTACAGTGCGATAGGTAAAGCTTTGAAGACACTTGAACTCGGGATGGGCTTTGAAGACACTCAAACTCAGGACGCAAGGGAGAAGTGTGCTAAGAGGGAGGCACGCTTGGCAAATCCACACCGTGATCAACTCCCACCCGGAAACCAATGTCCCCACTGTGGAAGGACGTGTGAATTCAGAATTGGCCTCCACAGTCACTTACAGACTCATTGTTAAAACTGTGTTTATGGAAGACAATCTTACTCGGCTACGAGTGATCGCCAAAGAAGAAGAAGACAGTATGATCATGGGAGGAAGCAAATATATCTGACCTTTTTCTTTGTCCAGTGCATCTTCCAATGGGCAGGATTTTTCCAGGTATTATAGCCAGTTGTTATTGGTACCAAATTTATTAGTCAGTTATTTTTCCTTCCTTTTTGCCACAGCAATTCAAAGTGACTTACAATACGTTAAGCAAGAAACCAACCAACCAGCATTATAATAAATAAATGTAAAAGGCAATTCTCTTTAAAAAAACAATAACACCAAACTAATTTAAAACACCCCTCCCATGCAAACAGGCTGTAGATAATTAAAACGATGAATGTCTCAAGTGACGCATGTCTATACCTTCTGAATTTTCCTCATAATAGTATGCGTAATATACCCTTTAGACTTTTACTGATACTGGTGTCTTTCTTCTGGATCAGTGCAAGTAGAGCACAGCTGAATTAACTTCTAAGAGCGATTTTACAGCAGGAGTGGCTGACTTGTAAAACCACCCTGTGATCCTTGGGTGAAGGGAGCTATATCAATTTAATAAGTAATACAGCCTGGGAGTCATTTTGGACTCACAGCTGTCCATGGAGGCGCAGGTTAAATTCTGTGTCCAGGGCAGCTGTCTATCAGCTCCATCTGGTACGCAGGCTGAGACCCACCCTACCTGCCCGCGGACTGTCTCACCAGAGTAGTGCATGCTCTGGTGCTCTCCCGCTTGGACTACTGCAATGCGCTCTACGTGGGGCTACCCTTGAAGGTGACCCGGAAACTGCAATTGATCCAGAATGCGGCAGCTGGACTGGTGACTGGGAGCGGCCGCTGAGACCACATAACACCGGTCCTAAGAGACCTACATTGGTTCCCAGTACATTTCCGAGCACAATTCAAAGTGTTGGTGCTGACTTTGAAAGCCCTAAACGGCCTCGGTCCAGTATACCTGAAGGAGCTTCTCCACCCCCATCTTTCAGCCCAGACACTGAGATCCAGCACCGAGGGCCTTCTGGCGGTTCCCTCGCTGCGAGAAGCAAAGCTACAGGGAACCAGGCAGAGGGCCTTCTCGGTGGTGGCGCCCGCCCTGTGGAACGCCCTTCCATCGGAGGTCAAGGAGATAAACAACTACCTGACATTTAGAAAACACCCAAAGGCAGCCCTGTTTAGGGAAGTTTTTAATCTGTGATATTTTAATGTATTTTGGTATTTGTTGGAAGCCGCCCAGAGTGGTGGGGAAAACCCAGCCAGATGGGCGGGGTATAAATAATAATAATAATAATAATAATAATAATAATAATAATAATACAAAATAATAGTAAATTGGCTGAAGGACCACACTCGTCCTTGACCAAGCTTCGGGGGACTTCATAGCAACATGGGTGTGGCCCATCGCCCCCTCCCCAAAGGATGGACGCACACACAACCCAACTCTGCCCTACCCCACCCTCAGTTGACCTGTGCAGGAATTGGGTTCATCTCAAACACACCCAAAACGAGGGATCTGGTAACTGGAGAGGTGAATTGTATCCCCGTAGGGCCCTGAGCTGGGCAGGGAGATTTAAGCTTCTGCTACTTCTTTTGGCTGCAGGAGATGGAAGAATTGCTGGGGAGAGGAGCTGCAACAGACCCGCAGCCTGGGGGGGGGTGGATACTAGGGGTCAGCTGCTCCTGGCTTAGGGAGTTGTTTTAGCGCACGGGTTTGCCCTCCATATAAGCATGCACAAGAGTTGCTGAGTTTAGCATCAAGGAATGGACTTAAAAAAAAAGAAAATATTGGGGGAAGGGATGTAGCCCAGCATTGAAGATTTGCATACATAAATACCCACCCCTGGTAGAACCCAGAGAGACCCTTGTCTAAAAAAACTAGAGAGCTGCTGCCAATCAGTGTAGACAGTATTAATCTAGATGGACAGTATTAATCCCAGTCTTCTGCTGAATGTCCCTGACGAATCACACTCCCTATTTTTTTGACGAGTAGCCTTGTCAAAACGTTAACATTCTGATTCTTCAGGGTCCAGCTCCCTTTCCAGGCTCTGTAGAAGTGAAGTCGAACTGTAGAAGCGGAACTCGAACCCACAACCCTGGAATGAAGAGTCTCATGCCTTAGCTCTGTTTATGGCACGAGAGCTACAGTACTGGCCCCAGCTGGCCCCAGACTGGGAATGGGCAAATGCAGGAGATTTGAGCGGACGGACCCTGGTGACTGTGGCTCGGTGGTTAGAGCACCTAGCTTCAATCCCCAACCTCTCACAATTTGACTTGGGAGTGCCCCCCTGCCCAAAACCCTGAAGAGCTGCTGCCAGTCAGTGCGGACAATACTAAGCGAGATGGACCAGTGCACCTGATTCTGTATGAGGCTGCTTCCTATGTTCCTGCTGTGAGATTGTGGGGAGAGCCTTCCCTGCTCTAACCTCCTGCCAGTCACTCATTACTTGGAGGGAGAGAAACTCAAGTTTGTGTGTACAGAGAGGGAGAACCAGGGGCAGGTAATAAAATCTCCAGTACCTGGTGACTGTTGACCTTGAGAGGTCCTGGAATTTTTACCTGTGCTGGTGTTTCGGAAACCTAATCGCTTGTGCGCAAGAGCCAAGTACAGAATGACCAAGCAGTTCAGCTGACTGCTTTTTCTTTTAAAAAACAGGTGCAGATCTTTTTCAGCCAGAAAATACTATAGCATGTTTTCCAGGATGGCGGCTATTTTTAAGGAGGGCTTGATTTTTTTTGGGGGGGGGACTGTGTGTAAAACTTGGGGGTGGAGTGGAAGAGAGAAACAGTGACATCTGGTGGGAGGGCGTTCCACAGGGCGGGTGCCACCACCGAGAAGGCCCTCTGCCTGGTTCCCTGTAACCTGGCTTCTCGCAACGAGGGAACCGCCAGAAGGCCCTCGGCGCTGGACCTCAGTGTCCGGGCAGAACGATGGGGGTGGAGAGACGCTCCTTCAGGTATACTGGACCGAGGCCGTTTAGGGCTTTAAAGGCCAGCACCAACACTTTGAATTGTGCTCGGAAACGTACTGGGAGATAATGTAGGTCTTTCAAGACTGGTGTTATGTGGTCTCGGCGGCCGCTCCCAGTCTTCTCCTCTTATTCCAAATACAATAGCAAAGAGATAGGCGGTCTTTTTTAAATAGCCCTTTTAAGAATGGCTTTGGAAACAGCAATTCAAAGTGACCCCACCTGTGCTGTTTATTGAGGGCCTGCTGAACTAGAGATGCTGGAGAAGAATAAGAGGCTCATTGTGCGTTTTAATCCCACACAGACCTGACAGATTTTTTAACAAAAAAAAATACAAAAATTGTAATGGATATCAGCAGCGCTCTCTGTTGTCTCGGACCCACGCATTACGAGACAATGGGCCTGCTGGATCTCGGCTTAGATCCCCAATTCCCTGCGCAGAATTGTAGAGCTGGAACAAGAACCACGGGGGTCAGACTTGGGTCACGGTTGAGAGGCTTAAATGCAATTGCCCGATAGTTGAAGCTAGATCGGGGAAGGGTGGCCGGGAGGTTTTCGAAACGGGGAAGGAAGGAGCCATACTGTGCTGAAGGTCGGTGAAGCAAGATGTGTTTGTGCCCGTCTGGTTCTGTCGACGTGCAACTCTGCCGTCCAGGGAGGTGTCGTAATTCTGCGGCGAAGCATTTGCTGTGCGCGCAGAGGGTCCCGGCTTCAGTCTTGCCTGCCTGAAGCCCGGGAGAGCGGCTGCTGCTGCCAGTCCGTGCAAACAGTGCTGAGCTAAATGGACCAGTGGTCTGACTCTGTCATCATCCTATGTCAGCCTGAGGGGTTGTATCTCATGTGGGGCACAGATGGCAGAAAGAGATCGTCATGAAGTCATAGAGCTGAGCGAGACCCCGAGGGTCATCCAGCCCAACCCCCTGCAATGCAGGAATCCTGCCCACAGCTGTCTCTGGGTGGGCTCGAACCACCAGCCCCCTCTGGTTAACAGCCAGGCGCAGGGACGCATAGCGCCACAGTCCAGCTGGCTGTCGCTGTGCTTTGCTAGAGTTGCTGCGGCGAGTTGCTGTGGTTTGAGCCCGTGAGCCCTCTTGATAATAAAATAAACACAGCTGTCCCCAGGAGTGCTGGCTGCCAGCGCAGGCCTCTCTGGGGCCAGTCGCTCCCTTTATTTTATTTGTTCAAAGCCTTTGTATCCTGCTCTTCAGCCAGAAAGGCTCCGTGAGCAGTTTGCAGGCCACTGAAGGTAGCCCAGCCCCCAGCTTGTAATCCAAAAAGGACGTGACACAAAAGGAAAAGGGGATGGCAAGGGAAGAGGAAACAAACAGACTCAAGGCGTCAAATTCTTAACGTTGCGAGATTCTCATGGGGTGCCGAAACAGGCTGCTTGCGGTTGAGAGACAGGCCTTGGCAAGCCCCTAGAAATAGCTTGGCGATGACTTCCCTGGAAGCAGCACCTGGAATTGACCATCCAAGGTGAGGCCTTGGCTGAACTGGCTCGGGCTGATGGGATTTGTAGTTCCAAACACCTGGGGGGTGCCAAATTGGCAAAAGACTGCCCTAGCCCTGGCCTAGAGCATTGAAAGCGCTTGCCACTGCACTTTCAGCCTGTCAGAGGCAAAGTGGTGGCGGTCAAATATCTCCTAGACCCTTTTTTCCCAGTTTGGCCAATGTAAACACACTCCTTTCCCTGGGCGTATCGATCCCATCAGGTTAAAAAAAAGTATTTCTATCGATTCACATAGAAAGCTTTCTTCCCACTGTCTGTCCCAAACCAGGATGGTGCCTGGCATCTCCGCCATCTGGAGGTGCCTGCCTGGGATCCTTGGACTGTTTTCACACACCAACAACACATTTTGTAGAATTCTATATTTTATTTGCACAGTTGAAATGAATTTCTGGAACCAAAAAGTCACATGGAAAAATGCGACTCTTGAGCTCTATTTTGGCCCCAAAACGGCAACTTAGGGATTCTGTTTTGGCGACTGTAACACATTTAGTGCCTATCTTGTATATATACAGTGGTACCTCTACTTACGAATTTAATGCGTTCCGAACACACATTTGTAAGTCGAATCCCATAGGAATGCATTGGGAGAAAAAATTCGTAATCAGTTCCAAATTGAGCTGGGGACCCTGCAGTGAGGTGGGGGTGAAATGTGGCCCTTCTGTTCTCTCTTTCTGGCCCTTGAGATGCTCCCCGGGCCGCCGCCCCCCTTCCTCAGCCACGCCTTCCCTGACTACCGTATTTCCGCTGGATGTGTTTCCTTGAAATCTTGAGACTGCCTCTTGCTTGCCTGGTTGGAGAGATAAGTGTGTGGCCCTTTTGCTGCATATGTTTTCTCGCTGCCTGGCCTAAAACAGTCTTCATGGGCAGACCTGGACAGAGAGCATTGCAGTAGCCTAACCCGGAAGTAGCCTGTTTTGTTTGACCAGGCTGAATTCAAAGGACCACCTGTCATCACCACTGCCTATAACAGTACGCAGAATATTAACTTGCCGGCATGTGATTCTTCCACCAGTTGAGAGTACATCCTGTTTTCACTGCTGTGTTTTCTAAGCCTTTTACCCTGGCATAGACTGTGGCTCACAAGAAATTCCTTGTCTCTCTTTTTCTGCACCCCTCCTCTTTCAGCCATCACGCCTAGTACAATGAAATCCTTGTTCTTTTGAGATCTTGGGTACAAATTGCTCAGGTCTCCTTGGGTGGGGGGTGGAAATGATACTGGACAGGTGTTTTTTTCCGCTGCACCTGTGCAGACTGGCTGCAGGTCTTGTCTTTTTTGGTTTTGTCTTAAGTTCAGGTTTCGCTCAGATTTCCTGGTCCGCTTGTCTTGGGGGGGAGGGGGTTTCGGTGCTGCGTTCGGCAGCATGTCATTGATGCAAAAATAGTGCATTGCTGGTGGGATAGCCCCAGGGCCGGATTTAGGGTTGAGGAGGCCCTGTGCTACTGAAGGTCATGGGGCCCTTTATATGTCCAGCTGTCCTTTGTCAACAACAAATTGTCACTGTTTTTTGGGTCGAATATATGTTATGTGGTAATCTATGGACCTCATAGCCATTTGCACATGTTGCCTTGCAACCAGTCCATATAGAACAGGGGTTCCCAAACTAAGGCCTGGGGGCCGGATGCGGCCCAATCGCCTTCTAAATCCGGCCCACGGACAGTTCGGAAATCAGCATGTTTTTACATGAGTAGAATGTGTTCTTTTATTTAAAATGCATCTCTGGGTTATTTGTGGGGCCTGCCTGGTATTTTTACATGAATAGAATGTGTTCTTTTATTTAAAATGCATCTCTGGGTTATTTGTAGGGCATAGGAATTCATTCATATATTTTTTTCTACATATAGTCCCGACCCCACAAGGTCTGAGGGACAATGGACCGGCACCCTGCTGAAAAAGTTTGCTGACCCCTGATATAGAATGTAGGCACTTTCTACTCATGTAAAAACACGTGGGTTGGATTGAGAAGGTGATTGGGCCAGATCCGGCCCCCAGGCCTTAGTTTGCCTACCCATGATTAAAACAAACCAGGGTTTGTAAGGCCGGCAGCAAACCAGGGCTTCGAATTAAGACACTCAGCAGGGTTTGATCAAATAAATCACAGCTTGGCGTTTTGCATGGGTTAGTAGCTGCCTGCTAAAGGAGAGCTTGGCACCGCCTAGCATCAGATTTGCAACTAGCAGCAACCCCTCTGAGCACGCTGCGTCTTAAGTGGAACCAGTGGCACCCCCTCTTACGCTTTTACGTCTGTTCCTAGGTACCTTCTCGAGCAAGAGTTCCCCGGCATGAGGATCGGTCCAGAGCCCACGACGGACTCCTTCATTGCTGTGATGCAGGGCGACGTGGAAGGCATCATTCCCGGGAACGCGCTGGTGGTGGATCCCAAGAAGCCTTTCAGGAAGCTGAATGCCTTCGGCAACGCCTTCTTGAACAGGTCAGTGAGGAGCGCTCTGCTCTCGAGAGCTGCTTTAGAATGCAACACAGGGAACTCCTTGCCTATTGACATCAGGCGGCAGGTGCCTCCCCTTGTTTTCTCTTTTTGGCACCTGCTACTGTAGCCTTATCAGCTACTAAGGGTCCTTTAAGACAGTTGCACCCAGGCAGGACAGAGATAGTCAATAAGACACCGGGGTTGAATTCAGAGAAAGAATTTAATTCTTATTAATAAGAGGCACTAGGAGAAGGGGACGACAGAGGACAAGATGGTTGGACAGTGTTCTCGAAGCTACGAACACGAGTTTGACCAAGCTGCGGGAGGCAGTGCAAGACAGGAGTGCCTGGCATGCTATGGTCCATGGGGTCACGAAGAGTCGGACACGACTAAACAACAACAACAATAAGAGACTCAAGGTGATCAGCTCACGACAAGAAACACAAATTGCAAAGCTTCTTATACACTTCTTTGGGCTCCTTTCCCCCTCCCTGTAAATGTGCGCACGCAAGGGGGCCACAAGTACATATATGGATCTTCCTGTGTCCGGTCCTGTGCGTAAACACATGCTGGCTTAACAAAGCCTTTAGCCTTCAGTTTACGCGTCAAGCTAGCAACTTCCAGCAGCCTTGAGTAAGACTGTGCGTCAGACAGGGCCAGCTCATCCGGCCGTGATAGCTTAGCATTCTGTCTGGCTTCCCCTTTGGCAAACAGAGGCATAGAGGCAATGAGAAAAGCATTTTAGGGGGAAAAGCATCCCAGAAATATGGGGCTAAGCCACACAGTCAGAATTATACAATGCAGTCTATATGATCAGATTTATAGCTCAATAACACAAACATTCTTCTTTAGGCCAGCCAATCCAGATAGGTAGAATGCCGACGTGTGCTTTAATCAAGTTTTTAGTTTATCTTTGATTCTAACGACGCTTTGAACAGTTTTCGTGTGTGTGTGTGTGTGTGTGTGTGTGTGTATGCGCTGTTTTGAGGCAAGCGTCAAAGAAACAATGTTTTTTTTTCTGTGCCTTTGTCCCTGGCCAAATTTGCCTCCTGACTTTTCTGGCATTTACTTAGCCCCAGCGCACTCTCAGATGCTAACTAGCAGGTCGGACTCCTGCAGGGGCAAAGGCTTAAAAGCAGGACAAACAAACCCTTGTGGCGAAACCCTAAATTGAACACATGAAAACACAGCTGCCTTTTGAGTGTCAGAAGAGGGTACAGAGTGTGGTGGAAGACAACTCGTAGCAGGGGGCCTAGATCTGATTTATTGTTTGCACAGCTAAATAATCAAGAACACTTCCTTTCAAAACATCAGGGCCAAACCCAGGAGGCTGGTATTAAAGGGAAAGAGAGATTCTGCTGCCTGCCTGTTACATACGAGGCCGGCCTTGGTGAAGTTTGCCATGCAGAGCATTAAATGATCAGCTGTTGCCGTGTTTGGATTTCAGGATGAATTTTTCCGTCTTGATTTCATTGTTTTTATCTGCTGGGTTAACACCCCACCTATTTTTCAAGGAGCTCAAGGTGGCATACACTCAGTTAATCCACAACAACAACACTGTGAGGTAGGCTAGGCAGAAAGACTATGACTGGCCCAAGGTCACCCAGGGAGCTTCATGACCAGGTGGAAATTCGAACCCAGGTCTCTTAGGTCCTAGTCTAACAATCTAGCCACTGGGCCACACTATTGGGCTTGTTTTTACTGAGGCCTAGGGCTTGCTGATCTGAAGGTTGGCGGTTCGAATCCCCGTGACAGGGTGAGCTTCCGTTGCTCGGTCCCTGCTCCTGCCAACCTAGCAGTTTGAAAGCACGTGCAAGTAGATAAATAGGTACCACTCCGGCAGGAAGGTAAACAGCATTTCCGCGTGTGCTGCTCTGGTTTGCCAGAAGTGGCTTTGTCATGCTGGCCACATGACCTGGAAGCTGTACGCCGGCTCCCTCGGCCTGTAAAGAGAGATGGGTGCCGCAACCCCAGAGTCGTCCGCGACTGGACCTAATGGTCAGGGGGCCCTTTACCTTTAATCTTCAGCACATGGAATGCTTTTCAGTGGAGAACGCCAGAGGAAAACCAGTGGGCCAAGACTTAATTCTCATCCCATACTGTATATTATCCATGTTCTGTTACTTGCATTACTTCAGTGTGACCTTTTTCTCCTGCTTCCCCCCCCCCCCTTAGATTCGTTTGTGCGCAGCTGCCAAATCCGGTCCTGGAGAGCATCAGCGTGATCGACACACCGGGGATCCTTTCCGGGGAGAAGCAGAGAATCAGCCGAGGTAAAGTGAAAGGAGCAGCTTCTGTGGATGGGACTGTCGTTGCTGAGGAGTAAAAGTTTAAGCAGGTTACAGAGTTCCCAAACAATAGACCAGAGGCAATTGATACGTCGTCCAGCAGGGCGCTACTGCTACTGAAGGCAAATGAGCATACAGTAGAACGTCGCCTTACTTTGGGTTGCGAAAGCAGCAAACCCGGAAATATTTTTCCGGGTTTTGCCACTCACGCATGCGCAGAACAGGCACCTCCCGTTGTGGAAACCTCGGGATCCGACCGGAGTTCCGGAACGGATCCCGTCTGCAATGGGAGGCATCACTGTAATGGTCACAAATCCAGTACATTTAGGATTGGCCCTGTCCATAAGAAATCCAGTTGCAGCAGACTTAACTTAAACTTACAATAACGAGACCACATAACACCGGCCCTAAGAGACCTACATTGGCTCCCAGTACGTTTCCGAGCACAATTCAAAGTGTTGGTGCTGACCTTTAAAGCCCTAAATGGCCTCGGTCCAGTGTACCTGAAGGAGCGTCTCCACCCCCATCATTCAGCCCAGACACTGAGATCCAGCGCTGAGGGCCTTCTGGCGGTTCCCTCACTGCGAGAAGCAAAGCTACAGGGAACCAGGAAGAGGGCCTTCTTGGTAGTGGCGCCCGCCCTGTGGAACGCCCTCCCATTGGAGGAGATAAACAACTACCTGACATTTAGAAAACACCTAAAGGCAGCCCTGTTTAGGGAAGTTTTTAATCTGTGATATTTTAATGTATTTTGGTATTTGTTGGAAGCCGCCCAGAGTGGCGGGGTATAAATAATAAGTCTGAAGCTTAACACATGTGCAGAACACCACACCAAAAGGAAAAGAGATAGAGAGAAAGTGAAGCCCAGGCTTCTTCTGGCCTTATTATTATAGTCGTCATGACCTTGAGTGAAAGAGATAAGAGACCACTTTAAGGCAGCTGTCCTCAGCTTCTCTGAAGGAATAACCCAAACACCATGAACCTTCTGCTTGCTTCTTTCACACAGAGAAGCTCCCAGAACCCACTTGAATTAAGTAGCACTAAGAAATGCAAACTGACGGGGACAAGGGTCCATTTCCTCTCTGGGACGTAGCTTAAATCTGGTTTCAAACCTTATAAACTCACCAGCCCAGTAGGTATTGCTCAGCATAGTCTCTTAATGATTTCCAGTCTTTACAGGATTGGCTTTGGGGTGCACTTGGGGACTAATGATTAAGTTCGATCCCAGAGCAGGGAAATCCGGATGGCATGCCGGATTTTACTGCTCTCTTTAGTGGAATTTATTTCTTTAATGAACTTATAAACTTGCCACCGTTTGAAAACATGGTGGCTGTGTACAGAGAGAGAGAGAAAGAAATACATTTGATATCTTTTATTTATTTATTGTATCTGTAAAACCAGTGTATACAGTTTTTTTATTTATTCACACCATTTCTACATCGCTTCATGTACCGTGTTTCTCATATTTTAAGGCATCCCCGAAAAATAAGCCATGACAGGATTTCAAAGGGTTGGTGAAAAATAAGACATACCCCGAAAATAAGCACTATCGCAAAGCCCCGACCGAGCGAGAGGCGAAGGCGCGGGACCCAGCAGGAGCTTCCTGCCTGCTTCCCCGAGCCGTAGCGCATCGGGGGACAGAGCCGAAGATCGGCGGGCGCTCCTTGCTGGGCTTGACAAGCCCGGGAAACAGCGCCCGCCGATCTTCGGACCTGTGCTGTGTGACAGGCAGGGGTGGGGGGAAGCGGAGATCGTTCTCCGCTCTCCCCCCACCCCCGCCTGTCACCGAAGATTGGCGGGCGCTGTTTGCTGGGCTTGACAAGCCCGGCAAACAGCGCCCGCCGATCTTTGGCCCTGTGCTGTGTGACGGGCGGGGGTGGGGGGGAAGCGGAGATCGTGCTCCGCTCTCCCCCCACCCCCGCCTGTCACCGAAGATCGGCGGGCGCTGTTTGCTGGGCTTGACAAGCCCGGCAAACAGCGCCCGCCGATCTTCGGCCCTGTGCTGTATGACGGGCGGGGGTGGGGGGGAAGCGGAGATCGTGCTCCGCTCTCCCCCCACCCCCGCCTGTCACCGAAGATCGGCGGGCGCTGTTTGCTGGGCTTGACAAGCCCGGCAAACAGCGCCCGCCGATCTTCGGACCTGTCCTGTGTGACAGGCAGGGGTGGGGGGAAGCGGAGATCGTTCTCCGCTCTCCCCCCACCCCCGCCTGTCACCAAAGATCGGTGGGCGCTCCTTGCTGGGCTTGACAAGCCCAGCAAACAGCGCCCGCCGATCTTCGGCCCTGTGCTGTGTGACAGGCGGGGGTGGGGGGGAAGCGGAGATCGTTCTCCGCTCTCCCCCCACCCCCGCCTGTCACCAACGATCGGCGGGCGCTCCTTGCTGGGCTTGACAAGCCCGGCAAACAGCGCCCGCCGATCTTCGGACCTGTCCTGTGTGACAGGCGGGGGTGGGGGGGGGAAGCGGAGATCGTTCTCCGCTCTCCGCCCACCCCCGCCTGTCACCGAAGATCGGCGGGCGCTGTTTGCTGGGCTTGACAAGCCCGGCAAACAGCGCCCGCGTGCACTTTTTTAAAAAAATAAGACATCCCTCGAAAATAAGCCATGTCGTGTTTTTTTGAGAAAAAAATTAATATAAGACATGTCTTATAATATGAGAAACACTGTATTTAAAATATCCCTTAACCGGTGTGTAGAAAGCTGAAGCGACAACAGACAACTTAAACAAAAATATTACAACAATCCAATAGTCATCTCTTCTCCAAGCTAAACATCCCCAACTCCCAGCGCAGGGGGTTGGACTGGATGACCTTTGGGGTACCTTCCAACTCTACGATTCTCCGAACTCCCTCAACCTTCCCTGAAGCATCCACAGCTTCAAACATCTTTATAGCGACGTGTATCTTTTTGTCTTGGTTTCACTCGGGAAATCCTTTTACATCCATCCATAAAGAAGTAATCCCACGTCCTTGCTTCAAAAAATAAAATCTTGTTCAGGGTTTAAAGTCATCCTTTGTGGCTGTTTGAACCCCTGGCTGAGCAAAGTTTCACTCCAATGCCACGTTGAATAGCAGCTGGTGCCAGGGGTGCCTTCTCGGGTATTTAAAAGAAAAAACGTTTTCTATAAATAGCTGTCGCCCGTGTTTGTTCGGCTATAAATAGGTTTCCCTCTCGGGGTCTATCGATAATTGCCTCGGCCCCTGACACCCTTGATATTGCTCACTCTGTTGGCCTGGATTTCTCGTTCCAAATGTCACTTTTCTACGCTCATTAGTGAGCCAGGCCTGTGTGTGAAATGAGGCTTGACCCACTTTGGCGAGTCCTCCTGACCTTTCCAGTCGTCCTTGAAGGTGGGAGAGACCGGCAGACTCTGGAAATTCATCAAGGTTCCTCTTTGCGAAGGTCGTCTGTCCCTCCTTCGGCCTCTGAACCGCTTACGGACTCCGGAGCAAGAACGTTTCTCCTTCTGTGGGACGCGGGGACAGTCTGGGAAGATCTTTTAGCCAACCCATCTGTCTGTTTGAAGAAGAGCTCACTGGCTTTGCATGCAGAAGGCAGTAAATCACATAAAGTAAATTATTAGGAGGGAAACACAGGATCTGCACAGGAGTGCCAGGGCAGGAGTGTGGTGGAGTCTCCTTCTTTGGAGGTCTTTAAGCAGAGGCTTGACAGCCGTCTGTCAAGAATGCTTTGATGGTGTTTCCTGCTTGGCAGGGGGTTGGACTGGATGGCCCTTGTGGTCTCTTCCAACTCTATGATTCGAATGAGCACAGCAAATCTTCTTCCATACGTCTTGCCCCTGTGGGGCAGTTGCAGGGGGTTGGACTGGATGGCCCTTGTGGTCTCTTCCAACTCTATGATTCGAGTGAGCACAGCAAATCTTCTTCCGTACGTCTTGCCCCTGTGGGGCAGTTGCAGAGACTGAAGATCGCTGCCTTTCCCCAGCTGCCTAAGTCCCCTTCTTTTTTTATTAATATATATATTTTTTAATTTTCAATTACAATAATCCAAAAAATGCCACATTATCACAATACCAACTTACAATAAAATTAAAAGAGCTAATTATTCAAAGTCCAAATTAAACTATTTTGGGTGACTTCCTGTGTGCCTGGATTTCAGGGTGCCAAATTCTTACTTCTTTCTGCTTCCATAATCTTGATTAATCCAATTACAACAGTTCTGATCTTGCTCCTTCGTTCAGCAGCCATTGATTTCTTGACTTTCGTTCGTAATTGCACATTTAATGGATTTTATTTCTGCAAGAGGAGCTTGCATTCTATAAATTTCCTGTTTATTATCCATTTGTTTCTTCCTTCTTCCTGTTGCAAACCAGTCAAACCCAGCACCTCTGCTTCCACTTTCTCTCTCTCTCTCTCTCTCTGCTCTGCTCTCAATGGCTGAAAATGTGGCTGCGTCACACACGCCATCTTTGTCGAAGTCCAAGAAGAAGAAATCCCCTTCTTTCCAGGGAGAGAATTGTGCATTGCCAATATTTCCTCTGCGCTTTTCATGCCTCTTCTGGTTCTTAAAGACCAGGAAAAGGGAGGGGAGACAGCCGTGACACTCCCCCGGCCGGACTCATCTCTCATTCTCATATATATAATTTTAATGAAATTTTCTGTTTTACAATTTAGAATATTCATTTTGACAACCTTCAAATATCAATGACTTCCCTTCTGCTCTTTCCATGGTTCGTTCTGCGTAGCATAAATCCATGTATATTTCATATAAACTAAGCCATTCAGCATTCCGTTATTACTTCCATCAAGACTTATTTATTACACTGTTGAATTGAACTTAATGCTGCCAACCTTTTCAAGTGCACACAATTTCCCCCCATTTATTCCATAAACGTTTTCCAACCTTCTTTAAACAAATGTTCTTTTTGCTCTAGTAGCATAACCAAACCAGTAATTTTTGATATAACTGTAAAAACTACTCTGAAAACTTATTGTTCCAAAAACTGAAACTTTCATCTGATTGTAAATATGAAGATTATACCAGCAAGAATGAGTCTTTCTGTAAAAAAAAAAATGATTTAAATCAAGTCTTGCTGGCTAGTGATTCAAATCGTGATTTAAATCAATTTGATTTAAATGCCAGGGACCCTTTGGAAAAGAGGCCTTCTGTGAGCCAAGTAAAGGTGAGAGCATGTGGGCATTATGGCAACAGCAAATTCTGAGCACTCTGCATATGCTCAGGTGCTCACTCACTAAATGACTGCGTGGAGGAGATCTCGGTGCTACTAGCAGCAGAAAATCAGCAGACTAATAGGAGTAGTAGTCAAAAACACCTAGAGGGCACCAGGTTGGCGAAGGCCTGAGTTAGTGAGTCTTAATGTTAGTATTGCTCCCGCTAGAGGATACACGTTGTCCGTCTCCTTATGTCAACCATTTAACTGGTCTGTTCTTGGAACAATTAAGAATGGGAGTGGTGCTTTTGCTTAGCACTGACTTAGCCTTGCCAGAAAACCTTTCCTAGGCCTGTTTGATCAGCAGCTTGTGCCAACATTGAGAGCACTTTTAGCCAGTTTGCCTTTGAAGCGTCACTGTCCGAAGAAATTAGAAAAATCTGTCATTGTTGACAGATTCGGTATGGTTGCAAAACCAACAAATTATTGGGGGTCAAGACTGGAATATTTTGGAGAGAGAGAGAGAGAGAGAAGCTTAGTTCCCTTTCTTAATACTGGTGAAATCGTTCAGAATCCCAAAGCATAATCATTCCTCTTCTTTTCGGAGTGATTTTTATGGGGTCCCTTCCAACTCTACAGTTATTATTATTATATATGTATCCAGCTGCTGCAATTGAGCCAAAATGATCCCCTCCTATGCAGTAACGTGGAGAGATCTGAATGTGGGTCGTACAACGAGCCCTTGAGCGAGACCTGAACCCGGGACATGCCCTGCGCTTCTTTGTCTTAATGCAAATGTTAGTTCTGGAAGCCTGACATGCAGGCAGCTCTTCTCCCTTTGGCTGAGAAAAGCAGGGCAGATGCAGGGCTGTGAAAACTGCTTGTGCAATTTTCCTTTGGGATTCGCTGCAGCCAAGGCGTTCCCTGTCCTTTTCTGCTGTTTATTAAGTTTTTCCTTTGGAGAAATAAGAAGCAGCTCTCACCCCAGAGCGGCAGTTCCTGGCTAGGCAGGGCATGCACAATTTTGCACCTTTATATACAGTGGTACCTTGGCTCTCAGACGCCTTGGTACTCAAACAACTTGGAACCCAAACACTGCAAACTCGGAAGTAAGTGTTCCGGTTTGCAAACTTCTTCAGAAGCCGAACGTGCTCCGTTTTGAGTGTTAACGCTTCCGATTTGAGTGCCGCACTTCCGTTTGGAGTGTTGCGCTGCCGCCTGTCTGTTTTTGCTATTTATTTTGCGTTTTTGTATTTGCGGCTCTTTTTGATTTTGTTTTTGTGACTGTGTGGGAACCCAGTTCAGCTACTGATTGATTGCGTCACTGCAGTACATTGTTTATTGCTTTCATTTTACGGATCAGTGGTCTTGTTAGATAGTAAAGTCCATGTTAAATTGCTATTTTAGGGGTTGTTTTTAAAAGTCTGGAACGGATTATTCCATTTTTGCATTACTTTCTGTGGGAGAGCGTGCTTTGGTTTTGGAACGGACTTCCGGAACGGATTAAGTTTGAGAACCAAGGTACCACTGCGTTACAAAGGCACGAGAACCTTGAATTGCGCCTGGAAATGAACCGGCGACTGGTGCGGCTGTTTTAAAACAGGTGTTATATGAGATGTACAGGGAACCCTAACCAGTTTGGGTCCAGCTGAAGTTCCTTAGTAGCCTTCAAGGCCAGCCCATGCGGACTGCATTGCAATAACCCAATCTGGAAGCTTCCAGAGGGGAGCAGTACAGTACCTGTCGTGGAATTCTATTCAATATTGATCCGGAGCAGAACTCCCGACATATAGTTAGCAGAGCAAAAACTTAAGCGCGTTGTTTGGTTTGGGTTGTTTGGCCAGCTAAGCTGATGGCCTATGCTGAAATGGCAAAGCTGAATGGAAAACTCAGGAACCAAGAGGACAGGAACTTTAAAAAAAGAATGGGAGAAATTTATAATTTATTTAGGAGACCATTGCAAGCAGATGAAAACATTAGCAGGATTTTAATCTCACTTATAATGTAACAAATGTTATGGATAAAAATACAGAGGGATATAAAATATAGACCAGGCATGTCCAACAGGTAGATCGTGATCTACCGGTAGATCACTGGATGTCCGTGGTAGATCACCGGTAGATCAGTGGCTCCCCCCCCCCCGAGAAGCTAAAATACTTTGGCTCCCCTAAAAAAAACCTCAACAACTTTGCCCTGTACCCCTAAAATGACCTGAACCACCAAAAACAGGGATTTTCTTCCTAAAAAAAAAAGCTCAGTATCGCTTCCTTCCTAAACTAAAGAAGCTCAACAACTTTTACATGAACCCAAAAAAACAGGGCTTTCCTTCATAAAAAAGCTCAACAACTTTGACCTGAACCCCCCAAAAGGGGGTAGATCACTGCCAGTTTAACTCCGTTTAACTGCCAGTTTTTAACTTCCAGTCTCTTGGAAGTTGGCCACCCCTGATATAGACTATGGAATAATACACAGTTTTAAATGTTGACAATAGGACCCGTGGAGGGGATGGGGGGGAAGTCTCAAGATTCAGAGTAATCTCTATACAGTCGTACCTCGGGTTACGACCACCTCGGTTTGCGAACAGTTCGGGTTACGAACTGCGCAAACCCGGAAGTGTTTTCGCCCCGCGCGCAAAAGCGGTGCGCGCGCGATCGCGCGATCTGCGCATGCGCAAAGCGCGAAAATCGCAACAATTGCGCTTTGCGCATGCGCAAAATGGCGGCGCCCATTGCGTTCGGTTTACGAACTATTCGGGTTACGAACTGCGTTCCGGAACGGATCGCGTTCGTAACCCAAGGTATTACTGTACAGTAGATGGATAGGAATTTGGACTGTTATAAAATTATATTTGTAAAATCAAATAAAAATTGTTTAAAACAAAAAAAAACCTTAAACACGTTGCATGATCCCCAGAAAATAGACCAGAGGCAATGACTATTTTATCCAGCAGAGTTTTACTGCTACTGAAGGCAAATGAGCAGGATGGTCACAAATCCAATACATATTCAGAATTCGCCCTGTCCATCAGAAATCCAGTTGCAGCAGACTTAACTTAAACTTACAATAACTTATAATACAGGTGAAACTCGGAAAATTAGAATATCGTCTGAAAGTGCATTTATTTCAGTAACGCAACTTAAAAGGTGAAACCAATATATGAGATAGATGCATGACATGCAAAGCAAGATATGTCAAGCCTTTATTTGTTGTTATCGTAATTATTTGTCATTAGGCAGGTCAATTATAAATGGAATGTAATTAACGAAATGTAATAGCAATGTTTATTTTTGTATTATTGTAACTATTTGTTTTATTACTGTGGAATTTCCAAAAGAAAGTGTTTGTAAAAATAAAAAATAATAAGTTGTATTACTGAAATAAATGCACTTTTCGACGATATTCTAATTTTCCGAGTTTCACCGGTAAGTCTAAACCAGGCACCCCCAAACTTCAGCCCTCCAGATGTTTTGGACTACAATTCCCATCTTCCCCGACCACTGGTCTTGTTAGCTAGGGGTCATGGGAGTTGTAGGCCAAAACATCTGGAGGGCCGCAGTTTGGGGATGCCTGGTCTAAACCTTAACACTATGTACAGAAGAAGAAGAAGAGTTTGGATTTGATATCCCGCTTTATCACTACCCGAAGGAGTCTCAAAGCGGCTAACATTCTCCTTTCCCTTCCTCCCCCACAACAAACACTCTGTGAGAAATGTGAGTAGCCCAAGGTCACCCAGCAGCTGCATGTGGAGGAGCGGAGACGCGAACCCGGTTCCCCAGATTAGGAGTCTACCGCTCTTAACCACCACACCAGGAGGAAGAGGTGGAAAGAGAAAGTGACGCCCAGGCTCCTCCTGGCCTTATTATTATAGTCAGCATGACCTTGACAGAAAGAGATAACAGAAACAGATTACACCAACTAGACTTTCTGAAGGAATAACCCAAACACCAGGAACCTTCTGCTTGTTTCTTTCACCCAGAGAAGCTTCCAGGACCCTTCTGAATTAATTAGAATAGGAAAGATCTCTGCACATCAGATCGATACTTTTCTGCACCTAGAAATGCAAACTGACAGTACCGGCGAAGGAAGAATGGCAAACAAAATTGATGGAATATGCAGAAATGGCAAGGTTAACTGGTGGACTAAGAGATCAGGAAGAAAGAGCATTTCAGGAAGAGTGGGAAATGTCTGCAGAATATTTGAAGAATCACTGTAAACAAGTTAAAACCTTAGCAGGAATAGAGTAAATTCAGCAGTGTGTAATTAAGTTGTAAGATAGCGAGAGAGAATGAATATGGAACAACTTGAATATGTAGCCACAGAGGATAACTGGAATGAACCGGGGGGGTTGGGGTGGGAAGGGAAGTCGATGATCAATGTATGTTTTTTGCACTTTTTATTTGTATGAATGTGAATATTTGTAACTTAAAATTATTTTTAAAAATGGAAGCTACCAGACAGAGCAATGGAGCACAGGGGCCAAGTCATTTCTGCCCCAAAGGGGTCGTAGCTGGCAAACTAGCCTGAGCTGAAAAGGCACCCCCTTGCTCCCATGGCAGCTCCTGTGTTCATAGAATCATAGAGCCGGAAGGGACCCCCTGGGGTCATCTAGTCCAACCCCCTGTAGTGCAGGAATATGCAGCTGCCCCTTATTATGAGGATGACCTTAGCGTTTTGAGCACCACGCTCCAACCAAGGGAGCCATTGCTGGTGTTCTTACGGGACTCCCCTCGTCTCCCCTGCCCCACCATAGGTTACGACTTTGCTGCCGTCCTGGAGTGGTTTGCCGAGCGGGTGGACCGCATCATCCTCCTCTTCGACGCCCACAAGCTGGACATCTCGGACGAGTTCTCCGAGGTCATCAAAGCCCTGAAGAACCACGAGGACAAGATGAGGGTGGTGCTCAACAAGGCGGACCAGATCGAGACCCAGCAGCTCATGCGGGTCTACGGGGCGCTCATGTGGTCGTTGGGGAAGATCGTCAACACGCCCGAGGTGATCAGGGTCTACATCGGCTCCTTCTGGTCTCACCCGCTGCTCATCCCTGATAACCGCAAGCTCTTTGAGGCGGAGGAGCAGGACCTCTTCAGAGACATCCAAAGCCTGCCCCGAAACGCAGCCCTCCGGAAACTGAATGACCTCATTAAGCGGGCAAGGCTAGCCAAGGTGAATGTCTGTCTGTCTGTCTCCCTTCCTCTCTCTCCCCAGTGGCCTATTCCTGAAGGGATTTTCAGAAGCAGGTGTACAAGGAAAGCTTTTCTCTGCCCACTGTCCCAGAGATTAGCCCAGCATTCCTCAGACTTGGGTCCCCGGCTGCTGTCGGACTACAACTCCCATCTTCCCTAGCTTCCAGGACCAGTGGTCAGGGATGGTGGGAGTTGTAGTCTGGCAGCAGCTGGAGAAAGGCTGCTCTAAGCGCCACATCACACTGGCTCTGGTTATACAGCGGAACCTCGGTTTTCGAACGTAATCCATTCCGGAAGACCATTCAGCTTCCGAAATGTTCGAAAACTGAGGCGCAAAGGGCGGCCTGCAGATTTACAGAGAAAATGTAGAAAAAAATTCAGTGGTACCTCAGTGGAAGCCGTTCGACTACCGAGGCGCGTTCAAAAAACGGAAGCATTTACTTCCGGGTTTTCGGCGTTCGAGTTCCGGAACATTCATCAATGGAGACATTCAAAAACCGAGGTACCGCTGTAATTTTGCAGTTACGGGCTGCGTTCCACCCCTTTTTTCCATTTGTCCTCGTCATGAAACTCAGGATAGCTTGATCTAAGGGACTGTGATGCGTTCAAAGCTCTCAGGAAATGTCACGACGGAACAAGTATTTTGCAACTGAGTGTTGCAAGGCATCGGTTTCATCACGCGTCCTGCTCAGAAACATGCAAAATAAAAATAGAAATTGAACTGTGTCTACCTGAGAACCAGTGTGTGACTTAGTGCACCATTCGCTAACCAGAGGTCTTCCAGATATTTTGGACCGCAGATCCCATCAGCCCCATAAAAAGATGCTTTGGGGAACATGCCCAACATGCCTGAGGTTATCAGGGACCCAGGTCCAAGAAAAACTGGGCTAGAAAGCCAGACTAGGACCTGGGAGACGAGAGACAAATTCTGACGCAGCTGTGAAGCTCCTTGGATGAGCTGTTGTCTCTTAGCGTAACCCACCTTGCAGGGCTGTTGGGATTAAAAGGGGAACACCTTGAGTTCCTTGCAGAAATGGAGGAGAATACTTGGGCAGGAGGGATGGAGAATCGGATGAGAATGAGTTGCCCATAGTTGTTTATTATTTATTTATTTATTTATTTATTTATTTATTTACCGACCGCCCCCCCCCAGCCAAGACTGGCTCAGGGTGGCTAACACCGGATATAAAGCAATTGATTAAAATACAGCTTAGAAACAAGATTAAATACAACATTAAAATGCAGCCTCATTTCGATAGAAACTCATATCAAAACCTGTTTGGGGGAGAAAATGTCAGATCTTCACCAGGCCAACTATCCAGACTGGCCCTACATGGGCCAGAAAAAGCCAGGGAAGTCCCCAAATATGAGTTCCATCACAGAAGGAAAAAGGGGGAGGGGATCAAGTTGATTCCAGGCCAAAGGCCAGGTGGAACAACTCTGCCTTACAGGCCCTGTGGAAAGAAATCAGGTCCCGCAGAGCCCTGGTCTCATGAGACAGAGCGTTCCACCAGATCGGAGCCAGTGTTGAAAAGGCCCTGGCTCTGGTCGAGGTTCTGGAAATACGTGAGCATTATAGACTAGAAATGTTGTAGCGATGCCATTGTTGTTGTTGTTGTCTTAAAAAAACCCAAAGTATTTACACCTCCCTTCTGTGATGTCCTTAGGTCCATGCTTACATCATTAGCTCCCTTAAGAAAGAAATGCCGTCGGTGTTTGGGAAAGATAACAAGAAGAAAGAGCTCGTGAACAATTTGGGCGAGATCTACGGACGCATCGAGCGGGAGCACCAGATTTCACCGGGAGACTTTCCCAACCTGAAGAAGATGCAAGTGAGTGCCAGGAAAAACAAAGAGCATCTGAGAACAGGGACGGAAAACTCCTCAGTTTCACTTGCACAGAGGGAGGTCTAAGGCAAAGATGAACTTTGCTGCCCACCTCGGCTAGAACGTTCCGGTTTGGAAGGGAATGCTTTCGCCCAGAAGGGAACTCTCATTTTCAGTTCAGATTATCGTTCTGGGGAGGCGGGGGGAAGCACAGCCTGCCTTCCAAATTGCAGAGTCAGATTAATCATAGAATTGATTAATTCCATGAGGTCCAGCGCCCAAGGGCCTTCTGGCGGTTCCCTCACTGCGAGAAGCCAAGTTACAGGGAACCAGGCAGAGGGCCTTCTCGGTGGTGGCACGAAACAGTACCCATGCCTCTCTTCAAGAGCATTGGCCGTTCTGTGCTTCTCCACAACAAATTGCCGTGAACAAGGATTTTCAACTCCGACAAACAGGAAAGATCAGAAAAGAGAAAGGCTTATTTGTGCTGATGAGGGGGTGGGAGTTAGTTTGTTTCAAGTCAGACCTACAGGTGAAACTCGGAAAATTAGAACATCATCGAAAAGTGCATTTATTTCAGTAATGCAACTTCCTATTTTTTCTTTTTCTTTTAATTTTTACAAATGCTTTCTTTTGGAAATTCCACTGTAATAAAACAAATAGTTGCAATAATACAATAATAAACAAAAATAAACATCGCTATGTGGGTTAAACCACAGAGTCTAGAGCTTGCTGATCAGAAGGTCGGCGGTTCGAATCCCTGCAACAGGGTGAGCTCCCGTTGCTCGGTCCCAGCTCCTGCCCACCTAGCAGTTCGAAAGCACATCAAAGTGCAAGTAGATAAATAGGGACCGCTCCGGCGGGAAGGTAAACGGCATTTCCGTGTGCTGCTCTGGTTTGCTAGAAGCAGCTTTGTCATGCTGGCCACATGACCCGGAAGCTGTCTGCGGACAAACGCCGGCTCCCTCGGCCTATAGAGCGAGATGAGCGCTGCAACCCCAGAGTCGGACACGACTGGACCTGATGGTCAGGGGCCCCTTTACCCTTTATTACATTTCGTTAATTACATTCCATTTATAATTGACCCGCCTAATGACAAATAATTACAATAACAACCAATAAAGGCTTGACATAACTTGCTTTGCATGTCATGCATCTATCTCATATATTGGTTTCACCTTTTTAAGTTGCATTATGAACTGAAATAAATGCACTTTTCGACGACATTCTAATTTTCCGAGTTTCACCTGTAATTTAAATGAGATTCCCCTGCAAAAGCCAGTTCACATCTCTCATTAAATCTGCCAGGTATGGATAGGTATATTTTCAAAACCAAGCACTGCTAGGAGTTGTTCCCCCCCACCCCCACCCCCAAAAAGTATTTCTTGCCAATTAAAAAATCGGTGTGGTGAATGTTTATTCCAGAGGGAAAACGTTTGAGAGCTACTTCTCAGGAGTCTTAGTTGATTGCCCTCCCCTCTCTTAACGCTGAATAATTGCCCATCGCTCTGTCTTTCAGGAACAGCTGCAGGGCCAAGACTTCAGTAAGTTCCAGCCCTTGAAGAGCAAACTGCTGGATGCCGTCGAGGACATGCTTGCCAGCGACATTGCCCAGCTGATGGTGCTGGTGCGCCAGGAGGAGTCTCAGCGCCCCGTGCAGATGGTGAAAGGGGGCGCCTTCGAGGGCACCCTGCACGGCCCCTTTGGCCACGGCTACGGCGAGGGCGCCGGGGAAGGGATCGACGACGCCAACTGGGTGGTAGCCAGGGACAAGCCCATGTACGACGAGATCTTCTACACGCTTTCGCCGGTGGACGGCAAGGTAACCGGCGCCAACGCGAAGAAGGAGATGGTGAGGTCCAAGCTGCCCAACACGGTCTTGGGCAAGATCTGGAAACTGTCCGACATCGACAAGGACGGGATGCTTGACGACGACGAGTTTGCTTTGGCCAACCACCTCATCAAAGTCAAGTTGGAAGGCCACGAGCTCCCTAACGAGCTCCCGTCTCATCTCATCCCTCCGTCAAAGAGGAAACTGACAGAGTGAGACGGTGGCAGGAAGGAATTGGGGTGGGGTGTTGGGTGGGTGGGTAAATCAAATATACCTAATCGAGATCTGGAGCCGCCTTCTGGCTTCCAATAATGTCCAGAGGTGTGGTGAGGAACCTGATGCAATATTTTGGAACGGGTGTGAGAAACCTTTGGCCTTCCAGATGTTGTCAAACTGAAACCCCCCAGCAGCAAGCATGGCCAGTAGCCAGGGATGATGGGAGTTGCAGTTGGAATCGTAGAATTGTGGAGTTGGAAGGGACCCCGAGGGTCATCTAATCCAACCCCCTGCAATGCAGGAATCATAGCTAAAGCATTCCTGACGGATGACCGTCCAAACTCTGTTTCATAGCCTCCCCACCTTCTGAGAGGGTCCATTCCACTATGGAATAGCTTTCACTGTCAGAAAGCTTTCCTGAGATTTAATTGGAATCTCCTTGTAACTTGAAGCCATGGGTTCGAGTCCAACCCTCCAGAGCTGAGGAAAACAACCTCGTTCTATCTTCCATGTGACAGCCCTTGAGATATTTGAAGATCGCTCTCATATCTCCTCTCAAGTCTCCTCTTTTCCAGGCTAAACATCCCCAGCTCCTTCAACCGTTCCTCATCAGGCATGCCTTCCAGTCTCTTGATTATCCTCTGCACATACTCCAGCTCAGGGGTCGGCAAACTAAGGCCCGCGGGCCGGTT